>NC_056745.1:1068868442-1068958442 GCF_019279795.1 Protopterus annectens | reverse complement strand
TGTATGTAGATGCATATATGTGGATATCTGCGGATTAATCTATACAAAATACACATTTATATATATATATATATATATATATATATATATATATATATATATATATATATTCACTTTATAATCCTGAAATTCTGAAATATTGACTTGCAGAATCTCGAGATCATAAAGCCAAAACCTTAAAATCCTGAAACCCCGGAAGCACGAATTTCAAAATTGCGACTCCTACACTAACCATTCACCACACACATAAACATACACACACCTTCCCCCCACACACAAACACACAAACCTACATTGCATACAAGCAGGGGAGCAAATCCACCTGCAGCCCCCCATGTGGGGGGCTGTGCTCCCCAGACCCCCCTACTTAAATATACTAACTCCTAGGTCACACTACACAGACAAACACATGAGAACACCACCATACAAGCTATATTCCCCTCGCACACACACATCACAGTAACTAACCACACTGACACACACTAAAGCCTGTAAGCAAAACCCTTAAACATAAATACTTACCTGAACTTTCAGCTATCCATTTACACAGAGCAACACCAGAAGTGCTAATTCAACATCTCCGGACTTCGGGATTCTGAAATTCGCAGTTCTGGCTTTTTGGAGTTTTGAGCTTTTGGTTTTATAATCTCGGGGTTCTGAAATTCGATATTTCGGGATTATAAAGTGTTCCCACAAACACACACACACATACACACACACACACACACACACACACACACACACACACAAATATATATATATATATATATATATATATATATATATATATATATACATAAATAGAGAGAGAGAGAGATACATCCACATTTATATCCACATATATGCATACATACATACATATATAGAAAGGTGAATAAATACATACCTCACCATTAACTGGGAAAACTACTCATGTATCAACTCCTGTGCTCAACGTTTTCTGGAATTCATAAATTCCAAAGCCTTGGATCAACTTATCCACACCCCCACCAGGGATAGCAATATCCTAGACCTGATCATTACCAACATGGGCAACTGGTGTTCCACACCAGAGGTCAATTCACCATTGGTCAGATTCAACCACAAGCTAATCAGCCTAAAAATCTGCATCCCACCCCCACCCCCCCATTAGGGAAACCACCGTAAAGAATTTCTCCAAAGCTAATGCCACTCTTCTTAAGACAGACGTGGCAAACATCACAACACCCATGCTGACGGACAATAGAGGTACGACTGCTGAATCCTATACAAATGCACTTTATAAGCACTTACATGAGTGCATGGATCATGCAATCCCTAACATAACCAAGATTCTATCCTCCAAAAAAAGGAAGCCAATCTGGTGGTCCCCTGCCATAAACAAGCTCTACAACAGAAGAAAGAAACTGTTGCAAAAACGAGTAAAACCCTATGATTGGAGGAACTCCCTGGACAGCCTTAGTAATAAGCTGAGATCCCTCATAAAATCCTCCAAAGCTAGTTATGAAAAAAAAACTGCCACTGATTCTGAAGACAACTACAAAGCATTCTATAGCTATGTCAAGAATCTCAATGGCAACACTCAGATCTGCTCTGAGTTACAGCACAATGGCACTAAATATACAGAACCAACTGATATTGCCAACATCCTGGCAGATAGGTTCACTTTACCCCCCACTCTCATCCCCTAAAGGGCCCATCTCTATACTGAAAGAATGCAAAATACCTGCAATCAGGGCTGCACAGGTAAAAAATACACTCTCCAAAGCCAAGAACACAGCATCCATGGGACCTGACAACATCCCAGGCTGCATTCTACATGAACTACAGAATGAACTGGCACCCCACCTAAGTACCATGTTTAATCATAGCCTCACCTCAGGATTTGTGCCCATTGAATGGTGCACAGCAACGGTTATCCCACTCCACAAAGGGGGAGCCACCAAGGATCCCGGGAACTACCACCCCATTAGCCTAATGAGCCTGGTCTGCAAGGCTATGGAACGTATCATCATGGAACTTAAAAACAATGACACTGGTAATCTCCAAACACTGGACCCTACCCAGTTCTGGTTTTTAAAAGGCAGATCATGTCTCCTAAACCTGATAAACTTCTTTGAAGCGCTCACCAAAGCCATAGATGAGGGTAAGGTGGTTCACACAGCCTATCTAGATCTCGCCAAGGCTTTCAACACCATCCCCCACTTTGGAATTATAGATAAACTCACTAAACTAGGTGTAAATCCCTATGTCACAAGATGGGTTGCCAACTGGCTCACTGACAGAACCTACACTGTGAAAGTAACAGACTCCAAATCCAACTTCAGACCAGTGACAAGTGGAGTACCACAGGGTTCAGTCCTGGTTCCTCTCCTGTTTGGTATCTACTTCTTTGAAGTACAGACTAACACAGAAGGTCTTTGGCTAATGAAGTTCGTAGATGACTGCAAACTAGGAGCCATAATCAAAATTCCTAATGATGTTGACATCCTAAAAAAGGGCCTCACTGAGACAGATGCCTGGTGTCAAAGCCATGGCTTCAAGCTCAATGCCAAAAAGTGCATTGTCATCCCTTTTAGTAAAAACTCTGTACCCATGAACTGCAACATAGGCGGTATTCTACTTAACACTGAAAGTGTGATAAGAGACCTTGGGACACAGGTGGATAGTAGTCTCTTTTTTGATAATCACATCACCACAGTGTTCAGGAAATCCTTCTACATGGCACACCTCATCACAAAAGGTTTCTCATCCAAGAAAAAAAAGGTAATTGCACCCCTCTACTCATCACTCATTAGACCCATTATAGAGTACAATGTCCCTTTTGGTATGTACCTGACAAGACATCTAGAACAACTGGGAAGGTCGCAGAAATACCTCACAAATAGGATTTCCAGTCTCAAACAGATGCCCTATGCAGACCATCTCAAAAAACTCCAGCTTTACTCCATCGCATATCGCCTACTCAGAGAAGATCTCTGCCTAACATACAAAGCTATGTCAAACCCAGAGCTGTTGGACATGCTCCACTTAAAGAAATCCCAATCCCTCTGAGCTACATGCTCTAGGGACCTAAACCTTGTCATCACAATCAACAGAACATGCTGGAGGGATAGATTCCTGTCCCAGAGCCTTCCCATACTCTGGAACAAACTACCTGTCTATATCAAACAAAGCCCCTGATTAGCACACTTTAAAAATATCTTTATGATTGGATGGGAGATAGGAAATTCACCCCGGGGATCACTTCTGTGGCTCTGCTTGACAGGGGCACAGGAAAATAATTTTCTTGGGTGGCAAAAGCCAGGGTAACATTTGGCTAGGCTTATATAGGTCCTAGGGCCAATAGCCTAGTAGCTACCTATGAACTTATAATATACAGAAATATATGACAGCTACAAACACATGCAATCAGAGGGTCATGCTGCTGCACACTAGAAGTCTAAATCTGAAAATGCACTCAATGGAAGTATTCCTTAAAATAGGGAACAATGACATCCATGCTGTAACAGAGACCTGGTTAAGAGCAGCAGGAAGCACCCCTGCACTACCAGCCTATAACTCATTCCACAACCTTTGGCTGCAAAACATGGACTGAAGCTCCAAAGGTGGTAGTATTTTCATATTCATTAAGGATGCACACACCTCCACAATGGTAGACCAACATTATGCATTACAGATCCTGCAGGCATAGCTAACATTGGGTAAGACAGTGGTTCATGTTGTCGCCTGCTATAAGTCCCCAAACATGTCCCAAGACTCACACTCCACGTCCCTAAACACCCTGCAGAATATTAATGTCCAACCTAACACCATCATACTGCTTGACTTCAACTACCCCACCATTAACTGAAAAAGCTACTCATGTACTGATGCACATGCCCATCACCTCGACCTGGTCCTTCCTAACATGGGTGACTGTTGCATTGTGTCTACATTGATAGCCAACTCCTCCCTTGTTATAGCTGAACACAAATTAATCACCTTTGGAAATCCACAACCCTCCCACCTCCCCTGCACAGATAACCACCATGAAAAGCCTTTCCAAAACTAACTATGGCCTCATAAAAACAGAGGTGGCTATCCTTGCGACAGCCATGCAAATGGAGGCTAGTTGCATGACAGCTGAATCAAACAACAATGCACTATGAACACGTACACAAATACATGGATACCACCATACCCAATACAACCAGGACCCTCACCTCCAAGGAAAGAAAGCTGATTTGGTGGTCCTCTGCCATAAAGAAACTGTACAACAGAAGGAGGGAGCCAATATGGAATAAGTTGAAGTCCCAAGATTGGAAATAAACCCTTATCAGACTCAATTAAAAGTTGAGATCCCTCATCAAATACTACAAAGTTAGCTGTGAGAACAGAATTGGAGCATATAGTAAAGGCAACCACAAGGCCTCATACAGTTATGTAAAGCATCTCCATGGCAATACCAAGATTTGTTCTGAGCTACTGGACAATGGTATCTCCCAAACTGAGCCAACAAATAATGCCAATATACTGGCTGAGATCTTGAGTGCAAACTTTACCCCTCTCTCCCCAAAGGACCAATCACAATACCAGTACACTGCCAGGCACCCAGTATTACAACAGTACAGGTTAAAACACCACTGTCCAAGGCCAAGAATACTGCTTCTATGGGACCTGACAATATCCCTGGCTGTGCTCTACATGAACTACAGAGTGACCTGGCACCTCACCTGTGTGCCCTGTTCAAGTACAGCCTCACCTCGGGCTTTTTCCCTACTGAATTGTGCATTGCTACAGTCACCCTTCTCCACAAACGAGGTGTGACTACAGACCCTGGGAATTGCCATGCCAACTGCCTGACAAGTCTGTTATGCAAAGCTATGGAATGCATCATCATACACCTAATAAACAGGAATATGGGAATCTGCAGACTCCGGATCCCACACAGTTTACTTTTGTGAAGGGTAGGTCATACCTGCTCATTCAACCTGGTCAACTTCTTGGCATCAGTCACCTGAGCTGTGGATGAAGGCAAGATGGCACATACAGCCTTCCTTGATCTGGCCAAGCCTTTGATAACATTCCCCACTCAAGAATCATAAAACAATGACTGAGAAGGTCACTGAAAAGCAAATCAGTAAAAACAAAATGAGTGACCTCCCAAACCTCTTGTATTAGAGACACATGAGATATATGCAAATTATACTTATGAACATCAGGTGTTTCAGCTCTTTGGTAATTCTGAATGCCCATGACTTGTTTCGTCATTTTACTGGACAATTTCAGGTCAATAAAGCAAAACCCCCTAAGCTGTAGATATGCATATTTCAGCCTAGTTATGACCTTGTAATCACAGCACAAGCAGAGTGTTTGACTATGCATTAGAAACACAGGGCTGTTATACCCAGCTGATGACCATTATCATTAGGGTCACTGTAAAAATATCCCAAACAACAAACTAAAGCAATGAATGAGAAGGTCACTGAAAAAACAATCAGTAAAAACAAAATAAAAACTCCAGCAAAGCTAGAACTTCCTCTGAGTGACCTCCCAAACCTCTTGTATCAGAGGCACATGGGATATATGCAAATGATCCATATGTACATCAGGTGTTTCAGCTCTTTGGTGATTCTAAATGCCCATGACTTGTTTTGTCATTTTACTGGACAATTTCAGGCCAATAAAGCCAAACTTCACTAGCTGTGGATATGCATATTTCGGCCTAGTTATGACCTCATCAGCACAGCACAAGCAGAGTGTTTGACTAAGCAATAGAAACACAGGGCTGTTATACCCAGCTGATGTCCATTACCATTAGGGTCACTGCAAAAATATACCAAACAACAAATTAAAACAATGAATGAGAAGGTCATTGAAAAAACAATTAGTAAAAACAAAATGAAAACTCCAGCAAAGCTAAAACTTCCACAGCTAGTGGAAGATATAAATCTGATATAAATCATTACCAGAAATACATGCCATAATCACAATAAGTAATTAACACCTAATTACATAATTGAATACACAGCCTCCAATTACACTCTTCATTTAACCCCCTACTGGATAAAGTATCACAGTTAATATTAATACTTTGAGTCTGTACATAACAATTGTCCTTTTATGAATGTTTCATCAGACTGAGGAACAGACATTTTCAGAAACAATAACTTTGGGCCCACTACTGTCCCCATGGTGAGATTTATTCAAATGAATGGCTATAGAACTGTCATATTACTTATCAGTAATATGTCTCACATGTTCTAACAGCCTAGCTTTAAAACATGTGTTACTGTCCCTCACATAGAAATATGTTACAAGGACATCTAAGAGCATTCTCTATACACCAACCTCTTGAATGTACAGACTTCAACATGTTTCCCAGCCATTCCCCTCAGCAGGAATAACAACACTAAATAATGGTAGACCAGTATACCTATCAACCTACTACTGCATGACATCTGGACAAAGCCTGACATAACTGGTGGACAGAGGCCCAAATACATGGCCATATTTGAAATATTGCTGTTATACACTGAGAAAGTTGCTGGTGTTACAGGGTTTGTTGTAACTTATCTTTTTCTGAGAGATATAAAATCATAAAAACAAATGGATGTGACCATTTACATAATGCATTCAACAGAGTATGCTACTCATATGCCAAGGACAATACCTGTCTGGGGAACAGCCCATACGTAACAGGCTAACCTGTGGCCATTATGTGGATGGCCCTACAGTTGAGAGATATGCAGAGACATAACTTTGTCAGACTGAAACCCATGCAGAAGTAGCATGTGCAGACAAATTCTGTTAAACTAGCAGTATTCCAAACATATAACAGCAATACTCACATTCTGCCCATAAGTCTTGAACCTTCACCATCATTTAGCTGGCTTGTCTCCACAAGCCTTGTTGTAAGAGGTAGTAGCTCACACAACTCCAGGACATGTTCCTCACAAGTAAGGGTAAGGGCCAATGCCCACATGGAGTACTCATTTATAGGGGTGCATTGCCACGACATTGGCTACTGGAAGAATTACACAGCTGTTCTGCATGCAGTTAGCAAGTGGGGAACCTCAATATGTTCACAGGCCATCACCTGGTCATGAGCATCACCTACAAAAGCCATGCTGCCACCTATTCAAACCAGCTCTATCCCTGTAGTGCACTTTGGAGAGAGAGAGAGAGAGAAAGTGAGAAAGAGAGAGAGAAAGAATAAATGAAACAAAGTGGAAAGGAGAAGAAAGAAAAAAGGTAAGGGGAACATGTAAGTAAGTAACTGAATGTATTACTTGGTCTGTAATAATGGGAAATATGATTTGGAGGAATATATGTCCCAACAAGACTTTCTGTACTAATATCCTGCTAAACAGCTGCTATAGCCTTAGCATCTGGCCCTCTCTACATGGCTGATATCACATACCTCTCAGCTGTACAAATCTTCACAGAATGTCCACATTTTACCATCATATATTTTTGTCTGTTCCTCCTGAAATCTGTGTTTTTTGGAAAATAGCCGAGGATTGAAGTCATCAAGTAATGACAAACACTTGAGTTTAGGACTCCACATCCTTAAGAATATTCACCATAATGCAAAATGTATCATTCTATGAACTTTCTATGTTTGTAACAGGAATATTTAAAGTCTGTCCCTATTTATCCCCCATCATTTTAGGCTTTGTCCAGATGTGATGGTCTGAGAGGTTGCGAAGTAGCATCACAGCTCAGGAGCCTGACACTGGGAAAGGACAGCTCATATATGACAAATGCAGGGGTGTCGGTCAAACAGTTGTGACTGTGCCACTGCTAGGCTAGTTAATTGGATGTTTTCCATATCCATGTTACCTGTGATTATGAGTGTGACACATTTTCCTTGTAAAGCTAAGAGACCTATAGTGGGCATGTGCATAGTAAAGTACTGTTGCAAATGTGTGTATTGAACTGCATGTGATATATTGGATTAATAACAATCTACTGTACAATGTTCTGCTGGACAATAAGCACATTTGTGACTGATATCTGTAGTCACATGCACATATACCTGTGTTATGTCAGCCAAACCATTGGCAGGTCTGTGAGCAATGACATTGTAACATAATAACCTATTTATGACTGTTGGACATCTCCCAGGTTATCACAGTGATGTCAAACCCTACTGTGCAATCAATGTACTAATGTATGGAGCAGCTATATTAATACAGTATCAATATTGCTGTCCCTTTTGATACCCATTTATGTGTGCCATTGACCAGAGGTACTGCTGTAACAAGATGAGAAGTATGATTGAGCAGCAAGACTATAAATACAGTGTGCCATACTATCATACAACAGAAATAGGTTCATAGGTTCATAGGTAGGTACTAGGCTATCTAAAAAACAACCAGTAAAAGTCCAAAGGCAAAAAATGCCAAAAAACAACACAAATTCTCCACAAAACAAATTTAATGTGGCTTAGCACCTCGGCAACATCAGCCTTCCTAGAGCACACCTCTAGGAAGGCTGATGTTGCCGAGGTGCTGGGTACTAGGCTATCTGCCTGAAGGCATTTATAAGCCTAGCCAGAATGTGTTGGCTTTCGCCACCCCCTTAGATTAGTTCCCTGTGCCTCTGTCCAGCAGAGCCACTGAAGTGATCCCCGGGGTAAACTTTCTGTTTCCCGTCCACTTGTCAAGGTTTCTCTTGAAGAGTTTTAGCGAGGAGCTCTGCCTAATGTAGATTGGAATCTTGTTCCAAAGCATGGGAAGTCTCTGGGACAGGAATCAATCCCTCCAGCACATCCTATTTATTGTTGTGGTGAGGTTTAGATCCCTAGAGCATGTGTCTCAAGGGGATATGGTTTTCTTTATGTGGAGTATGTCCATCAATTTTGGGCTGGACATGGCTTTGTATGTCAGACAGAGATCACCTCTGAGTAGGCGGTATGCAACTGAGTACAGCTGGAGTTTCTTCAGTCGAACTGCATAGGGCATCTGTTTGAGTTCAGTGATCCTCTTGGTGAGGTACTTCTGTGGTCTTTCCAGCAGTTGCAGGTGTCTTGTAAGGTACATCTCAAATGGGGCATTGTACTCTGTGATGGGTCTGATGAGTGATGATTAGAGGGGCACAATGACCTCTTTTGATCTGAATGTGAACCCTTTTATGATTAGGTGGGCCACATAGAAGGATTTCTAACCACTTTGGGAATGTGATTATCAAAGCAAAGATTACTATCTACTTGGGTACCTAGATCCCTTGTTACATCTTCCGTATTAAGGGGACTACCACCTATGTGGTAGTTTGTGGGTAATTTGTTTTTTCCAAAGGGGATCACAATGCACTTTTTGACATTTAGCTTGAGGCCATGATTTTGACACCAGGTATCCGTCTCAGTGAGACCCTTTTGGAGGATATCTGTGTCAGCCAGAGAGTCAATTATAGCCTCTAGTTTGCAGTCATCTGTGAACTTGGTCAGCCATAGTCCTCCTGTGCTTGCCTGTACCACTGAGAAGTATATGCTGAACAGGAGGGGTCCTAGGACTGAGCCCTGGGGAGCACCACTTGTAACAGGTTTAGAGTCGGACCTAGCTCCTGCAACTGTCACCATGTGGGTTCTGTCCATGAGCCAGTTGGCAACCCATCTTGTGATGTAGGGGTTTATGTTCAGGCTGGTGAGCTTGTCTATAATACCAGAATGGGGAATGCTGTTGAAGGCCTTTGCAAGGTATAGGTAGGTTGTGTGTACCACCTTTCCCTCATCTGTAGCCTTAGTAACTGTCTCAAAGAAGTCCACCAGGTTTAGGAGGCATGATCTGCCCTTAACAAAGCTGAAATAGGTAGGGTCCAGTGTTTGGAGGTTCCCAATGTCTCTGTTTATGAGTTCCATGATGATGCACTCCATAGTCTTGCAGACCAAGCTAGTCAGGCTTATAGGGCAATAGTTCCCGGGGTTTGTTGTGGCTCCACCTTTGTGGAGTGGAATAACCATTGCTGTGCACCACTCTATGGGTACGTAGCATGTGGAGAGGCTGAGTTTCAACAGTGTGTTTAGGTGAGGGGTTAGTTTGTCTTTGAGCTCATGGAGGATGCAACCTGGGACACCCTCTGGTCCCATTGATGCTGTGTTTTTGGCTTTGGAGAGGGCTGTTTTAACCTGAGTGTCTTTGATTTCAGGGGTTCTACATTCTTCTGGTATGGTTATGGGCCATTTTGGGGGTGAGAGGGGGGTGAAGTTTGCGCTGAACCTTGTCTGCCAGGATGTTGGCGATATCAGTCGGTTCAGTGTATTTTGTGCAATTCTGCACTAACTCAAAGCAGATCTGAGCATTGCCACTTAGATTCTTGACATAGATAAACAATGTATTTTAGTTATCTTTGAAGTCCTTGGCAATTTTTCTTTCGAAGCTCGCCTTGGATGATTGTATGAGGGATCATAGTTTCTTGCTGATACTGATCAGAGTTGGCTTTCCTTCTTGGAATTTTACTCTTTTCTGTACTAGTTTCCTCCTTCTATTATATAGCTTGTTTATGGCAGGGGTCCACCAGACTGGTTTCCTTTTCTTGGAGGAGTGAGTCTTGGTTTTACTTGGGATAGCACAATCCATGCATTCCTGTAGGTGCCCATAGAATGCATTAGTAAATGATTTTGCAGCTTGGACAGCATTATCTCTTAGCATGGAGGCTTTGAAACTTTCCATCTCGGTCTTAAGTAATGTGAAATTTGCTTTTGAAAAGTTTGTCATGGTGGTTTCCTTATCCAGGGCTGGGGGTGGAATGTGGATATACAGAGTGATTTGTTTATGGTCAGATCTAACCAGCAAGGGGTCAACCTCCAGTGTGGAACATCGGTCGCCCTACCAGTTGATCCAAGGTGTTTGAGTTTATAAATTCTAGGAAATGTTGGGCAAGGGAGTTATTACTTGAGTAGTTCTCCCAGCTAATGTTTGGGTAACTGAAATCACCCAATATTAGGGTGTTTGGTAAGACCTTTATGTTTCCAGAAACACGGAATGGGGGTCCTGGAACATGGTGAGTGATCTGTAGCAAGCTACAATTTGAATTGCAGTTTTGCCCATTGTTAGTTGCATGTGGATGATTTCTGAAGCATCGTGCTGTGCCACTAACCTGGAGGTGTGGGTATCCTTGATGAATATGGATATGCCCCCGCCTTTTGTATTTCGGTCTGGGTTTTGTGGCCAAAACGCATGGTATGAGTTGTAGCCTGGTAGTGCTGGGGTGTTCTCTGGAGCGTTAAATGAGGTTTCTGTTACTGCACATATATTGATTTTTTCCATACTGAGGAGTGCCTCGAGTATGTGCATTTTGAGGTTTAAACTTCTGGCATTTAGTAGCATTACCATCAGTTTTTTATTACTTGTGCTATTTATAGTGGTGGGCTTGTCTTTTGAGCCTTGCCTAAAAAAGGCACTATGGGGGTGGCAAGAGCCTTGGCCAGTATTCAAAAGCCTAAGGGTGACAGGTGCAAGCTGTCTCTAGTGAAGCAGCGTGGCTTGTTGAGCATGTCATCCCAGGCAGACAGACACTGGATCCCCTTTGAATGACACCAAAAACTTAGAGAATTGTTGAAATAGATCATTTTTTCTTTATACCGTGGTATCATTTTTGGTGAAGCCAAGATGCTACTCAGGGTCATACCAGCCTGGGCTATGTGATCAGAGAGCTCTTCCATGTCTCTTTTCATGCAGTCCAGGGAGGTACGGCTCAGGTCACTCACACCAACATGGACAATGACAGAGTCGTATTTGTACTTGTTCTGGAGTGACCTGAGTGCTCGTGTTATGTGATGGATCCTGGCACCTGACAGGCAGCTAACAGTAATCTTCTCCTTATTCAGCCTAGTGAGTGGGACATCAGTGTGCCTGACTATAGAGTCCCCTATTACTAGTGTGCTGGGTATGTTATTTTGCCTTAAGGGCTGTGATTGCATGGCACACTGGTTTTGTAAAGTATGTGTTTCATGGTTTGTGTTGGGGGGGTGGAGGTTGCTTGGATGTCTGCTTTGGAGGTCTCTGTTGCTTTTTCAGATTTTTATTTAGAGCCTTTGAGTATGTTTTCGTGTATTTATGTATATTTTTTGCCGGTGCTGGTTTAATGGGTCTATATGAGACTGGTGGTGTGATGCAAGTATTTCCCTTCTCCTCTTGACTGTCTGATCCAGTCTTGGGTTGAGAGAGCTTAGCCTCCAGTTTGGCTGTATAATTGCATCGCTCACATGTATTAGTGTTTGGTGGTAGGAGGAGAGGGTTGTTTGTGTACATGAGGCAGTTGCAACATTGCCTCAAAATGCCCAGATTCACCAGTTGAAGTGGAGAGTACACCTGAAACTGCCCTTTGGACATGCCTGGACAGGTACAGTGAACTGTTTTACTGATTGGCTGGTAAGGTCGAATAGAGAACCTTGTCCTTCTGTACAGAATAGAGGTGTCTAGTGCTAGGGTTTATAAGTGCTTGCTATGAGTTTTGAGCAAGTGCTGGGCTGAGAAATGAATGGTTTGAGTGCTTAAGTTGAAAGTTTGTCTAGTTCCAAGGGAAAAATTGAAGAGGAGACTTTGTGGAGGCAGGAATCATTGTACCCAAGCTAACCGGCGCTGCCCAGCACATAAAACCGGGCAAATGCATTTTGTTATAGCAGGGAAATGAAAGAGATAGAAATTAGCCCAAAATGGCCAATAAACTACTAATTTCTGGGCTGAAACCACTCCTCCAGGGACAGATAGGCTGCTCAAAGCTCCCCTCTCTCACAAGTGAATAGAAAAACTTCAGTCTATCCATGTAAGGTATGGGCAAATACAGAGATTTGTAACACAGTCCTGAATTCAGCACTAACCTGAAAACTGGACTATACTAGCTTAGAAAGGTGGGAAACAATTATATATATATATATATATATATATATATATATATATATATATATATATATATATATATATATATATATATATATATATTTTTTTTTTCAGAAAATAAAGCAGATACAATCTGTATATGCTATATGTATACCAGGTATCCCCTGAGTACAAATATGTATGCATATGTTCAGCTGGAATGCACAAAACTAATCACATAGGTTTCAAGCATTCAGGTATATAGGTTGTGCATGTTGCACATGTGTGTAACATCAGTGTCAGTGCATACAACAGACATAAATGTGTACAGTTACTGGTTGTTGCATTGCCCTGACACTGATATGGGTACTAGAGTAGGTATGATATTCAGATATTAATCAGAGAAGTGTCCACCTGTGTTATGACCCTCTGAACATGCCTACCACAACCAGGTATATCAACACCTATATACAGTGGATATCACAAGTGTACATACCCCTGTTGGAATGCCAGGTATGTGTGTTGTATGACAATCGGACCACAGAAGATCATTTCATAATGTCTCTCATCTTGAATGTGACCTCTAACCTGTACAATTCCATTGAAATACAATCAAAGGTGTTTCTAGGAAGGTGAGCAACTATTGCCAAGTGAAGATGTGCCATGATGTTAGAGTCCAGACCAAGATGGATGAAGACTAATCCTCTTTGGTGGACAGCAGCAAAACACAAACCACATAATAGGTTACTACAGTGGCTGTACTGTGACACATAGGTGCAGCTAACAACTTGGAAGCAAGGTTACTTCCTGTAAGGCTGACTATGACTATGAATCTGACATATCCACACCACCAAGGACAATTGCATCTGTGTCTCCATATATGTTGTAAGTCTCAGAGGAAACAACACAATTCTCCTGTAGTGGGGGTAAAGAACACCTCATACACACATGCTGTGGATATAGGAAATCTGCATCACACAGGTTAGGTGGGAACATTGCCACCCTGTCCACCCCAGTTGTACAGGGCAATATGCACATCAACCACACTCCTCCCATCAGCAATGGTGAGCATGTTCATATTGCCTACTGATGGCAACAACAGCATATCTCCATGGGGCATATTAACATCTCTGTCTGCCTCCTACATGAACTCAGGCATGTGCTCATAGCTTCATCACACACCACAGTCAAACACAGACCTGCCACCATCCACACAACATCCACATGGAAGATGTCCACTCTCAACCCTCTACACAAAAATGAATGGAAAATAGAGGATTATGCAATCAAGTGTCCAACATTGAGGGGCATAAGATAGCTCAAGGACAAGTGTGTAATGCAAGCTGCTATAGCCATGATAGCTTGAAGGGTTTTGGTGTAGTGTGGATTATTTGCAAGTAATATCCACTGTTGATGTGCATTTTGACAACCGCATGAGGCCATGTGATCTTTTTCCTCTTTATTTCTTCCAGGTGACATGCAGAGTGCTCGCCTACCAGCATTCTCTGTTGGGGAAACTGACATCATCACCCAATATGTGATTGGACATTATGCCTTGTTATTTGGATGGAGAGCAGAAGATGTGTGGAAGAGGACCACCCTGTGGAACAATTTGGTCCAAAGGCTAAATGATGTCAGACTGCACAGCAGAAATTATGAGCATGTGCAGCATTGGGCCACTGACCTCACCACCATGCCCGTCAATGGGCTGCTGCTGTAGCGAGGGAATGGCTAACTACAGGTGGGGGCCCAGCCATCCAGCCCCCAGCCATCCAGCTCCCACTGACACCCACCAAAGAGCTCCTCACCAAACTTGGGGCACACACCCAATGCACAAGCCATGACACTGAGGAGGTGGGTTGCACACACACACACACACACACACACACACACACACACACACACACACACACACACTGGATGAGGAGCATGCAGGTAAGATACCAGTGGGGATTAGTACACTAATGTGTCAAATATACATGTATCTGCATTCTATCTACATGCATGTGTCAGGTCCGATTGCAGTTGTAGATGGGGTTTTCTGATGCACAGAGGTGCACATCTATGGTGAGGATAGGACATTGTGTATTATTGCGGTTAGTACTGTAGATGTGCAGACTAGCTGCATCCATCATGCACCAAGGCCACATGTGAGTCTGCTGACAATAACTCCCTCTCACAACTACCTAGGACCCTCTGGTCTGCATATGGGACAGCAGCCTGAAATTGGTGAGTATGACATTGTTCTGTTGTTGCCTGGCAATAGCCCAGGCATGTGAAGCACATGCAATTTACCATACACGCAACCATCAGTAATAGCTATATTGCCTTATGTAATAGCTATATTGCTTGTTGTGCATGTTCACTTGTGCTGGGGTTAACTGTATTGCATCACAGTGGTCACCAATGGGACCTATCTGATGTGAATTCAACATTCCTGTAGCATACCTCACAACTTGTCAGTGCCAAGACATCTGGACAGAGGCCAGTAAATTGGACTGGACAAATGGCCTAAGGTAGGGTAATGCATGGTACAATAGTGGTATACAGTGGATATAAATTGTGTACACACCCCTCTTGAGATGCAAGATGTCCCTGTTACATACTAATTAGGACCGCAATATGACAGTCCACACCTCTTCCAGCCTTTAATGCGACCCATAACAGGAACAGTTCACTTGTAAAACCAAGCATCTGAACTCATGTATTGCACCTACAAGGCTGGTCACCTGTGAGGGTGGCAGATGTTGTATCAGCATGATGTTTCAGTCAGGTATGATACCTCATGCTGCCATATGAGTCTGTACGCTCACTGTGGCCTTTTTGGCTAAAATATCACAAACATGGGCATTGTTAAGGCCTACAGACTACTTCCGACCACATATAAGTTGCAAACATATGGATATTCCAGACACATCTGTACAGAGGACTGTACAATGGTTTAACCTGCTGCATGTGAGGCAGATGCTGTTACCACACTATATAAAGTAATGGCAGGGGGAGGTGGTCACCAGCCGTGTATGGTATACACATAAAAATGGTATAAGCCACACAAGATATGATCCTCACACACACACAAGCAATTGCCAGGATTAGCATTATAGCTCATGCCTATCTAGGTATTCCTACTATAGTGCTGCACAGTTATCAGACACGCCACAGAGCTTATACATTTCCACCTATTCCAAAGGTGCTTCTAAGGTGGATGACATCAACAGGTCTACTAAATTGGAGTGAAGGGAAGTGTAAAGGGTAGTACACAGGTCAAAAATGGTGTGAGCCAGACAATACATGATTCACACACACATACACCCTTGCCAGTATTGGGATAAGAACTTCTGCCTATCTAGGTATGTTTACTATAGTCTTATGCAGTTAACATATGTGCTATAGGGGTTACGGAACTTTCACATAGCCAAAGCTGCTGATAACTGCTCAGCAGTGGTAAAGTATTACAGGTGGCAGACAGTCTATCTTCTGTTCCACCCATGCATCATGCTAGTTCTTTCTGTCTTGCACTTCAACTAGCATTATGGCTTGGCACTTCATAAGGTTATTGTATCAAGAAGAGTGGCATACCTGGGAGCTGTCAGCAGTACTCGTTTATCACAGATGTAACCCCAGTACTTACTAGTTATGTCCACCCCTCCTGGTATTTCTGAAGGGTGGTAATCTGTGCTTTCACCCATTAACCTGGTGTACTTGACCAGTCTGATGCACTGTTGCAACTGCCTCATGTACATAGACAACCCTCCCCTCTAAACTCCAAACACTCAGACCTGTGAGGGTAACCCATATATCACCCAATGTGGACATATGCAATCGCCAGCAAAGACTGGATGAGCAGGTCAAGAGGATAAGACCAACACCTGCACTACACCATGTGGAACACATAGCTCAACATGACACCCACTTTGACAGCCAAGACATACAGCGAAAAGTCACACACCCACCTTCCCAGAGCCACTCAATCGACATTTACCCAAACAGCACAAACCAGCAAGGCAGACACCCACTCAGACACTGCGACATGGCACATGTCAAGGGACACATATTTAACCTAAACAGCATGCCTCTGAATCTATGCTCCTAAGGCTAACCACCTTGCACAGTACAGTGATCATGGGTAACTCCATACTGAGGCACACACATATCCCACTCACTAAGTTGAATATGGAGCAGGTGACTGCCAAATATCTATCACATGCCAGCATTCAACACATGACATAGCCAGTCATGGCACTCCAAAACAACTATGAGTATCACTCTGTATCCATGTGGGGATAAATGACTGGGCACACACCTCCCTAGACTACATGACAAGAGACATGCTTGAATTCTCTGATTATGTGGTCCAGGCAAGTGTGACAGTAGCCCTGGGCAGTGTACCACTGTCACCTGTAACTATGCCATGGTACTATCAACAGATGATTGACTGCAGCATTGACTTATGTGTTATGTGTCATTCTCAGGGTTCCAGTACCTCTCTGCTTGAGATGACATGATTGACAGAACCCAATGACTTGCCATAGATGTCCTACATATGTCACTGCTGGGTTTCCAGGTACTGGCTAAGTGTCTTGCCAGCCCTATGATGCCTTATTAGGCAGTGTTCCTAATGTTATTACCACCATAACAGCTACACATGTATGCAATCTGAGGGTTATGCTGCTCAACAGTAGACATCTAACTGTCAGGATGCAGTCATTCATAGCAGTTGTTGGAGTGGAGGACACATGTCTGCTGTAATGGAGAGGTGGTTCACAGCAGCAGACAGCAGGTCTGCAGTCTCAGGCTATAACACTTTCCACAGCTGTCAGCCCCCAAACATGGACCACACCACATCTCCACAGGTGGTGTTGTCTCCATATTCATTGTGCTATGAACACCTCCAGACTAGTATCCCATCATAATGCATCGGAGATACTTCCAATGCAACTGCCTTGGGGTAATAGTGCAATCAAGATCATAGCCTGCTATGGGTCCACATCTATGTCCCTAGACTGTCAATGCACATTCCTCAACACCCTGACACCTATGATGGTCCAACCCTACATTGACATAGTATGAGTCACTTCTGGGATTCATTTCCATTGCCCTGGACCAGCTCATACTGACCCCTGGTAGAGGATGCAGCAACCTTGACCTGAGTTGACCACTTAAATATGGGACTGTTGCTCATCCACAGATGTCAATCCCTCCATGGTAAGATACACACAGGCTGTAATCAACAGGGAACTCAACATGTCAGCCACACCCCCCACAAAGCTAACCACCTTGCAAAACCTCTCCAAAGCTGACTTTGCAGGCATGAAAACAGGAGTGGATGTCTTCACTGCATCAATGGCAATGGTAAATAGCTGCATGACTGGTGGAATCATACACATAGGCACTGTACATGAATGCATGGTGCTAGCCAGAACCAACATAACCCAGACAATGTTCTCAAAACACTGGTAGACAATGTGATGGTCCCCTGTCATTACTAAAGTGTACATCAGAAGGAGGATACTGTTGCTGAGAAAGGTGGTGTCCTATGACTGTTGAACTCCCTTATTAGCCTCAAACACAATTTTAGATCCCTCATGGAAGTCCCTACAGGCATCTATGATGGCAAACATGCAGCAGACACTGAATACAGTCACAACAGCCTTTGATAGTTACATCAACAACCTTCACAGCATTAAACACAATTGCTGCAAGTTACTGCACAATGCTAATACCTATCCTGAGACAACATATATTGGCCACAGTCTTGGCAACACATTCAGTGCCAGCTTTACGCCTCTCTACCCCCACAAGTGAAGCACTGAGTGAATGTGTTCTTACATGCTGTATCCCATTTACTTTCTAGGCATCTGTGTATCACCAGGATGTGGCCCTGCAGCAAGACCATGGGGAACGGCAGTGTGGTAACACATCGACCATGTCATAGGCAAGGTACAGTATGTGCAAGGAAATCCCTGGTCTGTAACACAGTGATTGCATATGCCTCACAAATTATAGGGCTGAGGGTTGTACATAGGCATTTGTTGATTTACGACATCTGTTGTAAATTGGAGAATGGTACATGTTGTGGTTTGGACACACCTCCGATTGCTAATAACCACAGCCACAGAGGATATTCATCAAGAAAACACACTGAGATTACTAATCTCACACACACACACACACACACACACACACACACACACACACACACACACACACACACACACACACACACACACACACACACACACACACGCACATACACACACACACACACACACACATTTGCCAGTCCTGAGATCCATAGGTTCATTGTTTCATCCCAAGGGAATACCCTGGTATCTGGCCACATGAAAATAGTCCCCAGTGTGGCTCAGGAGTAGTCACTGGAGTGTCCCCCAGGGGTGGGTATTGTATTCCCCATCCACTCATCCAGATTTCTATTGTGGGTGGCCAGTGATGTGCACTGCTTCACATGTATGTGATTTATATTCCATAACGTGGACAGTTCTGGGTTGTGCACATCTCCCATGTGCATGTTCTTTGAAGTGTGGAAGTGTGCTCGAGGTCTCTGTGGCATGTTGTGTGGACAGATTGGTATCTTCAGAAGTAGCATTCCTGACCTCGTTTGGTGAGACCTGGCTATGTAACTGAGGTAGTGATTGCACCTACATAGACAGTAGGATATGGGTATTCATTGGAGGTGTTGGTGTCTGTCCATACAGGGTATGCGTATAAGGCATGATATTCCCTTTGTGGGGTATGTTTGCAGACTCTACAGTTGTTGCAGGTGTCCAGTGGGGAACATGGCAAAAGGGCCACTGTACACATTGATTAGGCTACTGAGGGGATAGAACAGGGACCCATGCCGTTTTACTTGCTGGATAATACACACTCAGTCAGGAGATGTAACACATAAAAGTACTTTCTGATGCCAGTGGCACTGTAGTGGTCAACAGGCATGTAGTCCAAAGCAATCACACTGTGGATATTATCTCTGAGGCAATTTGCAGGAGAACTACCTATATAGTGGTTGCTGCCTATCCAAGTGTGTGTATGACTCATGGGTGGACAGAAGGGCTGCCTATATTGTTCACTAATCCATACTGTCACATAGTCATTGCACATGGCACTAGACATTTAAGGCTGTGGATTGTCTACACCAGCCTCTATGGTATTTGACAACTGTTGGCCTTGTAATGTGGACACTGGGACATATACTAGGCCCTCAATATAATAATTTAGCAAAACTCACCCCTAATGGGTCCTGTTATTACACCCCACACAGGATACTGATCACACACACACACACACTTGCCAGTATTGGGTTCTGAACCCCTACCTAGCTCTGTATTGCTACTACAGTGGCATGCCTTTATCACACATGCCACAGAGCTTGTAGGATAGATGTCGTCCCAAGGTACTTCTAAGGTGAGGAACATCACCAGTCCTTGTAAATACTGGCATAGTGTGATGTAGTGGTTGAGAGATTTCACAAAACATTTTACCCTACACACACATTTACATTTGCCAGCAGTGAGGTTCAAACCTCTATCTAGCTATGTTTTTGGACCATTATGGTTACGCATTTCCCACATGCATCACTGACATTACATGGTTGGGTTGCAAACAGGTACTTCTAAGGTGAATGATATCTGAATGACTGCTAAAGTCAGACCCTGAGAAGTGTACTGGGTGTAAATGGGACCAAAATCTTTAAGATATGGACATATATCTGTACACACACAAAATCTCTTGCCAGGAATGAGTTTTAAAACCCTACCTATGTAGTTATTGCTACTACATTTCTCTGCATTTATCACACACACCACAGAGATTATACACAGAACATTGTTCAAACATATCTCTAAGGTGAGTGACATCAGCAGCAGTGGTAAAGGAGGGGTAAGGGAAGTGTAGTAAGTGTGAGTGACCACAAAATCAGGTCTCTAGAAAGACACACGCTCTCATGCAAACACTCATATTTTCACACTTGCCAGGACCAGGATTTGAACTCCTATCAAACTACTTTGCTACACTATAGTTTTACACAGTTATCACAAGTGCTATGGAACTTATATGCTTTTGAACTGTCCAAAGGTATCTTTGAAGGTGAGTGACATCAGCAGCAGTGCTAAAGGAGGAATAAGGGACGTGTAGTGATTGTGAATGACCACAAGTGTAGTAAGTGTGAATGACCACAAAATCAGGTCTTTACAAAGACGCACGCACTCTCTCACACAAACACACACATTTTTACAGCAGCTAGGACCAGGATTAGAACTCCTAGCTAATAAGTTGCTATACTATAGTATTACACAGTTATTGCAAGCACCACAGAGGTTATATGCTGGTGAGTTGTCCAAAGGTATCTTTGAAGGTGAGTGACATCAGCAGCAGTGCTAAAGGAGGGATAAGGGAAGTGTAGTAAGTGTAGTAAGTGTGAATGACCACAAAATTATGTTTTTACAAAGACACACACTCTCTCTCTCTAACATAAACACACACATGTTTACAGTTGCCAAGAATGGGATTAGAACTCCTACCTAACTAGTCTGCTACACTACAGTATTACACAGTTATCTCAAGCACCATGGAGCTTATATGGTGGAAAGCTGTCCAAAGGTATCTTTGAAGGTGAGTGACATTAGCAGCAGTGTTGAAGAAGGAGTAAGGGAAGTTTAGTGACTGTGAATGGCCTCAACCACATTCATCTAGAAACACACACACATACTCACACACAACTTTAAATTTGACAGGACTGAGATTACAACTGCTACATGGATACTTATTTGTACTGTAGTGTTACACAGTTATCACAAGCAACACTGAGACTATAGGGTTTAGGGCTAACCAAAGGTATTTCTGCAGTGAATGACATCAGCACATCATGTGATATACAGGCAAATAGGATGTGTACTGGGTGGGAAAGACCTCATAATGGGATTCTCTCTGTCTCTGTCTGTCTTTCTCTTCCCCACGTCTCTGTGTGTGTATGTTTGACATATTATATTATGTTGACCTTAGATATGTATGGGTATTCCTATCCCAATGTGTGTGTGTGTGTGTGTGTGTGTGTGTGTGTGTGTGTGTGTGTGTGTGTGTGTGTGTGTGTGTGTGTGTGTGTGAAGTATCAATGGTGTACAATTTGGTGTGTGTGCAAAGACAGTTGCGAATAACCGATATCTGTAGTCCACTGTATTGTAAGACACGGGCTTAATTTCTCTAAGTGCAGGAGCATGCACAGTATGACCTTCTATACTGAGTGTGTGCATCCATTCCAGGGAGGGTTGGACTCCAGGTCAGGGTTTTGTGTGCTACAGCTACACCTAGCAAACCGTTTCTGTGGGATATCTGTAGATAGGTTGCTAATATGGAGGCACAATGGGCATAACATACAGAGGGATACTGTAATTATTGCTGTCTGTGCTGCTTGTGTGACATGTTTGGTTGTAGCATAGATTTTTTTGACATATGTACTGTTTTACACTGTGATGTATCATGTCATCAACTACTGACAGTTATTATTTGCTCACAGTTATTTACCAGGCAAATATAAGATGAATGAAGCTGAGACCAATATTCTGAGGCATATAGACTACACATTCTGGCACACACCTGCCATTGTGGAGGGGCAGCTACAGAAATTGACTGCTGGTTCTGTGTAAAAGGTCCAGCACCTTGTTAGTATGCTGGCTTGGGATCCTCTCATTGTGCTTTTCTCAGCTTCAAGGAATGGCCATATCCTGCTGGGGCCATACCTCTCAGCTGTACAAATACACCCAGGTTAACCAGAGGCAGGACTCATATATCTGGTCAGTTTACCTTCACATTGTGGTTTACAAGTGGTTTTGTGGCTATTCATTCATGGGTTTGCAGTCAGGGAGTAGTATGGGTGGACATTAGAGTTTCAGACTTCACACATTCCATGACATCCATGCTTCTATACTCCCACTGTTATTATCTCCTCTTCCTAACATTATGTAAGCAATATCTCAGAGGTTTCCTTATAGTTGAGCCTTTATCCCAGTAGTATTTATGGCCTGGTCCACAGTCCTTTTAGTAGGACATGGGGATGCATGCTACTGGCATTTGTCAACATAGCCTTACATTTGTTTTCTGTTTACTGTGTTATGTTGTTAGTTGGTACCCCCTGACATTCTGTACATTGGCACTATGGGTGAGGCATGGGCCTTTGCCAGGGGACTGTAGGTCATTTGAGACTGCTGCAGGCCATCTGTTACTGCATTTCTGCATGGGATTGTGGGGGTGATGCACACCTGCAAACTTTAAACATTTGCAATGACTGTACTGGTATTTTGGTTACTCTGTTGGCTTCCATTTCATAATGTTTTGTGACCTATCATGCAGAAAGGATGCATATCAGTAGAGTACACATGTTAGATCTTAATGGCATAAATTTCACTTTCAGACTTCTTACCATTCAGAACTAGAATGCAACTGTCAGACCTGTTGTAGTATGTCTGTGTAGCATCTATACTAGATCACCGAACACTTAGGTAAGCGAACGGTGATTAATCGACCCCATGTAAGCAAAAGCTTACAAAACCGAACTGTCAGAACTGCGATTTTTTTCCGAGGGAAAAAAAATAGCTGTTCCAACAAGAAAAAAAGGCACATTAAAACATGAGATTAAAGATGGCAAAGTACCGAAGCGGCCAAGCGAATTCTTTCCCAGGGAAAGGATTTGCTTACATGCCGCTTCGATATTTTGCAGTTTCAGTTTTGTCAGTTCAACCAAGACATATTAGAAAACATGCATGTATGAGAACATGCTACTCCATTCAGTAATTGATAGGAGGGGTGACCTACCTTGTTGCTGGGCCAGTATTGAGGACTGTGCTGGAGAGCTAACTAGGTTGGATGCACATAGTACACTCCCTATACATGGTAAAGCTCAGGTAGTATCATGTTTGGCATCCCTTTTACTGTATGTGCAAATTGGAGAGAGGTATCAGTCCCTGGGTCACTACAGTGTCAGTGTGTGCGCTATGCATTGGCTCTTTGCCAAGGCATGGGCATACTGGGCATGCCTCTTTCTGCCTACAGGGGCAGGCTCAGGATGTTCTTCCTCTGAGTCCCTCTGAGCTTGTGCTGACCTTGGCAATGGTGGAGGGCTGTGTGGCCCTGCCTCATGCTATTCCTGCTACAGCTGTTTCTGCAGGATCATATTGTGTAGCATGGCACAAACTATGAACATTTGTGTGCATGTAGCTGGGGAGTACTGCAAGGCTCCACAAGATATGTCAAGGCAGCGGAACCGTGACTTGAGCATCCCAAACACACACTCTACAATGTTCCTGGTTTGTGAGTGTGCCTCATTATGGTGTTCTTGTTTAGTTGTGTGTGGATTTCTGATGGGTGTCATCAGCAATGACTGCAGTGCATAGCCAGCATCCCCCACTAGATGGCCACATGGGATGTCCCCCCTGGCAAACCCCAGATGTGGGAGCAATACCAGATGTGGGAGTCGTGATAGCTTCCAGGGCTGCCAGCACACACATTCATGATAATGCCCTGGGCATCACACATGACCTGACAGTTGATGGAGGGGAAGCCCTTGCGGTTTATGTAGACCCTACCCCACTCACCAGGTGGTGCTTTTATGTGGATGTGCGTGCAGTCTTTAGCACCAACTACCTCAGGGTATTCTGCTCTACAGTGGAAGAGACACATACGTCTGGTCAATGCCTCATGGGTGGTGGAGAAATATATGTGTTCATTGGCATGTTGTGTCATGGCATCCAGGAAATGGTGTAGTACCCTGGATGCTGATGCCTGTGAGATCCCCATGATATCCCCAGTTGGTATTTGGAAGGTACCTATGGTTAGTATTCTTAAGCCCACACATACCTTGGTATCCACTGGGATGGGTTCCCCTCTATTAGTTCTGTGTGTGAGGCATGGCTGGCACAGCTCAATGATTTGCTGTAGAATGTCCCTGTACACCCTATAGCACTCTAATATCTCCAGTTCATGTAGGCCCTGGTAGGTTACCCTGGGTCTGCACACTCTTCTCCTCCTCCTCTCTGGGTCGGTTGTCAGCATTGCCTTCTCACCACCCTCAGTCTCTAGCAAATATTGATGGAGTAAAGCAGCAGCAGCCTCTAACATTTTTAGTTAGTTTTGCCAGTTAAAAATCTTTCATCTGTCTACACCAGTGGTGTAGAGTTTGTGAGAAAAACAGTTTATAGTAGTGTGCTGGGCTGCTGCATGTGTATTTGGCTGATTCTGATACATTCCACCTGCCAGCTATGCTAGTTCTCCTTAATTGCCTTCCTACTGCTGTTTCTCCTTCTCAGTTCCTCCCTATTTAAGCCCCAAGGGGCGCCCCACATATCCAGTGCTCAAATGTAAACAGTGCTGCAATTTCTTATTTTTTTTTCTTTTCTTTTTTTTTTTTGTTTAAATACCGGTGCACAGCGTGCACACCTGTTTAGGCTATATACACAGTGCTCAGGCACATCTGACACACCCCCTTCTTTAGCTGTGCTTAGCAAAGGACAAACATGGACCACAGAGCTTCAATGAGCTTACAGCAAGCATGACACACTCCCTTATGAAGTCATTCAGCTCTTACACTTGCACTGTTGTATTGCTGCACCTACACGGCTGGGTACAAGCTAACACTTTGAAGAAATCTGTGATTCAGTATAACTCCCCTCATTTGCATACCCCATTGTGTAGGTTGTTAGTTACATTGCACTAACACAGACCCTTTCCGCTTGACAACCAGTGCTCCATGGTATTGTTTACACTCTGCATGCCATTGACTATAATGGCAAAATGCAGATTTAACTTAAAATTAAGTTTTCCCATTTTTTTTTTTCAGCACAATCCCGTTTGTGCACTGCTGCCCTATGCTTAAACGGCTGAGATCGGCCAAAAAAAGTTTAATTTTCATAATAATTAATCACTTTTCAATGCCAATGGCCTTATATTTGGCCATTGGCATGTCTAATATACATAATACATGCTTTTCCACGAACTGTCATGCCTCCATTTTGTCAGTTGCAGAAATGTACTCAGTTATTTTCTGAATACATTTCTGCACTGACACTGTTCTAGCATGGAGACCTGGCAGCTTGGTGGCTTGCAAAAATCACCTCATTTGCATGGTTTTCACCAGCAAATGAGGTGATTTGCATATTTGCTGGTTTTCCATGCTAGAATAGTGTAGGGCCGCTCATCCATGTGAAAACGGCACTTTTCTGGATCACTCAGCAGCCATTTTCCATGCAGGAGCTCCTACACTATTCCTGCATGGAAATATCGGCACATATATCACAGTTTTACCAATCAAACAATCCTTCAAAAAACAGTAAATAATTATTAGAGCTTGCTAAATAAGATTTAGTTTTTCTGACTATTTAGTAATGGGGAGTGACATGTGGTAATATATTTATCTTAACTGCATAGTGTTTCCGGGAAAGGGTAATACCTGGTTTGAGAATATGTTGGATAAAATATAATGGATTTCTAAAGGTTTTGACTTGCTTGTTTCATACAATCATCTCAATTATAACATTGAGATAGATGTGTCGGGTCAATATTAGTTCATTGACAGCTTAGGTTGTCGAATCTGTAATGATCAACACTGAAGCGTCAAACTTGCAAAATCTCGAACAGTCATTTAAGCGAATTCTTTCCTCGGGAAATAAGGTTTTGACTTGCTTGTTTCATACAATCCTCTCAATTATAACATTGAGATAGCTGTGCCTGGTCAATATTAGTTCATTGACAGCTTAGGTTGTCGAATCTGTAATGATCAACACTGAAGCGTCAAACTTGCAAAATCTCGAACGGTCATTTAAGCGAATTCTTTACTCGGGAAATAAGTCGCTTGGCCGTTATCAGGGATTTGCCCTTTAAGCAATGTGGAGCAATCTCGGAGTTGGTATATTTAGTTAGGGGTGGTGTGGGGGGCACAGACCCCCACGTCGGGGGGGGTGAGGGACAAAACAAAGCCCCCCCCCACTTTATTTAGGTTGAAAAGTTAATTTTGTTCGCAGATGGCCTACTGAATTCTTTACTGAGGAAAGAATTTGCTTAAATGGCCCTTCACAATTTTGCAAGTTCGACAGTTAGGTGTTGATCATGACAGATTCGACAACCTAAGCTGTCAATGAAATAATATAGACCCAGCTGTGCCTACCAAAGGTAAGCCCAAAACTAGCTCAAAAAGTCAACCATCCAAGTAGAATCCAAATTTAAACAGGTAATACAACAAAAGAAATAAAAGTCTTAGCTAAAATTAAGACGTTTAACATCAGAAATGATAAAAACTCTCAAATCAAACTGAATAGACAACTAAGATGACTAATTAATTTCAACAAAGCAAATTTTGAGGTAAGGATACCTTCCCAGGCCATGGACAACCATTAGGCCTTCTTAAACTATGCCTGAAACCTGAAAGGCAGCACACAACAGTTTGCAAAACAATTGGCAAATTGATCCATGTTCATGTAATCAGGAGATACAGCAAATCATTTGGCTGACAAATTTAGTTCCAACTTAACCCCCTCTCACCCTTAGCTACCCCTCAGAAAACACTATTTAACATAACCCCTCCAACTATCAGTAGGGAGTAGGTCTTAAAGGTGCTCTCGAAGACCAAGAACACAGCTTTTATGAGCCATGATACTATCCCAGGATGTCTCCTAAATAGTCTGAAATATGACCTACCAAGGTCACTGGAGTCACTGTTCAATCATAGCCTCCAAACAGGCTTCATGCCCATGCAAATAGAAGATCACAACTGTCACCCTCTGCACAAGGGTAGGACATCAATGAATCCCGGGAACTACAGAAACATAAGCCTGACTGGTCTCGTTTGCAAAGCCATGGAAATAAACCTTCAGATGATTGACCCAACCCTGTTTGTTTTTTTGTCAAAGGGAGGTCATGCCTACTGAACTTGGTGGACATCTTTGAGAAGGTCACCAAGGTAATTGATGATGGCAAAATGAATCATACTGCCTACCTTGACTTAGCTAAGGAATTTGATACAATACCTCACTCAAGTATTTGGATTTGTTTTCTGAAGTATATCATTGTAAACTAACTCATGGAATTAGGCATAAATCTCTATGTGACCCACTGGATAGCCAGCTGGCTCGCAGATAGGAAACAGGAGGCTAGGACTGGAGATACCACCTCCACAAAGAGGATACTCACCAGTGGAAACCCCCAGGGGTCTCTTTTGGGTCTCCTCTTTGGCATCTATTTATCATAGTCAAGGCCAGTGTCAAGGACCTCTGGCTTACCAGCTTTGCAGATGATTACAAGCTGGGAGCAATCAAAGATACTCCCCTAAGATATTAACATTTTACAGGAAGATATCATACAGACACGTGACAGGTACCAGAGCCATGACTTAAAACTCAATGCCAGGAAATCCATAATAGTAACTTTTGGTTTGTCGGTCACCCCAGGAAACAAATAATAAACAAATAAGGAATCAATAAAACACCCCTAAAAGTAGACACAATAGTCACGGATTTAGGGACTCATGTATATAGTAACCTAACCTGGTTTCAACTGACGTGTCTAAGGTAGTAAGAAAATCATGCTATGTCACTCAACTTATAAGTAAGGGCATATTACCTTGGTCCTGGGAAGTCATCGTGCCACTATAATCAGCCCTCTTTGGTCCCATCATTGAGTGTACTGCCCCCTTCTGTATGTATCTGACCAGGCCTGACTTGTTATTCTAGCAATTTTCTAAGCTCATGAGAGCAATATTTATCATCTGTCCATATTTATTTTAGTATTTGCCCAGATTTCTTTCATTAAGAGTTTGAGGTGTCTGTGTGTGACTGAAATGGCCTAGTCAGGGATAGCAGGTGGTTAGCAATTTGCTTAGGCTCAAACCCTGTATCTTAGTTATAGGAAACAAGAGCCTGAATCCTCTACCCCAACTACAAAGCTGCATTTTTCAGGGAATTGAATTTCAGGTGCATTTTTCAAGGAAATGAGTTTCAAGTATATTTCCAAGGAATTGTGAGCTTCAAGAGAAGAGAAGTTTACCCTTGCTCATGCTAAGTCTGTTTACAATGTGCAACTGTTTTGTTTAGCAAATGGTATCACTACTGTGGTATAGACTTTAAAAGCATACTTAGTATCATAACAGGTAGCATTCTTGCTTTTAATGTAGAAGGTCGTCTGTTCTGTTCCCACAGCATGTAGATGGATTGCTGATACTGTGTTGTATTTTAAGGGGAATGGTGTGCAGCAGTCCTGAGTATGTCCTCCCTTGGATGAGATGCCTAGTAACTATCAATGTGTTTTTAGTCTGCCATCCATTCCCTTTTGCAATATTACCAGCTTAATATTTTTTAAATGTAATATAGGCAATTCATTCCTCAAGGGCACTGAACTGGTAGATGAAACACTGAAATATAAAGTTGTTTGCTAGCAGCTACCTCTTCATTAGTTACAGATTTCATTAATGTGAAATTATTCAGATGACATTTACTTCAGCAGAGATTCTGCATATTGACTGATATTGGTGGATTGTAATGACAAAAGTTTCAGTGGCCTTTTTATGGTTGAAATGTTATAAATCTGGCAGTTTTGTCATTATTGGTTCATATGTTTTGTTTCATCGCTCACTGGAAAAAATGTTCAAAACTATAAATTTAAAACATGCTCTAACAAGTGGTGCTGTATTATAGAAGATATATAATTTAATACAATGAGTAAGGTGAATCAAAGAATTTTTGCATGTTTGTATGGTCCTACAAATGTGAGCAAGGGGCCTATGATTTGAAAACAGCCCAAAGGTAAACTTAATCTGCCAATGGTCAGATGCATTCTTTGAATGTGGATTTCAATGCTGTTATAGTGAATGTGAGTTTCAAGGGCAGAGAAGTTTTAATGCTAAGTTTGTTTTCATTGTGAGACTGTATTACTTTGTTTAGCAAATGTCTATCAATGTACTATAAAATTTGAAATGAATGTTGTAAATTAAATGCAAATATCTGTAATAACTGTAGAAGTAAAGCAGAAAACAGTATGTGCACTGATAGTTTTGGACAGTGTTTATGGCAACTGGGGAGAAATAGTCAGTAATGGGACACTGAAATGGCTCTGATGGGGGAGGGTGTATGGGTCTCGCCTGATCCATTACCCTGCCTAGGCCCCACTTGACCTGGATCCAGTTCTGCCACTCAATTAGTTTGCCATCCAAAGGTTTCAATACAGCACTGGTCCAGAAAAAAATAGATAAAAATCTCTCACACTTGCCTACATAGCAGAAGAATGAGATGTGCAATACTTAAAGCTGAAAAAATATTCTGTATTTGTTATAAAGTCCTTTGTACAGGCTTATCTAGAAATAACACTGCAGTAATTTCTCCAACACTATTAAAAATCCATATGCTTACAATAACCAATTATTTTTATGCTAGTTCACAGTATGTAGTTATCAATATATTTGGAAGGTACACAAGCTTTCTGGCTCTGCAAATAGTTTGTATTTCATCCTCATCCAGATCAAGATTTATATTGATTGTCTGTCTTTTCTTTGCCAGCTTCCAAAGTATTTCTCTTTCACTCTTGCAGAATGAAAGAAGAAAGGCAGAGCTGAATGAGTTTTCTGAAAATTACTGCATCAGAAACAAATGAATTCTATCTGCTGTTTTAGAAGTAGGTATTTTCCTTCACTTGCACAAACTGCAGTTTTGGAAATAAGTTATAAGACTTTGCAGAAGTGTACAATGCAAACTGTTTTTCTTCTTCTACAAGATTTAAACATGAAGTCAAATATAAGAAATGCAGTCATAACTGTTATGCCCACACCAATAATGTAAAAATAATATATATAAAAACACAACGTGTCACATTCAGGTTTTAAGAGTATTAAAATGTATATTACAATCATAAATTATTTGCTAGTGTCATTTTAGTATATAAAGAATGTGACTAGCATGTGTTAAAATGGAAGGAAGGAAACTCTAAAGCATAAAAACTGGAATAAATCTGATCTGTTCTTATAAAAATGGAAGAATACACTGTGAAAAAAAAAGTTTGAATTTTAAATGTTTAGGATTGTAGTTATTTTTAAGTAATATAAATAATATTATTGGTGAAGTTTAAATGTTTAGGATTGTAGTTATTTTTAAATAATATAAATAATATTATTGGTTATCAAGGGTAATGAAGTCTGACACACCGTACACGTAGTATGCATATGGCTTCCTTTTTTAAGTTAATGTTTAAAGGATTATAGTATAAATAGGTGCAAGGAGATTAAGCTATTTTAAGAAATTACTACACACACACACACACACACACACACACACACACACACACACATATAGATTCACTACAGAATGTCGAATTTCCAAAACTTCGAATTTCATATGGTCGAGACCATATGATCGAAATTTTGAAATCTCGAAACTGAAATGAATCCCCCCAAAAAATATAAAACCAAGTTTCTCATTTCTCATTTTCCCCGAATGTTTTGAGAGACACCAAGGATTTCTTAGAAAGTTTATCTGGTTATATGACTTCTCTGAATGATTTACAGCATTTTTGTATGATGAGTATGGATGTCAACAGCTTGTTTAATGTAATACCTAATGATTACGGTATTTCAGCTATTAAGGCTTTTTTGTCTGAAATAATTATTTTTAATAAAGAAAGAATTGAGTTATTAAGTCATCTCCTCCATATTGTGTTAGAAAATAACATCTTCCTATTTGAAAAGAATATTTATTGGGAAAAATGGGGGGTGGCCATGAGCACACCCTGTGCTAATGCTTATGCCAGTTTAGTACTAGCCTTTTGGGAAGGCAATTATATCTTGAATAACAACCCGTTCAGTCCACACCTTTGTTTTTATAAAAGATTTCTGGACAATATTTTTATTTTATGGCATGGATTGATGGAAGAACTATTGGGATTTGTTGGTTACCTGGAGCATAAGACTGAATTCCTGAGGTTCACACTTTACCACTTGACCACCAGGATTAATTTCCTGGACATTACTTAGAAATTAAATGAGAGAAGGTATTAATACTATTCTATACTGCAAAGATTATAAAAAGAACAATCTTTTTTCTAGAGATACCATGCACCTATGTTTGTCACAATATCATGGAAGGACAACTATTACGGAATTCCAGGTTATGCAAAAGGAATGAGGATTATGAAAAAGGTACACATAGACTAAAACAAGAGTTCATACAGAGAGGCTATAATTGTGTGGATTTCCAAAAACTACTGACTGAAGTGAATAAACAGATATTAGGGGCAAACCTTACTACTCCCCTGAGAAAGGCAATATAGGACCTTTGACATCAGACAATATGTCCCCTAATAACTTTAGCAAGGTTACTCTCACATACTCAAGTGACATCGGATATGCTTGTGATATTATAAAATGTAATTGCAATATTCTTTTATGTGATGCCAGTCTACACAATTTAGTAGACAAAACATCAGCATTTTCCTTCAGGAACAACTTAAATTTAAAACAGCTAAGATGCAAAGGGCAATATCAACAGGATACATCTATATTGGCTAGAATAGGAACCTATCCCTGCAGAAACTGTATTGCTTGTAATTTATATTTTGAGAACACAGATGGCCAGATTCAAGAATGGCCACATTCCATGTAGGAACGGTGTAGCAACATCTACATGCAATATGGCCACTGTGCAATCCAGGATAGGGCCATTTTAGCATGCACGAGTGGCCTTATACTGTTTCTGCATGGAATTCTGTTCAGTATGCAAATCACCTCATTTGCTGGTGAAAACCATCCAGATTAGGTGATTTTTGTCATCCAGCAAGCTGAATGATTCCGTATAGGAACAATGTCAGTGCAAAAATGTATTCGGCTAGTAGCCAAATACATTTTTGCATCTGACAAAATGGAGGCATGACAGCTTGTAAAAAGCATGTATTATGTAGAACAGGGAAGCCAATGGCCAAATATAAGGCCATTGGCATTAAGAGGCACATAAATATTATAAAAATAAAACTTTTATTTTTTTTGGCCAATCTCGGCTGTTTAAGCTAAGGGATGCTGCACGCAAACACGGGGGTGCTGAAAATAAAAAACAAAAAAAAAAAGGAAAAACTGCCTTTTAACAAAAATCTGCATTTTGCCATTATAGTCAATGACAGGCAGAATGTAAACAAGACAAGGGAGCACTGGTTGCCAAGGGGAAAGAGTGTACTTCGGAAATGTAACTATGGACCTGCACACTGGAGTATGCAAATGAAGGGACCTATACTGAATCACAGATTTCTATCTACTGGAAGCCTGCACCTAACCATGCAGGTGCAGGAATAGGTAGCCATGTAGGCAGGACAAGAGGATCCCCCAGATTAACTAATCTTCTGTGCAGGACTAGTCTAGTCCGGTACAGAAGCGGCCATTTAGGAGGAGGAAGGACAGCAGCGTGCCATGCATATTAATGAAGAAGCACTGCCTGAACTCCTACTCTTACACAGAGCATGTACGAGTGCAGGGGGTGTGTCTGAGAGCAGAGCTCTCAGAATAAACACACCCCTGCAAGCAGAAAGTGTAAATAAATGAGCGAGACCACTCATAGGTGTCTGCATATCCCCACCAACAGTCCCCCATGTGTACAACAGCAACAGAACATAAAAATAAAAAGAAGTAACCCCCTTATTCATTATTAAAACTCTGAGTACAGTTAACCATAAGTGCGTGGGTGTGCCCATTGCTTAGCTATGGTTAAAGCAGCTTAAAAAGCTGAAGAGGATAACAAGAAAGCTATATGCAAATGAAGCAGCACAGCAATAGTGTAGTGGTCACAGCATCTGCCTAGCAAGCAGGCATTCCTGGTTCGAGTCCCACTGCAACACATACCATTTTCCATGTGAAATCTGTATACAAACATTTATTTACATCTTATTGCTGTACAACCTACTAAATAACATTTAAATGTGAAATGGAGTACTGCATTAAATGCACATGTGAAAAGTCAGTACCATAATGAATAAGTCAGCAGTAAGCAGGCATAAGCACAGATGAGCAGTAGTAAGCATATGTAAGCACCAGTAAGCGTGTGCAAGTGTGTTTGCGTGGGGTGAAGCACCGCCGACACAGATTAAGCAAAGGAGAAGCTAACTGGGTGTAAGACACTGTGACCAGAAGCCAGCAGTGCTTACCTCTGCGCAAACCCGCTTACAACCGCTTCAAAGTGCCTTAAGCACACCTTATCCAACAGCCGGTGTTCTGCCCAGCAACAAAACAAACAGCTTCTGCAAGGCCGGAACCCAGGACCATGTACACCATACACAAAACGATTTACCACTAAGCCATGCCAGATATGCAAAAATTGTATGTTGTCAGAAACATAACCCCAGCCCAGTCATGAAACAGTACAGAGAATGTATACCAACAGCTAGATGGGCATGTGTGTGCAAATATATCATTATCTAAATGGATCCAGAGATCTATACATATATATACAAATATATGAACAGATATACATGTAAATGCTGACAACTACACATATATATATGTCAACATCTATATGTCCACATATACACATCAGGTGGCATATGTACGCAGATATATGTCTCCGTAGGTATATTCCAACATAGTTAGAAATATGTAAGCAACTATATATACCCACAGAGGTATATATGGCCAGACATATGTAGATACCAGTGGTAGATGAACAGAAACATATATGTCCACATGCACTGTCAATGGGACTGAGAGGCCCCAAACAATATATGTCACTACCCCTCCGCCCAGCCAAACATGTCCGCCCTGCAATATACTACCAAGCTCATAGTATTGTACGTCTGTCATTGAACTAGGGAATTAATAGTATTGTACGTCTGTCATTGAACTAGGGAATTAAATTAGCCCTCTGTTATATGTCACATGTTGACATCACATACCCCTCTCCCCCACCCACTAGATTGGCCGAGCAGTACAGGCAGATCCAACCCAGGCCATCCCCAACCCATACATGCATAACACACAGTTCTGTTTCCCCCCAACCACAGCACATACACAACCACCATCCCTACCCTGGTTACTGGCCCGTAGCTACCAGACCACCACACATTGCCCCCCCACACCCCTCGGGACCCATCCCGTCTGAAGCTCCGACCCAAGTATCCTAGGTGTGGCACACGTCGTAGACCTTGCACATAGCCAGGGGTACCTATGTAACCCTGGGTGTAGATGAAGGTTGAATACCCAATGTGTGGGTTGTCCCGCATGGACGAATGTAGTCCTGGTACTAACAATAGATGTCACGTGTGACTCTGTGTACACTAACGGATTTAGTTGTAGGTATTGCAAAGCATACCTGGCACACAAGGTTGGCCGGTATGCCACTGAAACACAGTATCTGGCAATACCAGTCAACATTACAGGATATGTAGCTAAATATTTAGAGGTATATGTGTTTGTATAAATACCTATAACTATATAGATATATACCTCCCCCTATCTGTAGTACAAATGTATACATACATAGACAGACATATAAATAAATATACACATATACATATATACATATGCAGACACCCATACATCCACATGTCATTGTATATATATATATATATATATATATATATATATATATATATATTTATATATATATATATATTCAGCAATATTATATATATGTATGCAGACTTATACATATATATCTATATATATATATATATATATATATATATATATATATATATATATATATATATGTGTGTATTATATATAAGTGTATGTAGATATACACAGATATATAGCTATGATAAGATACAGCACTTAAGAATAATATATGTTCACAGGCAATGCCAATGGAGGTGAGGGGCCCAAGCAACAAACGTGTAACACGTAGCATGACTCCCCCCCCCAGCCAGACAGGGTAAACATACAAACAAACCCACAAACAATGTAAACAATCCACTGATCCTCAGACCACAGGCAGGATACAATGGGGGGGGACATGGTGGACCGGAGAAGTCTAATCTTGGAACACAGATAGGAGTGTCCCTTGCGGGACACCACAAAATTGTCTTGTGATAGAAGGAAGCCCGTGCAATGATCTATCAAGGTGGGGCATGTAAATACCCGGACTACAAGTGTGGGAGAGCCTGATGACCCACGGGTCTTAACAATGTGCGAGATGGGTCCCATGAAGTGGAGAGTGGGCAGTGTGTAGTGGTGTGTTTAGACCCGACCTGGACCCAGAGTTAAGGATGAGTGCTGTAGAGGAGGTGCTGGTGGGGGAACTATGGGTATGTAATTATTGGTCTAGGCGTGCAGATGTTTGCTGGAGTGGGTCTATTCGGACCACCCCAGGGATATAAGCAATAGTGTTCACTGGGCAGAGCTGCCACCCTACAAGCAGCCATTCCCACTACGAGTCCCACTGCAGCACAGTCTATTTTACATGGCAAAGAACGGTATAACCAGATGTAGATGTAAATATGTAGAGGTATGTGTGTGTATATATACCCATAACTACATGGAGATATACCTACTCCTCTCTGTAGTTCAAATTTATACATACATAGACAGACATATATATAAATACCCACATATAGATATATACATATGCAGACACCTATACATCCATATGTTGCTAGATATATATATATATATATATATATATATATATATATATATATATGTGTGTGTGTGTGTGTGTGTGTGTGTGTGTGTGTGTGTGTGTAGACATATATATATACATGGATCTACCTGACTGTATCGACAGTTCAGAAGAGCGAAAATGACTTCACGGACGCCAGAAGATCGACAAGTTAGAAGACCAACGGAGGAAAACACCAACGCTGAGAACACTGAGATGGGGAAAGGATGTGTAAGTATGTGGTAGTGACGGACGTTTGGGTGCGAGTAAGGTAAGTGTGCGATGTTGATGGTCTGTAGGGATAGGGGTGGGATAAGTGAGTTAGGGTTAGGGCGCAGGTTAGGTAAGGGTGCGAGTAAGGTAAGTGTGCGATATTGACGGTCTGTAGGGATAGGGGTGGGATAAGTGAGTTAGGGTTAGGGCGCAGGTTAGGTGAGTGTGCGATAGTAATGGACCTTAGGGTTAGGGTTTCGGTTAGGGTTATAGATAGTTGTGTATGCAAGGGTTAGTGTTGGTTTGTAAGGATTTTGGTGTGCTTGTGTTGTGTGCGTGGTTTTTGGACAGGGGGTTTGTTTTGTTTGTTGATTGTTGTTGTTATGATGTGTCGAGTGCATGAGGTGTCGTGTTTGTGAACTGTCGATCTTCTGGCGTCGGTGAAGTCGTTTTCGCTCTTCTGAACTGTCGATGTAGTCAGGTAGATCCATATATATATATATATATATATATATATATATATATATATATATATATATATATATATAGCTAGGATATGATACAGCAGTTAAAAGTTACATATGCTCACAGGTCGTGCCAATGGGGGTGAGGGTCCATTTAACAAACTTGTAACATGTAGCATCAACCCCCCCCCCAGCTAGACAGGTGAAACATACAAACACACAATAAAGGTGAACAATTCACTGGTACCCAGACTACAGGCAGAATGCTACCAGTGGCAGAGACCCGCCAAGTCTAATCTTGAAACAAAGACAAGAATGTCCCTTGTGGGACAACCCAAAAATTCTATTCATATTCGGGTTTCCTGCCATTACACAGATGTCCAATGGCAGGGCACGCATCTTCTCAGGCTACAAGGTTGGGGAAGCCTGATGATCTATGGGGTGAGACAACATATGTGATGGGTCCCAAGAAGTGGGGAGTGGGTAGTGTGTACTGGTGTGGCCAGAACGGTTCTATGTGAACTTCCCCAGGGATGTAAGCAATAGTGTATATTGGGCAGACCCGACTCCTAATGAGCAGCCATGCCCGGTACGAGTCCCACAGCAACAATATCTAGTTTACAGGGCAATGGGTGGAATAACCAGATGTGTCGTTGCAAACCCACTAAATGACACCAAAGAACACATGGTCGCAACACCCCACTGTAGGCATGTAAGCCAAACTAATTGGCATCTCAAGGTATTATTGCTGTCTCCAACCCCACCCAGGGGTGTGATTGTCCAGATCTACCCCCAAATGCAGGGTATAGACACAGCTGTCGCTGTAAAAGAAATGGCCAGCTGGGGACCTTCCCGTCAGCTGTCCTACACATCCCTGGACATGTCCCCTACTATCAGCCCCTCTGTGTGGCCCAGTAACACCACTTACCTACCGACCCCTGTTGCATTCGTAGTAATGTACACAGTCACAAGTAGGTGACACCCTCCATACAATTATATTGGCAGAATCTGGAACCCCCAACCCAGGTGTATTACCGCAGCTTTCCCAGGCTACACATATAAATAACACATGAAGGGAAAACCCAAGCACACTTGGATCACCACCTGCTCACCACCTGGCGAAGTCCACTACCCTCCAACACTCCATACCCCTTCACCAACTACTGACACTGACACCTCCTATCCTGCCTTGCATACATATCCCAACACCCTGCAAACATGCACTACTGCTCCCTCACCAATCAGTCAAATGGCCTACTATACAGTTAAGATGCCCCCCCCCTCCACCTACCCGCCTACATCTCCACTATTTACATCTACTCTACAAAACAAGTATGGCATAACCAAACCTAACTCGAATACCTGACTGTAACCTATCCAGAAATCCTAAACTAGAATCCTACTTAACCTTACACTGACCTTCGTGAACAGTCATACCTGACATGTACACCTGACTTAAGCATGTATAATACCAGCATGTACATGAAGTAGCACGGGGGTATGCGGCAGCAAGCGGGGGTATGCCTGTGTTTGGGCAGTGGTAAGCAATGGCCACACTGGTTAAGCAATGTGGAGGCCAACCCAGTGTAAGATGCCATAACCGGAGGTCAGCAAGTCTGAGCCTAGCGCACATCAGCGCATACCCGCCTGCACTTCCCACACAGTGTCTTAGGCATGCCACAGCCCACAGCCCTCATCATGGCCAGTAACAACATAATCAGCACTCCCAGGTCCCCCCTGCACACTATAGTCCAAGTGAGTTACCATGAAGGCATGGCGGATATACAATCAGCTGCTATTATCACAAACATATCATCCGGCACAGTCAGACATCAGTACAGGAAATGTATGTAGGTATGTACATTAATACCAGCAAACATGTGCACAGTGCTCAGTCACAGTATTCCGAGCAGTCTATAAGTATCAATAAACAGTGCCTGTCCATGCATACTGTGAGAACAGTAGTCTCGTATAATACTGAAGAGAGGAATGGAAAATAGGGCACGGCGTGGGGGCGTGTTTCATCCGCTGAAGCAGGAGACGAGGCTGGTCTGGTGTGTGCGCAAACTGCTGCTTCTCAAAACCCTGGCAGGATGCTACCTGTGGGAAAAACAGTGTAGACCAGCAAAGTGTACTCGTGACACAACAACAGGTCCGTCCCTGAAGGGACGCAACAGACTTTATGGGTCACAATGATGTTTCCACCAGTATCGGAGGAGGATGATGGGAAGGCTCAAATGTACATGGACTAAACGGATGAAGAGCCTGCAGAAGGTTGCATCGAGACAGTAATATGGAGGAGTACTGAGACATGCAGAGGATGAAATATGTGGAGGTGTGGTATGGCAGGGCCAGCAACTGCAGAATGGATGGATGCTGTGTACGTGGAGCTCGGGGGCCTGGGAAAGGGAACATGGGTATGACATTAAGGTAGAAATATGCAAATTGCACAGAACTGCAATAGTGTAGTTGTCAGAGCATCTGCCTACTGTGCATGCATTCTTGGTTCGAGTCCCACTGCAGCACATTCCGTTTTCCGTGTGAAATCGGTATAAAAACATAATTTTGCTGTATAGCCTACTAAATGACAGTTACACTTGCACAGGAGTACTGAATTACACATAGCCCATTCACTATTCAAAGGACATGAGACGACATACAGATATGTATACACAGACAACCTTCAATGGTGTATTTTACAGTAATGTATGCCATTGCCAACAGCACATAGATCTGCACTTATCTAATCAGTCAGGAATGCAAGGCCCACACAGAAATGTAGAGAAATGTAGATGCAGACAGTGCAGATATATAACATATAATGCTGTCCAGGCCAGGCTCGTCAATTAGTACAACTGTTGACAAAGGATTTGCCATCAAGATAGGTAACAATAAACAATAACAGATGTAGTTCAGCAGACGCCAGTCACACCCCATAGTCAAAGCCTAGGGGGACATATCTTACCTGTGATAATATCTATGTATCTGTCACATGTATGGACCCTGACCAACAAATGTTGTGGGAGTCCACGATATGACTGGGATGATAACAGGAATGCTAGCAGTATATTATGATAGGCCAGTACTGAACAACCCCTAACCTTATCACAGCAGGACAAAGCCAGACATATATGTGGAGGACAGAGGCAGTAACACAGGGCCATACTTGTAATATTGCTGTTACACACCCTGCACATTGCTGGTGTTACATGATTCATTGCAACATACCCTTATGCAGGAATAGCACATCAGGAACACATCTAGAAGTAGACATGTACTGATAGCACGCAACAGACAGATTGCCGGGGATATATCTAGGACAAGACCTGTGTGATGCACAGGCAAAAGAAAACAGACAATCCACTGGCCATCATGTGGATAGGCCCACTGTTGAGAGCTATGCAGACAGACTGAATTCTAACCTAAACTACTATGTACACGCAAACACTGCAAGACCAGCAATATACAAAGCACATAACAACATTGTCTGTTGGTCTGGAACTTCTTAAGATTGTGTAGTTGTTCTGTGTCTGCAAGCCCCACTGTAATAGGTACGGCAACCTGCCATCTATAACACTGCTGCCCACATACAGGAAGAATGTCCTCCATACTGGAAAGGTAAAGGGACAATGCCCACATGAGTAAGTAATTTATAGTACTGGGTTGCCACGACAATGGTTATCAGAATCACTACACAGCAGGCTGCATGCAGTCAGCAACTGTTGCCCACTGATTGGTGCAGAGCCTATCATCTGATCATGTGCATTGCCTACAAAAGCCATGCTGAAATCCATTCAAACCAACTCATTCATTCTATTGGAGAGGGAAAGAGAGAGAGAGAGAAAAGAAAAAAAAAACATATTTATAAACCGGAACTCAGACTGTGGGGAAAAAATTACTGCAGGCCACAACCGGGAAGGCGTTACACCTGTCCAAACACTAAAAGGTATGTAAAACATAACTGTATGTAATTTAATGTAGTATGGGGTATAGCTTATTAGGATTTATGATGTAGAATGTTTGATATGTGCCATCTGTAGTTGTCCCTGTAATGATATCCCGCTAAACAACTGCTCTGGACAATACTGTCTGTCCCTGTAAGCAGTGGGACATACCTGCCAACTGTGCAGATCAGCAATGAATAACAAAGATGTCAGTCATAATATCTGTGTATGTTATGTTAGTGTGGACAATAGCTGTTGGTGGATGTACTGCCATCATGATAGACAAATGGGTGTCAGAGCACACCACTTGCAGGACAGTCATGTGAATGTGTAATGTAGCATGCACAAATGCCATAGGTGTGTAAAAGGTGTACCAGCACTCTCATACCATAGTTACCAACCTAATGTTAGGCTGCATTCACATGTGGCACCTATCTGTGTTGCAGCAAGGCAGAACAATGCAGCTGTGAATGAAAGACGGTTACAGAATGCGGACCGGATGTCTGTATGCACTCCACATATCTGTGTGATATGGAATGTGACGTGTACAGATACAGACACTCATACAGACATAGGTATATCCACAACGTACAACATATATCTACACATATATGTACATAGATGTGTATATATATATATATATATATATATATATATATATATATATATATATATATATATATATATACACATAGATATAGTGGCACTGACAATGGCATACAGGTGAAATAGTCTGTAACAGGCCAGCAAAGATAAGTGTCCCTACAGGGAGCATGGCTACAAACACATAGGACAAAGCGTGGCACATACACATAGCACAAAGCTTAGTACAATGCAACGTATGTCCCAATGGTAGGTAAGCAGCTGACATAACAATTGCAGTCTGTGAACGTGTTGTTGTAGATGATATGGTTGGGGGAGACATATATGTGTATTAAGAACTATGGTAAACCTACTGTATGGGTGGCTCAGACCTGTTTCCATCCTTTTGTCTTCTAGAAATCATGTTGCATAGTTGCCTTCTCATGTACAGTGCCGCTGAAATGGCTATCACCATTGGCCACCTGGTACAGCACTGCATACTTCTTTTTGGCCAGACAGCCCATGACCAGCAGGAGAGGACTGCTCTGTGGAGCGAGCTAGTCCACAGAGTCAATGATGTCGGACTGCATAACCACAGCTATGAGCAGGTCCGACATCATTGCAGTGACGTGCTTTGCCATGTACATAGGTGTGAAGCTGCCATAAGGGGGGAACACCTCGCAATGGGGGGCAACCCTCCATCCACCCCTCACCCATGTGGAGGAGCTTCTCAGCAGCCTAGTGGCACCTGTCTGCCCACAACATCAACACCTGACAGGGCACATCTTGGAGGTGGGTGCCAACAACACACAAGCTGAGGAGCATGCAGGTAAGGCCCCAGGGCACATTGGTACACCACTCGTGTGCATGCATCTGCATCTGTACAGGTACATCATCCAAAACTAAGATGTCATATACATAGTCTGCTGCTATGTAGTAGTAATAAACTGTTGTGTATAAGCTGCAATATTGTGTAATTCTACTGCTGATGTAACGTAATGCTGCACTCACCTGTTATGAATGCCACAGCTGTGGCCACTGACTTCAGCTTTCTGGCACTCCTATGTAGGTCCCTCCAGGATACAACCACAGCAGCAGCCCATAGCCGGTGAGTATAGTTTGTGTTCATGCATGATGGTAAATTGGGCATGTAATAGCTATGGGCTATCCTCCATGCACACATCTAACACACCTACCCATACTGCATGCTGTTTGACATTCACATTTTGTTGCTGAGAAATGCACTGCATCACAGTAGGGGTCATGCTGGGGTATCGGAAGGGTACAACAGACACATGCAAGATAATAATACCCTGTCAATGTGCAATGGGTCCACAGGGATGTGACATGTGGCAGGACACATGGCCTACAGTAGGGACATGTGTGACTCAACACCATCATGGCTGCAGCTGCACACAAGCAGGTTAAGTAAATGTTGCAGACATAACCCTGACCCCCACAGCACTCATGACAGCAGTGTGTGCACTCCAATGAATGAGCACATGATTACACCTTGCAACCATGCAGAGGTCTGGGACATGTGTAGGGTACCCCTCATAGCCATGGTAAGGTCCACTGGTTGTCAGTGTAATAGTCATGCACTGGTCGTACATGCACTGCTGATGTTGTGATCTGTAACTCAGATATCAGGCATCTGCAACTGAGAGCTGTTCACATATTGTTAAATAAAATTAAGAATTCAATACACAGGAGGTTCAGATTCAAAAGTTTACTAGTGTACACCAGGAGGCAAAAAACGTACAAGTACAGAATTTTGTCTGACATGAAACAGGAAGCACACAATTTTATATAGGTTTAACATTCAAGCTATGCCCACCTTACTGACGTGATATGTCACAGGGCATCTACATCACTTTAGCTTACAATTCTTCTTTCATTAAGTCTTGCTGATGCTGTATATTTAAAAAAAACTTTTCCTTTAGATACAATACGGCCTTGCTATCCAGCTGGTCAGTCATAATGTCTTTCTGTAAAGTTACTTGTTCAAGGTTTCATATCAGTTTGAATACAATAGCAGCTTCAGTCTTTTAATGCATGTCTTTGTTCTCTGTTACACTTTCTCATACAGCTGCGTGCTATCTAAGTAACACATATACAAGGCCAGATCATTCCAACAGGAAAGAGCAGAAGATTTCATTATTTCACACATTTAATTTCCTGACCCAGCAGATAATCACTTATGAAAAGCATAAACATTAAAACTTGCTAAGCTAGCATTCTGTCAGGGTCAGAGATCAGCTTTTGCTTCAAGCCACACTGCAGTTTCAAAACTACTTCACATTTAGACATGAATTAATTTTACTACTATATGATTAATAGAATAAAATGCATTATATACTACTTTGCTTTTAAACTAGCATTTCTCATGTATTCAAATACACATTTTTCTAACATTTCCCCCCATTAATACTTTTTATTCTATTTTGAAGTATGCATAGTGTTATTTCATCTCCTAGCCTTTTCCACTCAGGATTTTCAGCTAGGTGAGTCATTTAATCTATACTTCAGAAAAAGCGTCATCTGAAATCAATCTTTCAATTTCAATATCTTGGTAGAAAGCTTCAGTAACAGATACATCAACAAAATCTTTGATTAATCTTTTCATGCAGGGAATTCCACAGCAAACACATGCTCCTATTAGGAGTATACCCACACAAATGGCAATCAGAATATTCATTAGGATGGAACCCCACCCCCCAAATAGATTCTGGAAAAAGTCCGTCAGTGGGTTTGGGCCTGGTTCAGTCATGGCTGATACTTGCTGAATTACCTCTAGGTGGTTATTTATCTCATGATGATTGTCAGGAATAAAAGCACAGCATTCTTCTTTGATAAGCACGCACGTACCACCTCCCGCCGCTAGGGTGAAGTCAAGAGCCATCCGATTTTGTAGCACAACAGTTCTCATTGCATTCAGTTCATCAGTCACCAATTCTAGGGCGGAAAAAGTTGCATTATTCATTACTTCGAGAAGTTTCGACAACTTCCTCTGCTCCCAGATCGATTATTTGACTGCTCCATAGGCTGGGAATATTCCTGCCCAGGATATAACACTGTCACTCAAGTCCATATGAGTCAATTCACTTTTGTCTTTTACTGTATTATGGTCTTTCCAACCAGCTTCGATTTTCCCAACTGGATAAAAAGGTTTCTTAACTGGACCTTCGGATTTTCGAGCTGTTTCTCTTACGTTTCGTATTTTACCCAAAGGTAATTTTGCAGTATGTCTTATTGCCGGAACCAAGTAACCCAAAAAACAACTGCCGGACCAATTCTCAGGTAACCATTTATATGCCTTTTTCCCACAAATAAAATAACAGTTTTCTACTTTAGTACTAATACGCATCAGCCCTGCATGAAACATTTTCTGATCTATAACTGACAATTGTTTAAACAAAACTAGATTTTTTTGAATGTCACTCATAGTTGTTTTCAATGAGTTTAAATATGAGTCATAATTAGTATTGCAAAAAGTATTGCCATTACTATTCTTAATATAACGTCGGTAAGATATGGTTATATTGCAATTGCTCCAGCCCACCTGGAGAGTGTCATTTTTATAGAAACATACAACTCCTTTTTGTGTGACAGGTAAAAATAAAGCTATTTTGTCCTGTGATCTCACAGTTCCTGTGTCGAAAAGTAAATTCTCCCAAGTCTCATTTATCCCCAAAGGGACAGCGGACATTATCAGTCCTCCATATGCTGTTGGTATAGCTGTACAAACCCAGCAATTTGAAATGTTCATAGTCTCTGTATACACACGTTTCATGGCCAGGTATGTGTTAAAATTTGGATGCCAGTCTATAGACGTTTCATCACGCCTTCCCACTTTCACTTGTGTGGTTGTGTGTAGGATAAACCACAGCAAGAGGAAAATTGTCACAATTACAGTTAATAAATGTACACACAACAAAATGATTATGCAACATCTCTGGGGTTGATCTAAACTTCTATTTGCTTTGTTTTTGGCCATCTCGGTCTGGCTGTGTATCAGTCACAAAGTTTTTATCAAGTTGAAAGTTCTTTACCAGTTTACAATGCATCAAATGAACCCAGGACGTCCTCTCAGCCACTCTAACTGCAGTAGGCATTGCCAACAGAACCTGGTACGGTCCCTCCCACTTTGGACTCACCCAATTCTTCCTTTTCGTCACTTTCACCCAAACGTATGTCCCAGGAACCAAGACTGCTTCCACCGGTCTGGTCTGTTCCTTATCTGAAAAAGAGTTAAACTGCAAAACAGATTTATTTGTTAACAGTTTCCTCATATAACTAGCTAATGACCTATCAGCCTCTTGCTCTGCAGGCATGAGAGCTTTCCACTGAGGCACATAATATGCTCTCCCAAAAACCATTTCAAAGGGAGTCAAACCCTTTACATTTGGAACCATTCTCATATTCAGCAGTGCTAAAGGCAGACAGTATATCCAATTCTTTTGGGTCTCCTCTACTAGCTTCCTAAGTTTATTCTTTAGGGTACCATTGTACCTTTCCACCAGTCCTGCTGACTGTGGGTGGTAAGCACAATGGTTCTTCAAGGAGATACCAAAAAATTTCCCAAGCTGGTGAATCGTTTGATTCACAAAATGTGTGCCATTGTCACCATAAATCCTTTCTGGAATGCCAAATCTAGGGATTACTTCTTTTATCAGGGCTTTTGCCACTGTTGCTGCATCCGGGTTTTTAGTTGGAAAAGCTTCTACCCATATAGAAAACATGTCTACAATAACTAAACAAAACTTTTTCCCTTCACATTTATTCAATTCTATGAAATCCATACAAATAGTATGGAACGGGTATGGTGGTATAGGAAAACTTCCTTGCTTGGTTTTAAATGCCCCTTGTGCATGATGCCTGTTACAAGTATGACAAGCTGCACAAAATTTTTTTGTGTAATTTGTGTATCCGTATGTTTGGAATATTCGATTCACTAACTGTACCATCCCCCCTGTTGAGACATGGCACTGCCCATGGCTCAACAAAGCTGCAAATCTAAATAAATTAGACGGCAATATTGTTTTTCTTTCTTTGGAAATGTATAGTCCATTCTCAAGAATTGCACCTCGTTTTACCCATTTTTGTTTTTCTGCTTTTGTAGTAAGCATCTGCATTGTTTTTAACATGTCTAAATCTAAAATCTCAGAGGGTTTTAATTCCTCATTTAAAAGTAAAGTTTCTGAGTCTGAGGCTGCTTGCTTTGCGGTTCCATCAGCTCGTGCATTGCCTTTCGAAATCTTATCCTGCTGTTTTGTATGAGCTACACATTTACAAATAGCTACTTTGGTAGGTAACTGAATAGATTCTAATAACTCCAAAATAAATTACGCATGATTAATAGGTTTTCCACTGGATGCTATGATTCCTCTATTTTTCCATTGTTGTGCAAATACATGTACTGTAGAAAAAGCATACTGACTATCAGTATATATGTTCACACTTTTATTTTTTGCTAAAGTACATGCCCTTGTCAAAGCTATCAATTCTGCTGCTTGTGCAGATAAGTTGTGTGGTAAGGATTGAGCTTCTAAAATTTCAGTGTCTGTAACTACTGCATACCCCACCAGATTCTTCCCTGTAGGACCCCTTCTGCATGAGCCGTCCACGTAATATGTCACCTCAGCATTATCCAAGGGCATAACTGTAAGATCTTGTCTAGGTAAAGCTAACTGTTCAATTTCCTGCAGGCAGCTGTGTGGTGTGCCCTCCGCAGGAGTTGGAAGTAATGTTGATGGATTCAATGTCGTACATCGTTCAATTGTCATATGAGGTTGGCTCAGCAGTATGGTCATACATGAAAGATGTCTAGCAGGAGAAAGGTATGCCACTTTCTCTTGCAGTAAAATTATTGCAACTGCATGAGGCACTCTCAATGTGAGAGGGTGGAATAACACCACTGAGGCCGAAGCCTGTACTGCCATTGCGGCTGCAACTACTGCTTGTACGCAGTGACGCAAAGAATGCGCCACTGGGTCTAACTGTGATGAATAATAGGCTATGGAGCATTGCTTGTCCCCATGTTGTTGCGTCAATACTGACGTCATATATCCTTGCTTACAATCTACGGTCTGAAAGAACCGTTTGTGATAATTTGGAAGTCCTAAAACTAATGAAGAAGCTATTAACTGCTTCAACCTGTAGAAAGCCATTTCTGCTTCAGTTGTCCATTGTAAAATGTCTTGTGCTGCTATTGGTGTCTTATATATCAAGTCAGTCAGTGGAGCAGATTCCAAAGCATAATTTGGTATCCAGCTCCAACAAAAATTAGTTGTACCTAAGAAAGACATCATTTCTTTCTTGGTTGTTGGTTTGGGTGCTTGCAGAATTGCTGTTTTTCTTTCCTCATCTAGTATTCTACCTTCATTGGATATTACATATCCCAAGTATCTAACTTGTTTTCTCCAAAGTTGTAACTTACTTTTGCTTACTTTGTGTCCTTGTGTTGCTAAAAATTCCAATAATGCTACAGTATCCTCCCTGCACTGTTGCTGGGTGGGGGCTGCTAGCAAGATGTCATCTACATAAAGTAGAATTTGACTACCTCCCGGTGGGGTAAATCCTGCCAGGTTGCTAGCCATTTCTTGTGCAAAAATTGTTGGGCTCTCACAATATCCCTGTGGTAGTCGAGTATACAAATACCTCTTACCCTGAAATGTAAATGCAAACCAATATTGACTATCAGGATGTATAGGTATTGAAAAGAAAGCATTGCTAATATCTACCACAGAGAAATACTTCTGTTGCGGTTCTAAATCATTTAACAAAGTATGTGGGTCTGGTACCGTGGGTGCTCTAGGTATTACTGCATTGTTTACAGCTTGTAAATCTTGTACCATCCGCCATTCCCCATTTGCTTTTTTAACAGGAAATAGGGGTGTATTACATGGTGAATCAGGAGATTCTACCAGTACTCCTTCTTTGCGTAATGCTGCTATTATAGGCTTAATTCCTATTTCTGCATCCTTTCTCAAAGGGTATTGTCTTTTCTGTGGTCTAAAAGCTGATTTTAGGGTAATTGTAGGTACAAAAAAGAAGCTAGCAAGTAAGGCTGGTGCCAGGCAAGCAAGCTAGGTAGATATGACAAAACGAAGCCAGCACCAAGGAGAATCCAAAGTATTTTATTAACTGAAACTAGACCGGTTTCAGCATAAAGCTTTCTTCAGTAGTAAATTTACAATGTGTCATAAACCATCAGCTTAAATAGCTGAAAGGCATGTGGAAAGAATGACATCACTTCCTGTAGTTAGCATACATCAAGGAGTTGTTAAAAGTTATATATATGGTGTACAAAAACATCAAAAAATATATTAACATAAGAAGAGAAATGATGTTGGTCAACTAACAATATTACATTTATACACATGATTATTCATATAGAATCATAAAGATTGGCATACAGCCATATAAATAATATAAGTCAATTCCCAGTGACCAACATCAAAAAAACATATACTTTGTGACGTGATCAACTGCTGAGGAATACTAAGTCTCACCAAAGATAGATATAAACAAGCATTTGTTAAATGGGATATCTGTACATGAGACATAAATCATAATTTGTCATTCAGCCCTGGAGGGAAAAGCCCTCCAAGTTTGATAATCCATCTTTTTTTCTTTTTTATTTAGAATGTCATGCCACCCTGTTTTAAATGATCGATTACCAGTTATATGATCAATGATGGTAAATGAAAATTTTGCAGTGGGGTGTTTGGTGGTATGTCTGTATAGTGCATTAGTTAGTCGTTGATTCCTTATGTCCCCAAGATGTTCAGAGATCCTGATACGGAATTGTCTAGATGTTTGTCCAACATAGAATGCCTGACATGTACATGTGGCAAGGTAAATTATCCAATCTGAGCTACAGTTCCCGAAAAATTCGATGTTGTACATTTGTCCAGAGTTTTTGCTAGTGAAGCTGGTGGTTTTAAAAATGTAACTGCAAAAACTGCAATGACCACAAGGAAAAATGCCTATGAGTTTGTCCCCTGTGAGTGTCCTCTGTGAAGGGGTATCAACCATAGGATGTGTTCTTTTATAATGTGAAAACAGAGAGCCTAAAGTTTTGCCCTTTCTATATGAAAAGTAACAACGTTCCCCTAAATGATCTTCCAAAAGTGGGTGGGAATTAAGGATGTTCCAATGATTATTGATAATATTGATCAAATTTCTACTGTTCCTACCATAAGTGGTAACAAACCTACAGAAATCGGTATTTTGCTTATTCCGATCAGTGTGATATTGTAGAAGAGAATCCCTGGATTTGTTATTGCTAAGACTGACTGCTGAATTGATAATTGAATTGATAATATATGGAGAGTAACCTCTGGACAGAAATCTGTTACTTAAATCCGCCTGGTATGTTGTAAGATCATCCTCCGAAGAACATATTCTTTTGATCCGCAGAAACTGAGATTTGGGTATACTTTTGATAATATGTTTGGGATGTAAAAGGGTATTGAATTGTGGGAATTTTCTGTACTCAGAAGTTTTGAGTGTATTATCATGTTGTCTTCTTAAGTGGACATCCAAAAAATGTATTTCATCCTGGTGATGTTCCACTGTGAATTTAATACCCCAAATGTTCCCGTTTAGGTGTTCAACAAATTCCTGGAGGTATTCTATACCTCCCTTCCATACTAGCCAACAGTCATCCAGGTATCTTCTCCATATATCAATTTCTGGTAAATAAATATTGTGCATTGGATCATAAATGATGTGTTCTTCAATGTAACCCATAAAAAGGTCTACATAAATTGGTGCAAATGAGGCCCCCATCGCCGTGCCTTGAAGTTGCCAATAGCAGTCTTGTTGAAAGTAAAACACATTTTTAGTAAGAATGTGTTCAGCCATACGTACTAATAAAGTATTCATGCCCGGAGGGTACAAGTTGGATTTGTTTAACCAGAACTCCAAGGCCATTAGACCAGCTCAATGTGGAATGCTAGTGTATAAAGATGTTACATCGAGGGTGCACATTAACCAATCTGGATCCAATTGAGATTCCGAAACTATCTGCAGGAATTCAGTAGTATCATGGATGCTAGCTCGAATGTATGAAAGCAATGGTTTTAATTTCTCAGTGAGAAAAATGGATAAGGGTTCCGTGAGTGATCCAATACCAGATACTATTGGTCTCCCAGGTGGCTGATCAATGCATTTATGAATTTTCGGTAGTAGGTAGAGGTGTTGTTTGGCAGGGTCTTGAACAGTCAAATGTGCTTTAGTTTTATCTGAAATAATACCAAATGTTACCGCTTGTTCCAAGAAGTTATTAATTTCTAGCTGAAAACCAGGTGTGGGGTCGATGTCCATTTTCATGTATTGATGATGGTTGGCTAATTGCCTATACCCCTCATCCCGATAATAATCGGTATCCATAACTACCACCGCACCTCCTTTGTCAGCTGAGATAATAACAATCTCTGTATTACTCTTAAGTTGTGTGAGAGCTAATTGTTCTTTCTTGGAAAGGTTATGCCTCATATTTTCTTCTGTACTGAAATGAAAGTGTAAATCCTTAATAACAGCCTGCTGAAAAACAGCAACATGTTTATCCATGGGAGGATTGAATCTTGTTTTATGAAATCTGAAATCAGATGATCTTTGAGTGTCATCAGATTTATCCTGTTGTTTGAAAAATATTTTGAGGTTAATCTTTCTTCAAAATTCTAAAGTATCAGATACTAATGAGCTCTCATCAATGAAAAATCCAGGTATAAAACCAAGGCCTTTATTGAGTAAAGAGTATTGGTCATCAGATAAAACATGCTTTGAAATGTTAACAACACAGTTACATTGTTCATTTATTTCACTATTGACATGAATAGTTCTTCTAAGCTTGTTACCCCTGTGTTTCCTACCTGCCCTGTGTTTCCTACCCCTAAAGGGACCTCAGTTGTTCTTCCCCTTTTGGCATTTGGAGATTCACCAGTATATGTTGTTTCTGTGTCAGTCGTAGAGGATTCATCACCTGAAGTAGTATTGCCTGATCCAGTTTTTTTCAATATCGACCTGGGCCTCTTTTTGCATACAAATGAGGCATTCCTAGTGCCTTGAGCAAACCTAACAACCCTCTGTGATTCAAACTGTCTACCCCTCTCATAATCCTCCTTGTCTCTGGCAAATCTGTGTCGTTTGTGGAGGTTCCCTTACCAGACACTGGCATTGTCTTAGGCTTCACTTCGCTTCATTTTGGTAATCTATTTGGTTCCGTTCAATGCTGAAGGTCTTCACTTTATATTTTTCATTATTTTTCGTTGTTGGATGGTGGAATGGTTTTTGGAACATGAGTCTGATGTTATATGCTGTCGCCATGTTTGCAGGCTGATTTCCGTTTTCAGCGTTTCATTTTTTGGATTCTGTAATTTTGCAGCCTATTTCTCCCTTATATTTGGTACTTTGGGATATGGAGGATTTGTCAGTTAGCGCTTCATGACTGGACATACTTTTTTGATTTATGCTTGGTACCTATATATGGAAAATAAAATTGGTGATACTACAACTTGGGCCAGCTTCATTTTGGTAACATATTTGTTTTCGCCTAACGCTGAAGGTCCCTCTAATTCATTGTTGGATGGGGGAATTGCTTTTGGAATACGAGTCTGATGATGTACGTTGTCGCCATGTTTGCACGCTGATTTTCGTTTTCAGGGTTGTATTTTTGGACTGTATAATTTTACAACTTCATTCTCTCTTGCATTTTTGAACTTTGAGATACGGAGGATTGGCCGGACAGCGTTCCACGACTGGACTAATCTTCTTTTGGACATATTTTCTTTTGGTCTATACGTGACATCTACTTTTTGAGTATACAACTGGTGTTACCACAACTTGGGCCAGCGCAACAGCGGGTTTACGAGTGAATTTTGCTTAACATGGAAGCCTACCACATGCTTTCAGGTACTGTGATTTGGGGCTTTCGCAATTAGCTGGCATTTGGAGTACTGGACTGTTGCCATCAATATATTTGTACTATCAGTATACTTACATTTGGTGTCTTACATCTGGACATCATTTCCAGGGTCAGCTGGTTAATGTTTTTTATAACTATGATATAACTCTCTTTCATTTGTGAAACCTTCTTATATTGTAGTAACAAAAGGGTTGACATTCTCGACATCTTTGCTGGTGCATGTACATGTTTTGAGTTGGATCATTGATTTTATTTTGGGTATCACCTCTCCATAAGCTTTTAATAAGCTGTGGTATCTTTTTGGCTTTATTATATCCCAACCAGATTAGCGCTATTGATGGTTGGTATGTTCTTTATGTGTTCACTATTCAGAACTTATAGGTTCTCTTCAATACGGATCTGATGGGTCTAGTTTCATTTCTTGCTTAAGATTATCTTGTTAGTTATCACTTCTATTATTGAATTATCAGAGAACATAGGTTTGTGTCTCATGTATTCTCCAACCATTGAAACCTGGGCACATACTTTGTATTTTGGACAACTATTTACAGTTTACTATTATACTGTTAATTATAAATAGGATACCATTGTTGTACTAGCATATTGTATTTTGATTAGATGGTTTTTCTACATGCACTACTCTGCATTCTTGCATATTCTGACAATATACTCAGTCTAGTGAGCAGATAGGAATCTATGTTATCGAATTATCACAGAACTTAGGCTTGTGTCTCATATATTTTATAACCATTGAAACTTGGGCACATATTTTATATTTTGGACATTTTTGTAGTTTACTATTATACTGTTAACCATTTATAGGATATCACTGTTGTATCAATATATTGTATTTTGATTAGATGTTTTTTCTATATGCACTACTCTGCATTTTTGCAAATTCTGACAATATATTCAGACTAGTGAGCAGATAGGTATATATGTTATTATGATTTATGGTTCTTGAATCTATTACTGTTTCAATAATTCTGATAACAGTTATTAATCAGATTTATAATGACAATTATCTGCTCCAGATCTACTTGATACAACTTATTTGATATTTTTTGGTATATGAGAATGGGTGCGTTTACGAATGTCCAAAAGATATATATATATATATATATATATATATATATATATATATATATATATATATATATATATATCTCCTAAAGAATATCTTTTCCTGTCAGATCAATATACAATTTTTCATATTGATTAGTAAATATCAACACCACAACATTTAGTCAAGGTTTATATCAGTTGTTTAATTATGATTTTGATTAGTCTTAGGACACTGTGATCTATATACAGTTTCATCTTTTGTCCCCTTTTTAGAATGTCTATATCCAGCTGTTTTTTTTCTCTCTTTATAACAGGGATTGAATTGCTGACACAAATGTCGTATTTTGTATGGGCTTATCTATGCCATATTTTCACATTAAGTCAGGTTTTTTGATGTCCTTACCAAGGATGTTCACTTAGACTTAGCCTTATATACAATTAAGAATCGGTATTGGGATACGTATCTACGATTATACTCACCACTTGGAATTGTTCCTTATTTTGATACTCCTGTAGGATATTGTGGCCACTACTGTGGCTTATTTTTAGGCCTTTTTGCCCCTTTTTTATACTATTGCATTATAGATTTGATTAGTTTCAAATCTTATGTTTGACTCTGTTCCTGATATTATTACATTTGCAATATTGCTTACAATTTGATTTTCATTTAGGGATCTAGTTAGTGTTCCTCTTATTAATTGTCATTTACTGACCTTGTCTTTTGTGCCACATGGCTTAGGCATATTTATGCCATATTTTCACATGAAGCAATTCTTAGTGGTTTTTACTAGGGATAGAAGAATTGAATAGAATTTTACTATATAATCCTTGATACCACTCATGATAGGTTGATCAAGGATATATATATATATATATATACAACCACATTTAACACTTTAAATTGTTCCATCTGTTGTTATTTTGGCTACTTATTGTGGTCAGTTTGGTGACTTATTTTTGGACCATGTGTGTTTTCCTTATATAATACAATTGCACCATTGAATTTATTATATTCTCATTTCTTTCATTGGATTTTGATTCTGACACTGAAATATTTACAATTTGATTTTCATATAGCTTTAGGAAAGTGGTCCTCTTAATAATTGGGATTTATTAACCTGGTCCTTTTTGCTGCGATTCTTTTTTTTTTTTTTTTTTTTTGCTGCTATTTTTTATTCAGACCTGCACCCCTCTGTGACTTAAACTATCACGGGTTTCTACTTTGTATTCTTGAATAGTTTGCTCAGACAACTTATTTTTTGGTGAGTCCTGTTCATACCTTCTCTCGATCTGTCAAAGCAACTTATTGTCATGGATCTTCAAAAGTTATTATCTGGCCTTTGCTCCGACAAGGATGATTTAAACATTTTTGGAATTGGTATTGGCTCTATTGAAACCAATAATTTGGAAACTATGGATCCAGTTGACGGTTGCGAAAATCTTTTTCGCAAATTGGGTAAAGAGATTAAAATATTGAGAACAAATATCTGGCACCATAAATTGTTTAAAGCATATCAGGTGCAAAATATATCCCCTCCGGGATTGAGATGTAAAATCCAAACACTAGTTGGCACACCGGATGACACCCTACTTAAAGATTGGCAGACAGCACAACAGGAGGCCGCTATGGCCAAAGTCAATATTCTGGCATCATTCTATGAGCGTACGATACAAGGAAATATTTTGGAAGTAGAGAAAACTTGTAATAATCTAAAACAATTTGAGGACAACAATAAATTTAAAGATTGTCTGAGCAAATTAACCAATGATATATCTACACTGGAAAGGAATCTCAAAAATAAAAAATTGCACAAATTTGCCAGAGACAAGGAGGATTATGAGAGGGGTAGACAGTTTGAATCACAGAGGGTTGTTAGGTTTGCTCAAGGCACTAGGAATGCCTCATTTGTACGCAAAAAGAGGCCCAGGTCGATATTGAAAAAAACTGGATCGGGCAATACTACTTCAGGTGATGAATCCTCTACCACTGACACAGAAACAACATATACTGGTGAATCTCCAAATGCCAAAAGGGGAAGAACAACTGAGGTCCCTTTAGGGGTAGGAAACACATGGCAGGTAGGAAACACAGGGGTAACAAGCTTAGAAGAACTATTCATGTCAATAGTGAAATAAATGAACAATGTAACAGTGTTGTTAACATTTCAAAGCATGTTTTATCTGATGACCAATACTCTTTACTCAATAAAGGCCTTGGTTTTATACCTAGATTTTTCATTGATGAGAGCTCATTAGTATCTGATACTTTAGAATTTTGTAGAAAGATTAACCTCAAAATATTTTTCAAACAACAGGATAAATCTGATGACACTCAAAGATCATCTGATTTCAGATTTCATAAATCAAGATTCAATCCTCCCATGGATAAACATGTTGCTGTTTTTCAGCAGGCTGTTATTAAGGATTTACACTTTCATTTCAGTTCAGAAGAAAATATGAGGCATAACCTTTCCAAGAAAGAACAATTAGCTCTCACACAACTTAAGAGTAATACAGAGATTGTTATTATCCCCGCTGACAAAGGAGGTGCGGTGGTAGTTATGGATACCGATTATTATTGGGATGAGGGGTATAGGCAATTATCCAACCATCATCACTACATGAAAATGGACATCGACCCCAACCTGGTTTTCAGCTAGAAATTAATAACTTCTTGGAACAAGCGGTGGAATTTGGTATTATTTCAGATAAAACTAAAGCACATTTGACTGTTCAAGACCCTGCCAAACAACACCTCTACCTACTACCCAAAATTCATAAATGCATTCATCAGCCACCTGGGAGACCAATAGTATCTGGTATTGGATCACTCATGGAACCCCTATCCATTTTTCTCACTGAGAAATTAAAACCATTGCTTTCATACATTCGAGCTAGAATCCAGGATACTACTGAATTCCTGCAGATAGTTTCGGAATCTCAATTGGATCCAGATTGGTTAATGGGCACCCTCGATGTAACATCTTTATACACTAGCATTCCACATTGGGCTGGTCTAATGGCCTTGGAGTTCTGGTTAAACAAATCCAACTTGTACCCTCCGGGCATGAATACTTTATTAGTACGTATGGCTGAACACATTCTTACTAAAAATGTGTTTTACTTTCAACAAGACTGCTATTGGCAACTTCAAGGCACGGCGATGGGGGCCTCATTTGCACCAATTTATGCAGACCTTTTTATGGGTTACATTGAAGAACACATCATTTATGATCCAATGCACAATATTTATTTACCAGAAATTGATATATGGAGAAGATACCTGGATGACTGTTGGCTAGTATGGAAGGGAGGTGTAGAATACCTCCAGGAATTTGTTGAACACCTAAACGGGAACATTTGGGGTATTAAATTCACAGTGGAACATCACCAGGATGAAATACATTTTTTGGATGTCCACTTAAGAAGACAACATGATAATACACTCAAAACTTCTGTGACCAGAAAATTCCCACAATTCAATACCCTCTTACATGCCGAAAGCTTTCATCCCAAACATATTATCAAAAATATACCCAAATCTCAGTTTCTGCGGATCAAAAGAATATGTTCTTCGGAGGATGATCTTACAACATACCAGGCGGATTTAAGTAACAGATTTCTGTCCAGAGGTTACTCTCCATATATTATCAATTCAGCAGTCAGTCTTAGCAATAACAAATCCAGGGATTCTCTTCTACAATATCACACTGATCGGAATAAGCAAAATACCAATTTCTGTAGGTTTGTTACCACTTATGGTAGGAACAGTAGAAATTTGATCAATATTATCAATAATCATTGGAACATCCTTAATTCCCACCCACTTTTGGAAGATCATTTAGGGGAACGTTGTTACTTTTCATATAGAAAGGGCAAAACTTTAGGCTCTCTGTTTTCACATTATAAAAGAACACATCCTATGGTTGATACCCCTTCACAGAGGACACTCACAGGGGACAAACTCATAGGCATTTTTCCTTGTGGTCATTGCAGTTTTTGCAGTTACATTTTTAAAACCACCAGCTTCACTAGCAAAAACTCTGGACAAATGTACAACATCGAATTTTTCGGGAACTGTAGCTCAGATTGGATAATTTACCTTGCCACATGTACATGTCAGGCATTCTATGTTGGACAAACATCTAGACAATTCCGTATCAGGATCTCTGAACATCTTGGGGACATAAGGAATCAACGACTAACTAATGCACTATACAGACATACCACCAAACACCCCACTGCAAAATTTTCATTTACCATCATTGATCATATAACTGGTAATCGATCATTTAAAACAGGGTGGCATGACATTCTAAAGAAAAAAGAAAAAAAGATGGATTATCAAACTTGGAGGGCTTTTCCCTCCGGGGCTGAATGACAAATTATGATTTATGTCTCATGTACAGATATCCCATTCAACAAATGCTTGTTTATATCTATCTTTGGTGAGACTTAGTATTCCTCAGCAGTTGATCACGTCACAAAGTATATGTTTTTTTTGATGTTGGTCACTGGGAATTGACTTATATTATTTATATGGCTGTATGCCAATCTTTATGATTCTATATGAATAATCATGTGTATAAATGTAATATTGTTAGTTGACCAACATCATTTCTCTTCATTTGTTAATATATTTTTTGATGTTTTTATACACCATATATATAACTTTTAACAACTCCTTGATGTATGCTAACTACAGGAAGTGATGTCATTCTTTCCACATGCCTTTCAGCTATTTAAGCTGATGGTTTATGACACATTGTAAATTTACTACTGAAGAAAGCTTTATGCTGAAACCGGTCTAGTTTCAGTTAATAAAATACTTTGGATTCTCCTTGGTGCTGGCTTCATTTTGTCATACCTTTAGGGTAATTGTAACTGGTCCTGCTGTTCGAATAAGTCCTACATCTGACTTGCCTGTTGACCAAAGAGTAGTTGGAATTTCACATAAAGCCTTTTCTTCTTCTTCTAATAAAAATGTTAATCAGCTGTCCTCGCTAGATTGCAAATGTACAGCTGGATGTGTCTGTGTCAACCAATTCAGTTTTTGTTTTTGTATCCCTTGTTCTGACAGTTCTAAATCAGTCTGTTTCTTCCATCTTGTTACTTTTTCTCCTAAATCTGCCCATTTAACACCTTTGTTCTTTTTCAAGCTGACATGTGGCAACCAATTTGATCTATACAATGCAAGGAATTCTTGAGGTAATGAACAGCTAACTGCACTGTTCCCCTCAGTATCCCAGTACAAAGTACGCAAAACAAATCTAGTTGCACGATTTCTAAACAATTCTTGCTCAAATTCTCTATCAGGTCCTGGTGTAGTACAGTTATATAGAGTACAGTGTAACAAATGCTGTCGATCAGTGTCAAGGGAGGGGGCTTTACTGATGGCTACATTCATCAGTTCCTTGGTTACTGCCCCTGGACCAGTCGTGACTAGGTCCTGGCTGTACCAGTAAAAAGTTTCACCCTCCGGTCGCACTACAAAGGTATCCATTTGTCTCTGTGCCTCCATACCTTGTACAGTCGGAACTACTGCTATGCCAAATATCTGCATAAGGTCCCTGCCCAATAGGTTTACTGGACACTTTGCAGAAACAACTATTTTACTTCTCTGGGTCATACCTGAAACAGGGTCAGTTATTGCTATATCATGGGAAAGTGGTTCCCTGTATAACTGTCCATTTGCGGCTTTTACTAGTATATAATCAGGTGATTCGGAATGTTCTGGCAACTTGGAGGGGTGTATCAAAGTCCGTGATGCTCCTGAGTCACACAGGAATTTGACTTCCCTTCCCTCCACCAGAAGTGCAACTTCCGGTGTTGTATCTGCCAAGTAGAGCTCTAAGCTCAATAATGCTAAGTCCAAAATTTCACTTTCTTCATCCTCCATATCTACTTGCACTTCCTCTACTCCTTCTATCACATTTACATTTGTTTTCTGTTTATTAACTTTTCCTGATGATTTCTGACTTTCACTTGATGTATCCTCACTATCATATAGTCAGTCCTCATTTCCCTTATCTTCTGTAATTACCTTTTTGTTTTGCCTACAATCCCTTGCTAGATGTCCTTTTTTCCCGCACTTGAAGCATTCACCTCTCTTTTTCCTTTCTTCAAAATCTTCTGATCGTTTGTCAGACTGTTTGTTTCCCTGGGCATTTTTCCTGCCCTTTTTACCTGACTGTAATACAAATACTTCAGCTCCGTCTTCAGCAGTGAAGACTTGCGCCTTATTTTTCTTTTTGCTATTAAAATGTCTCTCAGCATGTCTAGCGTATTCGAGTAAGGCTTGTAGCCTCCCTGTTCGATGATCTATCATATGCTTTGTAATGAAGCTACTAATAGGTGCAATGCAACCTTTCAAAAATGCATTTTTTAATTGTTGTTCATACGGGGAATCATTTGTTTGGTTCTCAGGAACCGACATACCGCTATGATTATTAAAACATTCTAATAATCTAGCATAATATCCATCTATTGTCTCATTTTCCTGTTGTATGCATTGATTAATGCAAGTCCAGTCTGCTCTAGGTTTCCATTTCTCAGAGATTCGGTCTGTCAGGCCTTTCACTCTGTTGTCTAACTCTGCGTCACTATGTGGGAGTGGTCTAAGCTCTGCATTACGAGGATTCCAGGTGCCACAAATCATGTGCCAATCTGGACCTATAATTTGTCTTACTACTTTTTCTACTTCTTCCCCATTCAAGTGGTAACTTAACCTCATACCTTGTAAAACTTCTAAAAATTTTGTAAAATTAACTTTCGGATGGGGGATTCCCTCAGTAGCCTTCCGGATATCTTCCGGTGTCCATGGTCTGTATACTAAGAGTGTTGGATCCTGCCCTTCCTGTCCTGCCTGAGGATTTGGAACTTCTATAAGTGGGCATATTTCTTCCTCACTCTCATCCTGTGGATTTCTCTCTATTTGGTATGATTCTGTGCCCCTATGTGTTTTACGTGTTCGGGACCTAGTCTCAATAGGATCTCTAACAAATGGTTGTGGTCTTACTGAAACTTCAGGATAACGCAGAGGCGGACCAGCCTGTCCACTCACTTCATATCCTGAAAAGGGTAAGGGAGGGGGTAAGGGAGGAGGAGGAGGAGCTGTCACTATTACCAAGTTATTATCCTCTTTATCTAAAAATAATGTTTTTGAATTGTTAAGCTTCTGTTCTCTACGATTTGCTTCCTCCATCCACCTGTGTGCTTGAGGAATGCCTAGTTGGCGTTGCTTTTTTGCCTGACCTCCTGCATCAGATTTAAGCTGCTTAAGGAGTTTAACTAGTGAAGGTTTATCTAGTTTACCATCAAATTCATATTTACTAACCCATTTCGTATAATACCTAACGTTATCAGAACGTTGTAATTACATGTATTTTGCGTCTTCGGTTAGGGGCGGATCTCGCGAGGTTTTAGTGCACTGATTACCCATGTCAAAGAAAATGTTACTTAACCATTTTTTATCATGTGATATCAAGTTCTTAGTTCCTGTTTACAGTTTATCTAGAATAACTGTCTACCTTATTCTGTTACCCTGATCTATGACCAAATATACAGTACTTCCTTTTGTCCCTGATCTGCAAAACAAATCTTGACAACAATATACTGTAACCTAGTCCCTGATCTAAAACAGAAAAAAGGCAAATTCTTCCTACCTGAGCCTCCGGTATTGAAAATCGTTCAAGTTCCGCTTTTTGGCCACAGATCAGAAAGTGGCCAGCCTCTTTAAACGACAATTCAGTCGGAGGTCTTTTCACTCAAGAAGAACCATTTTGGTAACTTCTCCTGCGCAGTATTCGACCACCGATATGCTCTGATCTGCAGCTTACCAAGGGAATTCCAGCTCGAAGGACCAAACTGTTAAATAAAATTAAGAATTCAATACACAGGAGGTTCAGATTCAAAAGTTTACTAGTGTACACCAGGAGGCAAAAAATGTACAAGTACAGAATTTTGTCTGACATGAAACAGGAAGCACACAATTTTATATAGGTTTAACATTCAAGCTATGCCCACCTTACTGACGTGATATGTCACAGGGCATCTACATCACTTTAGCTTACAATTCTTCATTCATTAAGTCTTGCTGATGCTGTATATTTAAAAAAACGTTTCCTTTAGATACAATACGGCCTTGCTATCCAGCTGGTCAGTCATAATGTCTTTCTGTAAAGTTACTTGTTCAAGGTTTCATATCAGTTCGAATACAATAGCAGCTTCAGTCTTTTAACGCATGTCTTTGTTCTCTGTTACACTTTCTCATACAGCTGCGTGCTATCTAAGTAAGACATATACAAGGCCAGATCATTCCAACAGGAAAGAGCAGAAGATTTCATTATTTCACACATTTAATTTCCTGACCCAGCAGATAATCACTTATGAAAAGCATAAACATTAAAACTTGCTAAGCTAGCATTCTGTCAGGGTCAGAGATCAGCTTTTGCTTCAAGCCACACTGCAGTTTCAAAACTACTTCACATTTAGACATGAATTAATTTTACTACTATATGATTAATAGAATAAAATGCATTATATACTACTTTGCTTTTAAACTAGCATTTCTCATGTATTCAAATACACATTTTTCTAACACATATCATCCCAGATATGTGTTGCTACAACACACAGGGGCTGTGAGAATTGTAGCTGACATAACCGGCACAGTACTGCAGATGCATCAATGGTTTCTACACCTGCGAGGTATGGTGCACAGTACAAGGCAGGGTGCGGAACAGGCCACAGTAACACTTTGTACATGGGAGCAGTGTTAACACAGGGAGGGGCCATCATCTACCAACAAAGCCCATGCCTCAAACACATGTATACTGCCGCTAGCATGATGTCACTATAGTTGCACTGCATGCTGTTGAGCTCCATGTGTAATGCATGTTGACAGAAGGCTAATGTGAGGACTGTGTGTATAAATGTGCAACTCCACATGTAGGAGTGTGGGGTGTGTGTGTGTGACTCCGTTGTGTTCATAAGTGCAATTTAGTGGAATGTGGACGATGTATGTCAGGTGTGTGTGTGTGTGTGTGTGTGTGTGTGTGTGTGTGTGTGTGTGTGTGTGTGTATTTCCATGTATGCACAAGCGATATTGGGATTGACCACATGGCAGTACTTCCCCTTGGGATTGTGCTGTACATGGAGTGAAACATGGGACACCAGGACAACCTGTCAGGTATGTGAACACAGGACAGCTGATAGCATAAAAAGGTCTGTAGCATGGATCATGCATTGGGAGGTGCTGTACATACCAGGTATACACATCATATTGCCAGTAGCAGATTGATAACCGGCTACCCACATATGTAGCACTACAAATGCAATGGAGAATTACCACAGCACATCAGTGAGTGTATCCAGGTAGTACTGTCATCTGCATGATGGGTCGCTTGTGCAGCAGATGTGGCATGGACTTAGCAAGACTGTAGTATGAGGCTTTGATGTGTGACATATGTAGTGAATGTAGCAACCCCAACCATAATGGGGCCTTGTACACCATTACTGCCCATACACATGGTAATACAGGGTGACATCAGTGAAGCCATGTACAACCTACTCCACACAGGTCAGGGAGGCGATGGAGTAACAGGTCAGGTGTGGTAACCACACATGTAGGCATGGAGAGGGATGATATGTTAATGGGCTGTAGTGATGTGTGTATATTAGCAAGTACCATGCAGGAAAGGGAACATATGTAACTGACTGTGGGACTGTCTGCAAACTCAGGGAATGTGAAGTAGTAAGGTGGCTGTCAGTGTGAGTGTGTGAGAGTGTGTGTACTGTCATGCACTGCTGAACAGGTCTTAATGTGTGTATTTGTTTCCCCCACAGGTGGCGAGGAGGATCAGGGTCCCTCCTGCTCGCATACTGAGGTAGGTGCCCCAACAGACACCGATGATGATGAAGTTACAGGTGAGGCACAGGTGGGGTTGTCAGAGGCCGACACTGCATCAACGTGTGTCATAACCCTCCTAACTGTTGCCTTCCGTGGATATACTGTGGTCATGGATAGACGGTGGGGGTGAGATGGTTGGACTCCTTGATCATGGTATGTCTGTGCTAGAATGTGTGGTGGGAGTGGTGGGATGTCCGTGAGGACATAGGTCAGAGACACCAGCAGCTGGTGGTCAATGCGGACATGCCGGGATGCACAGATGCTCCTGTAGTGGCAGTACCAGCCCCAGCATACCACAGGGGCTGCTGTCCACACCACACCATCGCAGGCCATGTGCATGTGGCCCTGTCCAGGCCCAGGCAGGGCATAGTATCAGCGGACATATGTCATCATCAGGGGAGAGTAACACCTCAATGTCTGTACCGGCACATGCCCATGGAACCCCTGGCAGGCACAGTCAGTGTGTCAATGGCTGGAGGCACTGAACTGCACACCCTGCCAGGTATGGTCTGCAGCTGTCCAACATTACTCGTATAGGGCAGCTACATGGCGGAACTGTGTGCATGCATACCCACACACTATGCAACCACACCTAGGGTGATCCCATACCAACACACACCACATCCCCATGCCCCAATCACGGAACCACACCCCCACCCACACACATGGTGACACATGTTTGGACCACTCTCAGCCTCTGGCACACCTGCAACACACCCTGTGCATCTGATGATACCTGTGCCAAATCCCTGCCATCCATAACATTGATGCAGGGACAGGCTAACATGGTTTTGATGCACACAGTGACTCTAATGGGGTGCCACAATGTACCACAGTGTAGAATGTAGTCAGGGGTAATGTGTACTGCATACATGTCAGGTAGTGTAGCCATGCAGCTAGGATGACATTCACACACCCTGTGCATATGATGATACCTGTGCCACATCCCTGCCATCCATAACATTGATGCAGAGATAGGCTAACATGGTTCTGATGCACACAGTGACTGTAATGGGGTGCCGCAATGTATTGCAGTGTAGAATGTAGTCAGGGGTAATGTGTACTGCATACATGTCAGGTAGTGTAGCCATGCAGCTATGATGCATCTCAGCTGTTGGTAACACCAATTGATATCCCCATACTGTCATCAATTTGTGCTGTATGCATACATGTGTCAGCAGGAGGATGGTCCACAGTCATATATCCAATATGATCCAATATATATATGATATATCATATATCCAATATGATCCAATATATATATGATATTCCATATATGATATCCAAGATGTGGAATCCTACACCAAGGCACTCTATATACATCTTCAGGATTGCATGGACCGTGCTATCCCATATAAAAACCAAGACTTCTTCCTCAAGCAAGAAGACCCCGGCCATAAGCAAACTTTACAATAAAAGGAGAAGACATACCAAAAAAGGCCAAATCTCAAGTAGAAAAATCATCCCTGATCATCATTAGTACGAAATTGAGGGCCCTTATCAAGTCAACTAAAGCTAATTTTGAAAAGAAAGTTGCCAAGGATGCCAAGGATAACCATAAGGCCTTCTATGGCTGCGTCAAAAACCTAAATGGCAACACTCAGGTCTGTTCTGAGCTAGTACAAAATGGAACAAAATACACTGACCCTTCTGACATTGCCAACATCTTGGCTGACAGGTTCAGTACAAATTTCTCACCCCCTCACCACCTTCAGGGCCTATTACCATTTCAGGGGATTGTGTAAGTCCAATTATTACTGATACGTTGGTTAACAAGGCTCTATCTAAAGCTAAAAACACTGCCTCCATGGGGCCATATGGTGTCCCAGGCAGTGTCATACATGAACTTCAAAAGGAATTAACCCCGCATCTTAATACCATGTTCAGTCTCAGCCTCTCCACAGGATATGTGCCCATAGAATGGCGCACGGCAACGGTCATCCGGCTACACAAGGGTGGGGCCACAACTGACCCTGGGAACCACTGACCAATAAGCCTGACTAGTCTGATCGGTAAGGTTATGGAGCAAATCATTATGGAACTCATAAATGGAGAGATTGGGAACCTCCAGTCACTGGACCCCACACAGTTTGGCTTCGTCAAGGGCAGATCATGCCTCCTGAACCTGGTGGATTTCTTTGAGACAGTTACTCAGGCTATAGATAAGGGAAAGGAGGTACACATGGCTTACCTTGACCTTGCTAAAGCATTTGACACCATTCCCATTTCAGGCATTATTGATAAGCTCACCAGCCTGGGCATAAACCCTTACGTCACAAGATGGATCGCAAACTGGCTCTCAGACAGATCCCATAAAGTAAGAGTAGCGGGATCTATGTCCGAATCTAGACCAGGAATGAGTGGTGTGCCTCAGGGCTCTGTCCTGGGGCCCCCCATGTTTGGCATATATTTCTCAGAAGTACAGGCAAGCACGGAAGAGCTGTGGCTGACTAAGTTTGCGGACAACTGCAAACTGGGTGCTATAATAGAGTCTCCGGCCAACATGGAGATCCTCCAGAAGGGCCTAAATGAGACTGATGCATGGTGTCAAAGCCATGGTCTCAAGTTAAATGCAAAAAAAAATGCATAGTAATGCCCTTTGGAAAAAACAGAGTACCTGCAAACTACAACATAGGAGGTAATCCCCTGAAATCTGAAGAAGAAATAAGGGATCTAGGGACCCAAGTAGATAGTCAGCTTTTCTTTGATAACCATGTTGCCAAAGTGGTTAGAAAATCCTTCTATGTGACCCATCTGATCACGAAAGGGTTCGCATCAAGATCTAAGGATGTAATGGTGCCCCTCTACTCTTCCCTTATCAGACCCATTATTGAGTACAATGCACCAATTGGAATGTACCTGGCTAGACATCTCCAGCAGATGGAGATACCACAGAGGTACCCGACCAAGAGGATTACTGGCCTCAAACAGTTGCCCTATGCAGCACAATTGAAAAAGCTAAGTCTGTTCTCTGTTGCATACCGCTTTCTCAGAGGCGATCTCTGTCTAACGTACAGAGCCATGTCCAACCCAGAATTGTTGAACATGCTCCATCTTAGCAAAACCAAATCTACTCGAGCTACACGCTCTAGGGATATAAACCTCAACACAACAATGAATAGAACATGCTGGAGGGATAGATTCCCTTTGCAGAGACTTCCCTTACTATGGAACAGGGTCCCAATCTACATAAGACAGAGCCCTTCACTATCACTCTTCAAGAGGAACCTTGATGAGTGGATGGGTAACAGAAAGTTCACACCAGGGATCACACCAACAGCACTACTAGATAGGGGCCAAGGGTACTAGCTGCTAGTACAAGGGTCTAGGGAACTACTAAAGGGGAGGTGAATACCGCACAATGTGGCTGGCCTAATATATGCCTTTGGGCAGATAGCCCAGTACCAACCTATGAACCTATATTCAACAGGGGTATGGCAGTGTGGTGGCACCATGGCAGTGACATATGTGGTGTACAGTTGCACTCATGCCACAGGTATGTATAACAGTTATTGGATATGCAAACATGACCGGTGACCTGCTGATACAGGTATAATCTGCACCCTTATGTCAACCCATCCACATACACACACATTCTGACTTGGCAACACTGTGTCTAAACCCCAACCCGGGTATGTAGTGCTACTGAACTGTGTGGCTGTCATTGGACACACGAGACCATCTGTAGGGAGAGGTGTATACCAGGTCACGTGCTACATGCAGACCATCCACAAACACGTACAATATGGTAATGAGGGATGTAATGTTTGTATATGGTGAATACATAGTGTGTCATACCATCATATACACATTGACCGGCACATAACAGGTAGACCCACATCTTAGATACCTGGTTGTATAGTTGCTAACTAACTAGTCCATGTGTCCAATGTGTTACAGGTAGGCTGCACACAGCACATTTGTAACTGGGCCGTATCCTGTTATCTGTTACCTGTATGGGTGATGGTGACATTGGCCACCTGAGAGTGGTACATGGGCCATATACCAGGTGTACCATGGTGTAAAGACAGTGCACACAGCACCCACATCCCCTCTGGATATTGTACACACTAGAACCCATCTAGATACTCTGACATACCCACTATCACTCAGTGGCCATGGCGCAAAAACAACCCATTGCATATCACAACAGTGGCACCACAGAGATATGCATGTGATGCACACACCACAGGCATAGTAGGGTGTTGCATTGCAATGCCACACCTATGGGTGACAACAATATCCATACTACTGTGTGGCAATGTGTATTGTAATAGGAGTATGTGGACTCGGACCGCCATACCCTACAGATATGCAAACATGCACATATACACACATGTGGCAGACCTCAATGGGATTCCCATGCCTACAGACCCATTGGTGCAACACTGTTGTGCTGGTACTGCAAGGCACATGTAGCTGTTAGGGAGTGGAGTGTTACCAGCTACATGTTATGTTAATGTGGTTGAGTGGCACCACACACTATATGAGTCGTACGAATAGGCATCCCCCCAGCCAAACACATCCACCCTGCAATACACTATCAAGTGATGGTGATCCCATAACCAGGGCCAGTGGCAATATGAGCACATGATGTTACCTGTACTACATCCCAACTGTATGATGTCAGGCTGCTATTGGTAACATATCATGCGGTATGTTCTGGTTCCCATGGAGAATGTATTATGTGGATGCTATCAACATTACCAGGCTTCAGATACACAGACACGGATATGCAGATACAGGTATACATATACATAATTAGATATATACATATATATCTATATACCACTGTTACATACACTTGGCTCTGCAGTGCATGAGGGCACACATGTATTGTGTAGGTGGCACCCACACATATACGGCCCCAGCCCCACCATATGTGTGGGGGTTACAACAGCAGTGGACTGATGGCAAACATGGCAGTGTGTTATACTAGGTAGAGAGATGAAAGCGAACACCAATAACCAAAAACAAGCAAAAGTTCGCTCTGGAGAACCAAATGAGGGTACAGACCAAGTACCAAGAGGTGGTTTTAAATAACAAAGCAGTTTTATTGTGCAAATACCCAAACGCTTGTACACATAATACGTTTTCGAAAGTCTTCATCAAAGGCAAAACAGTGTGTTATACTCCCAGCCCACTATGGATCAACCACCGACAACATGACATATGTGCACAGCTTGGTATGTAGATGATGAACAGAGGCTGGAATACAGGCACATATGTTGACAACTATTGTTATACACTACGCAAGGTGCAGGTGCTACAGGATAGTCTGTAACATACCCTTAGTCAGGGAATTGTTGGTATGGACAGTCATGGATGTAGCCATGTACCGGTAACATGCAATACACATACTGCCAGTGTATTATCTGACGCAAGACATGTGTGGTGGACAGACAAGACATGATAGGCACAGCTCTGGCCGGCATGAGGGTAGGCCCACAGTTGTGTGCTATGCAGACGGACTGCATTCCATGGCAAACTAGTACGTACACCCACACCCTGTAACACCAGTACTGTACAAAGCATAACACAAATCCAATCTCTGTCTGTCTGTACTTCCTGATCATCCTACAAATATGTGGCTGCCCTGAGTCTGCCAGTTCTCCTGTATGGGGTATTGCTATATGCTGTTGGTAGCACTGCTTCCCACACACAAAACGGATGCTCATCACACAGGAAATGTAGTGGGACCACACACACATGATGTGGGGATCAATAGTGGGTGGTTGCCATGACAGTGTTAAATGGGTGTAGTACACATGTGTAATCATTTATCTGGCTATCTGGATATGTATATGTATATATATTCCCACCATAGTTCCTGGACATGAAGTGTAGGTCAACCCCAGCCTGTATGTTCCCAATGTCGTAGTTGCAGGGGATGTCAGGTATCTCTAGCGGGTATACTAGTAGGATATTGCTACTGTCATTGTGATTTTCTTCAAAGACATGGTGCGTGTGGCAGGTCACATCTGCTCATAACATGTGTGCCATTAGTTACTGAACTACATCCAAAGGACATCAGTGTACAGTACTGCTGCTAGCATGTAATGCCGCTGTGGACTGCAGCAGAGATACTGGCCAATATATGTGGGGGTCTGACATAGTCTGTACATTCCAGAGCTGTACACATACACCCTTAGTGTTACACATGTGTACCATGCCTGACAATATGGATGTGGATGGCCATGTAGATGGGTATAACACATAACAGCAGGTATATAATGTCCACCACAGGCCATGCAGTCACACACCCCTGCCTGGTCTGTAACAGTATGACTGCTGGTACAGGGGTGCCATGGCCACATACTACACAATAGGTATTGACATACATCTGCACTGCATCCCACTGTCTTGTATGACATACATAACTGTTAGGGAAGGTCCGACAATGGGACATCTGGCTAGTATCTGCAAATGACATCCCACTGGGTAAGTACACTCAGCTGTTAGACATGTCACAATGCACTGTGCAGGCTGCAGCAGACTGGCTCAACACTAGCCTACACCTCCCAAGGGGGAATGCAGATGTACCCGCATATACAGCAGGCTCCACAGGCATGTCACAGCACAGGGTAGGATACACCTGAGTGACAGTGCATATCCACAACCAATGTGAAGACAGCCACAGCCATATATGGTTAGTTAGCATGGCATTACAGTATATGGAGTATGTGTTCGACACTATCCTCATATGTGTCACTCACAGATTGCCCTACATATAGTGGCCTGCTACACAGTTTGGTCTGGTGGCTGTCTGTGGTATGCGACACGTGTTTATGGCCCTACAAACATGTACGCCACTACAGTACCATACAGTGGGGCAGCGTGTAACATCTGACAGTAGGGGAACAAGAACAATGTCATCTACCACAGTCTGTACATAGGCTAAGGTATATATCAACACGACACACACTGTCGACATTCACCATAGGTACACAGATGTCAGTACTGTATGAACATCCTCAGAATGTGCAGGTAATGTAATGTAATGTAACCCCTACTGTACATAACATGTGTAGTAGTCAGATATATCAGTGGCTTGGTCTCAGATATGATGCCACGAAGTATGGTGTACAGCACATATGCACCACTTCATGCATGACATATGCACAAAGGTTGACAGAGGTGTGGCTGGGAGCACATACACAGGGCCAATATTGACATATTGCTGTGATGACCACATACATTTACTGTTGTTACAGGGTTGTTGCAACATATGTCCTTTGAGGGATATGACATCTGTGACTACCACAGCTTTCTCCATCTACTGACTGCAATCCTCACACTACCTTCAGCAGTCGACAGCTAGATGCTCTGTGGGTGACACATGCAACTATGGACACAAAACTGCCCAGGCTGCAGATGACCTCGCAGATGGAGATTCCTCATCAACATGGAACTGACATGGCAGGTATTGTGACATGTACATCAGCCATGTACCACACAAACACTGTGAAAGCAACATTACTCCAAATGCAGTATAGCAGCACATACAGGCTGTAGTCAGGTCAGGCATATCCACCTCCCATGTGATGCACTGTTTCCACAGTGTATGTTATTAGAGGTACACCACAATCCATCTGGGATACTGTTTGGCACACAACAGATCTAGTTCCTGCTCACAGTGGTGACAAGGGCAAACACCACCATGATGTTCCTGGGTATTGGAGTGTGTTTCCATACAATTGGCGATGGGGATGTTACCACAGCTGTTTCACATGCAGTCCACTAGGGGAGGGCTGTGATTCATGCAGAGGCCATCAGCTGATCATGAGCATTACTTACATTACACATGCTGCTGCCTAAGCAAAGTAGGTGTAGGTCTCCACGTCCACCTGAGGGGGTGGGGGACACAGACAGAGGCTAATACATGTCAGGGAGGGGTGGGAGGGTAAAACTGAGGCATGGTTGTGTCACACACCTAGCAGCACAGGGTATCAAACCCCTGACGACTATGTAGTGCTAGCACAGTTCATTGCAATTATTGGATGCGCCACATGGGTAACCTGTTGTGGAGCACTCAGAACATATATGTGATGGTGAGTGACATCTGCAACAGGGATACAGTAGCTGTATGGTAGATGACATACACGTGCCTGTCGGCATGAACAGGTGCCAGCGTCAACACAGCCACACACTCACAAGGACACACACACTTTGACACACATGGCAGGGCCAGGTGTACAACTCATCAGTTGTGGGATTGCCACATCACATCACTGTGCAGGTATCCCATGCATCACACAGGACATACGGAGGCTGTATGGGCGAAGGGTATGGGTAGGTGTCTGACATCAGACAGCATGTTGCAGTATGCCCATGGGGGTTGTAGGGAGTGTGGATGTGAACATCTGCAGCATGCAACACACACACAAACACACAGTGTGCCACTACTGATATGCATGTGTGCATGTCTGCACAGGTATGTGGTGTTCGACTGCGCCAGGCGGCTGTCCACGGCTAGGCGATAGGTGTCCCCTGGCATCAGGCCACATGACGATGGTCTGCATTGTGGCTCAGGGATGTAGTGTCTGCATTTGCCCACACAGGTGGGTATTGTACCCACCATCTGGTCACCTGGGTGATACTGTCTGTGGGCAATGCTGTGCATCACTTGCCATGTCTGTGTTCCTTCATCCATGACATGGACTGGGTCTGGGATGTGCACATCTCCCACATGTATGTACAGTGACATGTGGAACTGTACCTGAGGTGTCCGACCCATGTTGTCAACACAAATTATCATTACATATGCCAGTCCTGTCCACCTGTGGCGGGAGCTGGTAATGGCCAGCAGCTTTACCCTGAACCTACATGGTGTGCATGCTATCAGTATTCCTTGGTGTCAGTGGCATCTGTCCATACGGGCATGTTGTCAGGCATGGTATGTCTGTTGTGGGTCACATGTGATGGCATAACAGGTGGTGCAGTTGTCCATTAGAGAACATGGAGGAGGTGCACTGTCTGCACATATGTGCATATTGGACAGATGGACTGGGTGTCATGCCCTCTGTGGCCCACCACTGTCACTCCATAGTTACTATCGGTGGCCAATATGCAGTGTACTACTCACATACTGGCTGTTACCAAGGCATGTGCGTGTATGACACATGGGGTGAGAGTGTGCTCTGGGTAATACCGGGGTTGCTAACTGTGATTGCCTGGCCTTGATGTCACATGTCTGGGTATGGCTCTGCACCCTGGCCTCTCAGCCATATCACATGTGTTATCCCTGTGCAGTGGACATTGTGATATATAGTATGGCCACCATATAAGAAATATCCAAAACCCACTCTACATTGGCCACACAGTCATAACCACCTCTACACAGGATAGGGGTGACACACACACACTCACACACACACCTATCATGTTTGGGAGTAGAACCCCTACCTAACTAGTGTATGACTACATACAGCACTACGCAGTTATAGTACATGCCACAGATATTACTGGAGTCGTCCTTGCCCAAAAGTGTATTTCACACTGATTGACATCAGCAGGCTTGCCAAAGTAGGGCTTTGAAATGACTGTGAGAGACTAGCCTAAAATGCATTGCTCCCTACACAGACAATGACACACACACTACATCCTGAGCTGCCATGTCTGGGGATGGAACCCAACGACACATCTAATTCACACTACAGCAGTACACAGTTACACCATGAGCTACAGAGATTACTGGGCTACAGCTTTCCCAGGGGAGTATTTCTAGGTAGGTGACATCAACAGTCTTGCCAAAGGAGAGTTTTTGACTTGTAATGGGTGTGAATAGCCTAAAAAGCATTGCTCTCTACACAGTCAGTGACAGACACGCACACACAGACTCACACATGCACAGTTTCCACATCTGGGGTTTGATCTCCTATCTAACTACATTATTACACTGCAGCAGTACATAATTACTGGGCTACAGCTTTCCCACAGGAGTATTTCTAGGTGGGTGACACTGGCAGTCTTGCCAAAGTTGGGTATGTGAAATGTAAAGAGTGTGACTAGCCTAAAAGCATTGCTCTCTATACAGTCAGACATGTACACATGCACACACAGTTGGCTGCTAGAACTCCCAACTAACTCCTTAATCACACTATGGCCATACAATGTTAAAGGACATGCTGTGGAGAATACTCAGCTACGACTGTCCCAGAGGTGTTTTTCAAGTTGCATGACATCAGCATCCTTGCCAAAGGAGGGTATTCGACTTGTAAGGGGTGTGAGTAGCCTAAAAAGCATTGCTCTCTACACAGTCAGTGACAGACAGACACGCACACATGCACAGTTGGCATGTGTGGGGTTTGACCTCCTACTTAACTACAATATTACACTACAGCAGTATGCAATTACAGCATGTGCTATGGAGATTACTGGGCTACAGCTTTCCCAGGGGAGTATTTCTAGGTGGGTGACATCGGCATCCTTGCCAGAGTTGGGTATGTGAAATGTAAGGGGTGTGACTAACCTAAAAGTATTGCTGTCTACACAGTCAGACATGTACGCATACACACACAGTTGGCAGATCAGGGGCTAGAACTCCCAACTAACTCCTTAATCACACTATGGCCATACGATGTTATAGGACATACTATGGAGATTACTCAGTTATGATCATCCCAGAGGTGTATTTCAAGTTGCGTGATATCAGCAGCCTTGCCAAAGGATGGTATTCGACTTGTAAGGGGTGTGAGTAGCCTAAAAAGCATTGCTCTTTACACAGTCAGTGATAGACAAGCACACACACATGCACACACTCACAGTTGCCACATCTGGGGCTTGACCTCCTAACTAACTACATTTGTTGCACTACAGCAGTATGCAGTTATGTCATGCACTACAGATATTACTGGGCTACAGCTTTCCCAGGGGAGTATTTCTAGGTGGGTGACATCGGCAGCCTTGCTAAAGTTGGGTATGTGAAATGAAATGGGTGTGACTAACCTAGAAGCATTACTTTCTACACAGTCAGATATGCATGCATACACACACAGTTGGCAGGTCGGAGGCTAAAACTCGCAACTAACTCCTTAATTACACTATGGCCATACAATGTTACCGGACGTGCTATGGAGATTAGCCAGCTACGATTGTCCCAGAGGTGTATTTCAAGTTGCATGACATCAGCAGCCTTGCCAAAGGAGTGTATTTGACTTGTAAGGGGTATGAGTAGCCTAAAAAGCAATGCTCTCTACACAGTGACAGACAGGCATGCACACATAGACTCATACAAGCACAGTTGCCATGTCTGGGGTTTGACCTTCTACCTAACTACATTATTACATTATAGCAGTACGCAGTTACAGCATGCGCTGTGGAGATTACTGGACTACAGCTTTCCCAGGGGAGTATTTCTAGGTGGGTGACATCGGCAGCCTTGCCAAAGTTGGGTATGTGGAATGTGAGGGGTGTGAGTAAACTAAAACATTGCTCTCTACACAGTCAGTGAGAGACAGACACACACACGAACAGTGATACACACTCACACACAGTTGCCATGTCTGGGGTTAGAACTCCTACCTAACTAGTCTATCACACTACAGCAGTACGCAATTACGGGACACGCCAGAGCGATTCCTGGCCTACAACTCTCCCAAAGGTGTATTTCACATTGGATAACCTCAGCAGGCTTGTCAGGGTACCGCAATGGGGTGGCCAGTGTGTGCATGGCCCATACAACATTCATGTAGGGGTGACATGCCACAGGAGGTCACACATGGGGTCATATGTCACAGGTGCATGTTTAGGGCAACTAGCTGACTTATGTCCTTGTACAGCCATGTTGCACAGCTGGCATGTGGACCACATAGTCTGTGGTCCTGACAGGTACTGGTCACTAGTAACAGCAGTATGTGACATCTGCAACAGATGTGTTTATGGCCCTTTGGCTGTGAGCTTGGTGGGACATGTGTGGATGGCTCCTTGTCACAATCACACTCTTCCACACATCTATATCCATCTACCTTTGGCATATTATAGTGTCTTGTCCTTACATATATGCCTGTATTCCTATCCACTGTGTGTGCAAGGCATGAGTGGTGTATACTGACATGTCTGCAGTAACTATTGCAACTGCTGGATATATCTGGTCCACTGGTGTTTGCATACATGGCCTTCATGTGTTTAAGTGTGTGAGCATGCCCAGTATAACCTTTCAGTATGTTGATGACTGATATTGCCTTCATTTCGCCAAGTGTGTGAGCATGCCCAGTAAGGCTGTCTGTGATGCAAGTGTGGAGCATGTCCGGTGATTTGTACTGCACAGCTTACCTTTGTGTTGTACACCGACATGTAGCATGCTTTGTCTGCAGGGTATCCACCAATTATTTGGCATTGACAGTTGCAACATGTCTGCATAGCAGGGGGGTACAACTGTCTATTTCGATGTTTCTATACAGGATTGGGGGGTGCACCTGACTGTTACTGTATTTCCTTGTGAGGTGGTGGGACACACCTGACAGCTGTACATTTGCTAGGACAGTACCGGTATGTCCTGTAGTCCGATTCAGTCAGTAGTCTTAGCCATCATGCTGGCTACGCCATACTGGTGTACTTCTGTTCTTATCTTTTGATTGCATACACATTAGTTTCTGACTTCCTAGCCATCACAACTGACATCCCACTACTTGGCCTGCTGTAGTCTGTTTGTGTAGGCCTGTATGGGGGTCACCCATACCCCTCATTCAGAGGCCATAGTACCGCATTTGTTTGTGTTTATCCACACATGTCATGCTGGCTGTGACTGTTGTTGGGTAAGTGACCCCCTCCTGACTGGCATGTGTGAGTCACTTATCTTGTGGGTGTCCCAGTATTGTGGGTTGTGCTGCAGGGCTGCTTATGTCGGATGCACGTAGTACACTGCCCACACATGGTTAGGCATAGGTAGTGTAATGTTTGGCATCCCATTTATTGTATGTGAGAGTCAGAGAGAGGTGCTATTCCCTGGGTCCCTCCCATGTCAGTGTATGTGCTATGCGTTGCCTCTGTGCCAGGGCCAGGGCATACTGGGCATGCCTCCTTCTGCCTACTGGGGCAGGCTCAGGTTGTTCCTCCTCCGAGTCACTCTGTGCCTGTGCAGGCCTTGGCATTGGTGGGGGGCTATATGGCCCTGTCCCTTGCTGCTCCTGCTGAAGCTGTTTCCACATGATTATATTGTGTAGCATGGCACATACAAGGATGATTTGGGTATATGTAGTTGGTGAGTACTGCACGGCTCCACCGGATGTGTCCAGGCACCCGAACCGTGACTTGAGCACCCCGACACACGCTCTATTATGATTCTTGTTTGTGCATGTGCCTCACTATGGAGTTCTTGCTCAGGTGTGTGTGCATTTCTGATGGGTGTCAGCCACGGCTCCAATGTGTATCCAGCATCCCCCACTAGGTGATTGTGTGGGATGTTCCCACTGGCAAATTTCTGGTACAGCTGCATCAGATGCCAGATGTGGGAATCCTGATAACTTCCAGGGCAGCCAGCACACACATACAGTATTATGCCCTGGGCATCACACAGGATCTGGCAGTTGATGGAGGGAAAGCCCTTGTGGTTGATGTAGACCCTACCCTGCTCACACGGTGGTGCTTTGATGGGTATGTGTGTGCAGTCTATTGCACCCAGTACCTCAGGGTATTCTGCTATTTGGTGAAAGAGACACATACTGCTGGACAACGCCTCATGGGTGAGGGGGAAATATACGGTCTCACCGACATGTGCTGCCATGGCATCCAGGAACTGGTGGAGTACCCTGGATGCTGATGCCTGTGAGATCCCCATCATATCCCCAGTTGGCCTTTGGAAGGTACCTGTAGCAAGTATTCTTAGGCCTACACATACCTTCGTTTCCACTGGGATCTGTTCCCCTCTGTTAGTTCTGTGTGTCAGGCGTGGCCAGCACAGCTTAACAATCTGCTGTAGGAGGTCCCTGTCCACCCTATAGCGCTCCACTATCTCCAGCTCATGTAGCCCTTGGTAGGCCACCCTGGGTCTGTACATAGGTTCATAGGTTCATAGGTAGGTACTAGGCTATTGGCCCTGGGGCCTATACAAACCCAGCCAAAAAGGTACCCTGGCTTTTGCCACCCAAGAAAATTATTTTCCTGTGCCACTGTCGAGCAGAGCCACAGAGGTGATCCCTGGGGTGAATTTCCTATTTCCCATCCAGTCATCAAGATTTTTCTTGAAGAGTGCTAATGAGGGGCTTTGTTTGATATAGATACGTAGTTTATTCCAGAGTATGGGAAGTCTGGGACAGGAATCTATCCCTCCGGCATGTTCTGTTTAATGTGGTGACAAGGTTTAGGTCCCTAGAGCATGTAGCTTGGAGGGATTGGGATTTCTTTAAGTGGAGCATGTCCAACAGCTCTGGGTTTGACAAAGCTTTGTATGTTAGGCAGAGATCACCTCTGAGTAGGCGATATGCAACGGAGTAAAGCTGGAATTTTTTGAGATGGTCCACGTAGGGCATCTGTTTGAGGCTGGTAATCTTCTTTGTGAGGCATTTCTGTGGCCTTTCCAGTTGTTGTAGATGTCTTGTGAGGTACATACCAAAAGGGGCATTGTACTCTATAATGGGTCTAATGAGTGATGAGTCGAGGGGAACAATGACCTCATTTTTCTGGATGAGAAACCTTTTATGATGAGGTGTGCCATGTAGAAGGATTTCCTGACTACTGTGGTGATGTGATTATCAAAGGAGAGACTACTGTCCACCTGTGGGCCAAGGTCTCTTATCACACTTTCGGTGTTAAGTATACTACCGCTTATGTTGTAGTTCATGGGTACAGAGTTTTTACCAAAGGGGATGACAATGTACTTTTTGGCATTGAGCTTGAGGCCATGGCTTTGACACCAAGCATCTGTCTCAGTGAGGCCCTTTTGTAGGCTGTCCACATCGTTAGGAGTTTCAATTATGGCTCCTAGATTGCAGTCATCTGCGAACTTCATTAGCCAAAAACCTTCTGTGTTAGCCTGTACTTCAGAGAAATAGATACCAAACAGGAGAGGACCCAGGACTGAACCCTGTGGTACTCCACTTGTCACTAGTCTGAAGTCGGATTTGGAGTCTGCTACTTTCACAGTGTGGGTTCTGTCAGTGAGCTAGTTGGCAACCCATCTTGTGACATAGGGATTAATACCTAGTTTAGTGAGTTTATCTATAATTCCAGAGTGGGGGTTGGTGTTGAAAGCCTTGGCAAGATCTAGATAGGCTGTGTGAACCACCTTACCCTTGTCTATGGCTTTGGTGATTGCTTCAAAGAAGTCTATCAGGTTTAGGAGACATGATCTGCCTTTTACAAACCCGAACTGGGTGGGATCCAGAGTTTGGAGATTACCAATGTCTTTGTTTATAAGTTCCATGATGGTACGTTCCATGGCCTTGCAGACCAGGCTCATCAGGCTAATGGGGCGGTAGTTCCCGGGGTCTGTGGTGGCTCCCCCCTTGTGGAGTGGGATAACCGTTGCTGTGCGCCATTCAGCAGGCACAAAGCCTGAGGTGAGGCTATGATTGAACATGATACTTAGGTGGGGTTCCAGTTCGTTCTGTAGTTCATGTAGAATGCAGCCTGGGATGTTGTCTGGTCCCATGGATGCTGTGTTCTTGGCTTTGGAGAGTGTGTTTTTTACCTGTGCAACCGTGATTACAGGAACTTTGCATTCTTCTGGTATAGAGATGGGCTCTTTAGGGGGTGAGAGGGGGGTAAAGTTAGCACTGAACCTATCTGCCAGGATGTTGGCAATATCAGTTGGGTCTGTATATTTAGTGCCATTGTGCTGTAAGTCAGAGCAGATCTGAGTGTTGCCATTGAGATTCTTGACATAGCTATAGAATGCTTTGTGGTTGTCTTTAGAATCAGTGGCGATTTTGTTTTCGTAGCTAGCTTTGGAGGATTTTATCAGCGATCGCAGCTTCTTACTGAGGCTGACCATGGAGCTCCTCCACTTGTGAGATTTTACTCTTTTTTGCAAGAGTTTCTTCCTTCTGTTGTACAGTTTGTTTATGGCAGGGGACCACCAGATTGGCTTCCTTTTTTTGGAGGATAGCATCTTGGTTCTGTTTGGGATAGCATGATCCATGCACTCATGTAAGTACTTATAAAGTGTAATTGTGTAGGATTCAGTAGTCATAATTGGATTGTCCATCTGCATGGGTGTCATGAAGTTCACCACTTCTGTCTTAAGAAGCATGGAGTTGGCTTTGGAGAAATTTTTTACCATGGTTTCCTTAATAGGGGGTGGAGGTAGGATGTGGATATCTAGGGTAATTAGCTTATGGTCGGAGCGGACCAATGAGGCATTGACTTCAGGTGTGGAACACCAGTCACTCATATTGGTAATGACTAAATCAAGGGTATTGTTGCCCCTGGTGGGGGTGTGGATAAGTTGATCCAGGGCATTGGAGTCTATGAATTCCAGAAATTGTTGAGCGAAGGAGTTGGTACATGAGTAGTTTTCCAAGTTAATGGTGGGGTAGTTGAAATTGCCCATTATTAAGGTGTTTGGTCGAACCCTAATATTTTCAAGTACATCAAGAAAAAAGGAGTGGGAATCCTGGTGCATGGTGGGTGATCTGTAGCAAGGTACAATTTGGATTGCAGTTTTGCCCAGAGTTAGTTGCACTTGGATAACCTCGGCTGCATTATGCTGAGCAACTAGCCTGGAGGTGTGGATATCCTTAATGAATATGGACACGCCCCCGCCTTTGGTGTTACGGTCCAGGTTACATGGCCGAAAAGTGTGGTATGAGTTATAGCCTGGTAGTGCAGGGGTGCTCTCTGGAGCCTTGAACCAGGTCTCAGTCACTGCACAGATATCAATGTTCTCCATTTTAAGGAGTGCCTCGAGTGAGTGCATTTTGAGATTTAGACTTCTACCATTGAGTAGCATCACCCTCAGTTTTTGCTTGCATGTTCCTGTTACGATGGTGAATTTGTCATTTGAACCTTGCCTAAAAAAGGCACTATAGGGGTGGCAAAAACCTTAGCCAGTATCCAGAATCCCAGGGGTGACAGGTGCAGGCCATCTCTGGCAAAGCATCGTGGTCTGTTGACCAAGTCATCCCAGGGAGACAGACACTGGATCCCTTTAGAATGGCACCAGAAGCTTAGCCAATTGTTGAAGTCAATCATTTTGTCCTTGTACTGTGGCATCATTCTGGGTGATGGCAGAATACTACTCAGGGCTAGGGTCATACCTGCCTGGGCTACAAGATCGGAGAGCTCTTCCATGTATCTTTACATGTAGTCCAGGGAGGTACGTCTCAGGTCGTTCACACCAACATGGACAATGACAGAGTCACATTTGTACTTGTTGTGGAGTGACCTGAGTGCTCCTCACTGTAAAGTGCTCTTCACTGTAGGTTGGTCAGCAGCATTCCCATCCTCGCTACCCTCAGCCTCTTCCACAAGTTGTATGATAGCTATTGCAGCCCCTAACATTTTGCTGTTGTGAGTGCTAAAAGTTCTCTGCTTGTTTACACCATTGGTGTAGGGTGTGGAAAAAACTGGAGGGGTAGGTGTTTGCATAGTTTACAGTGGCATTCTGGGCCTGGCTGGGCTGGTCTGATGCCTCTATAATTGGCTGGTTCCGATCTGTTTCACCTGGCAGAGAACCTAGTGACTCTTGAGTAACTCCTACTGCTGCTTTCCCTTCCTATTGCCCTTCTGATTCATCCCAGGGGCGCGCTGCACAATCGGTGTACTGCAGTGTGCACATTGCTGCTATTTCTTGGGTTCACTTACTTTATCTTCCTGTAGATCCCGTTGTGTGGCGCGCACACCTTCTTACACTTTATCGTACATGCTGGGCAGGTTTAGACACACCTCCTGGCTTTGTTGTGCTAAGCTGGGTGCAACCCTGCGCCACAGGGCTCCAGTCTGTTGACAGTATGCCTGACACTCCCACACATGATGTCAACTACCTCCTAGTCTTGCACTCAGCTATCCATACTCATGCACTGTTCTGACCTGCCTCACATGCTGGGTAAACCGGGATTCACTATCCTTCCCCTCATTTGCATAGAATTGCCTGCTAATGCATAGTTACTAGCAACCAGTACTCACTGGCCAGGTTGTCTTTTGCCCGCCATTGACTTGCATGGTGGAATACTGATTTTAGTTAAACTGTTTGTTTTAGGTTTATTTTCTTATTTCCCCACTGTCCCTTTTGCGCGCTGCTGCCCTATGCTTCAATGGCTGTGATCGGCGGACATGTCATAAAAGTTGTATTCTGTACATTTTGCATGCTTCCTCAATGATATGCAGCCTTTATTTGACGCTGTCATAACTCCGTTTTGAAGTTTGCAGTACTGTACTCGGTTACTAACCGAGTACATTTCTACATATTACGCTAGTCCTGCACGCCCTGATTCCTGCTTCCTGGATGGCAGATTTACCTCATTTACATGGTTTTCACCTGCAAATGGGGTGATTTGCATACAGGGGCTGGGGACATGCAGCACTAGTGATACAGTGCTCGCGCAAGTCAGACGTGCACGTACGTGGATCATTCGGCCGCCATATTGGTAAATTTTCATCTTACACTAATCATGCATGCCGTACAAGCTTTTGAGAATCCAAGGGAATGACTTCAGTAGGGGGTGTGTCATGCTTGCTATAAACTTATTGGAGCCCTGCGGCCCGTGTTTGCTCTTAGCTAAGCAGAGCTAAGGAAGGGGGTGTGTCTCACATTGTTGAGCACTGTTTTCCTTGCTTAAATGGGTGTGCATGCCATGCATCGGAATTTAAACAAGAAAACAAAAACAGGAAATAGCAGCTCAGTTCACATCAAAGCACTAGGTATGCATCGAGCACCTCAGCGATTAAACTGGAAGGCAGTGGGAAGGGAAAACAGCAGTAGGAAGGCAATCAAGGAGGACTAGCATAGCTGGCAGGTGAAATGTATCAGAATCAGCCAATTAGACAGACAGCAGCTCAGCCCAGCACAGTACTGTAAACTATGCAAACCCCATTCACTCTTGTTTTTCCCACAAACTCTACACCACCGGTGTACACAGACAGGTAAATTTTACCTGACAAAACTAACAAAATGATAGGGGCTGCTGTTGCTGTCATACAGCAATATGTGAAAGATGCTTAGGGTGGTGAGGATGTGAATGCTGATGACCATCCCACAGTGAGGAGGAGGAGAAGAGTGTACAGACCCAGGGTAACCTAAAAGGGCCTACATGAGCTGGAGACAGTGGAGTGCTATAGGGTGGATAGGGACATTCTACAGCAAATTGTTGAGCTGTGCGGGCCCCGCCTCACACACAGAACCAACAGAGAGGAACACATACCAGTGGATACCAAGGTATGTGTAGGCTTATGAATACTAGCCACATGTACCTTCCAAAGGGCAAGTCAAAATATCATGGGAATCTCACAGGCATCAGCATCCAGGGTACTCCACCAGTTCCTGGTTGCCATGTCAGCACATGCCAGTGAACACATATATTTCCCCATTACCTGTGAGGCGTTGAGCAGCAGTATGCATCTCCTCCACCAAATAGCAGAATACTTTGAGGTAGTGGGTGCTATAGACTGCATGCACATACACATCAAAGCACTGCCTGGTGAGTGGGGTAGGGTCTACATAAACCTCAAGGGCTTCCCCTCCATCAACTGCCAGGTCGTGTGAAATGCCTAGGGCATTATCTTGAATGTGTGTGCTGGCAGCCCTGGAAGCTATCATGACTCCCACATCTGGCATATGACACAGCTCTATTAGTCATTTGCCAGTGGGGGACATCCCATATGGCCACCTAGTGGGGGATGCTGGCTATGCACTGGAGCCGTGGCTGATTACACCCCCCCTAGAAATGCACACACACCTGAACAAGAACTCCATAATGAGGAAAACGCACAAACCAGAATCATAATAAAGCATGTTTTTGGGATGCTGAAGTCATGGTTCCGCTGCCTGGACATATCCAGTTGAGCCTTGCAGTACTGTCTAGTTACATGTACACAAATGTTCATAGTATGTGCCATGCTAAACAATATGATCCTGTGGAAACAGCTGCAGCAGGAACATCATGGGGCAAGGCCACAAAGACCCCCACCATTGCCAAGGCCAGCACAGGCCCAGAGGGACTAGGAGGAGGAATCACCTGAGCCTGTCCATGTAGGCAGAAGGAGGTGTGCCCAGTATGCCCAGGCCTTGGCAAAGAGTCAACGCAGAGCACATACACTGACACGGTAGGGACCAAGGGAATGACACCTCTCTCTGGCTCGCACATACAGTAAAAGGGATGCCAAATATGACACTACCTGTGCATTACCATGTATAGGGAGTGTACTGTGTGCATCCGACATAGTCAGCCCTCCAGCACCATTCTCAGTACTGGCCCAGCCACAAGGTAAGTCACTCTTCCTATCAAATACTGAATGGACTAGTATGTTCTAATTGCTGCCCATGATGTGGATGTGAGCATGCAAGGGACTCGGGTTGCTGAATGGAATGGTAGCAGGTACTGGACACCAATATGGGCAGCATGAAATCCATAACAAATACTGGTGTCAACACACTAGGCAATACTAGATAAGGTGACAAATCCCACTGCAGTACATGTGGTGACCCAAATGTGTGTCCATAGGACACACAGATGCATGTCAGTGAGGGTCATATACCCACCACCAGCCTCAGTCAGCAGGACAGGTGTAGATGACCATAGAGAAAGGCTGGGATAAGGCTCCCAATTGATGGAAATGGTAAACAGCCCCCCTCCAGACATACAAAGACAGACTGCAACAGGTCTGGCAGTTGTATGTTACTTCTGAAGGGTAAGACGTCTGAAACTGAAATGTAGGTCAATAAAACTTAAGATCTGTACTCCACCGATATGCCTCCAGTCTGCATGATAGATCAGAATACAAAATGATGTGGAAGCCAGCAGAGTACCTGACATACCAGTACAGTCATAGCACAGTTTACAGTTGTCAGGTATGCCCCTCCCACAATCCTGTGTAGAAATGCAGTAACATGTAAATATGAGGAGTAGTGTAAGTGAAGCACAGATTACCCAAGCTGGCCCAATCTACAGGATAGATTGTTGCATGTGTGCAATATGCATGAGTCTGTGTGTTAGGTTGTTGTGTGTTCAATATTGTCTGGAAGTGGTCAGCATGTAGGCATGGTGGGTTGTGTCTTGGTGGCCTGTGGGCAGTACTGTGGTTGACAGGGCCATGTTCCAACAACTGCAGTGCCAAACACATTGCTTCTCAACAATACCCATGTCAGCAGTCATCCATACTCACTGTCCAGATGTCAATATCTGTCACCTTGTGAAAGATGGACATGCCATGAATATGGGCCTATACATACACACAGTACACAGGTGGAAGTACCCTAGACAGATTGCATAAAATTCAGCTGCACACAACATTGGAATTGTACAGACAGTTTAGCAGCACATTAGTTGTCTGTGTAGTATAGAATACTGATGTAGTCTGGCCAATCACTGGTAGACTAAAAAAGGCACAGTTATGAAGTAATGAGAAACTGCCTATGTCCCTGCACAAGGCAGCATAAGGGGGATGTTCCAGGTATATCTGTTAATCAGCTGCAAGTAGCTTCCATATCACACATGCACACATTTCATCCCACCATCAGCAAAAGGTTTATCACAGGTCATATCTTTGCAGTCGGGGATGAGTACAGTATGACCCCACTTCTGCATTGGAATACCCACAGAATGCAGCATGCTGAAGAGCTGTCCTATGCAGGTGTGTCCTTAGCTGTATGCAGCACCCTGCCTGCATCCAGACCAATGGATCAATATGGACAGGAACTATTGCCATTAACACCTTGCACACTTACCCTGTCACTCCTGGGGAATCCACTGGCTTGCAGCCTGCGAATGTAGGAGTGACAGAATGTAGTGGCCTGCTACAGATGGCCTGCATCACTACCAAATGGCATACAGTCCTCTGTAAAAGGCTTTTGCCCCACCCATAGTGCTAATGTATGGTATCTCATGAGATCACAACTAACAACCTAACACAGTAAACAGAACACAAATGCAAGGCCATGTTGAAAAATCCCAGTAGCATGCCCCCCATGTCCCACTGCATGAACTGTGGACCAATCCATAAATACCACTGGGATAAAGAGTCAGCTATAGGGATACTTCTCAAATATTGCTTGCATAATGTTAGGAAGAGGATAGAATAATAGAGTGGGAGGTGTAGACGCATGGACATCATGGAGTGTGTGAAGTCTGAAACTCTGATGTGTGCCCATACGACCCCTGCCTGTAAACCCAGTAATGGGTGGATACAAACCTGCTCAAAAACCACAATGTGAAGGGGAACTGTCCAGATACATGTGCCCTGTCTCTGGGTAACCTGGGTGAATCTGTACAGCTGAGAGGTATGGCCACAGCAGGATATGGCCATTCTGTTAAGTCGATATATGTACACGAAGGGGATCCTCAGACACCATAGTACATAGGTGCTGGACCATTTACACAGACCCATCAGCAAGAGTCTGTAGCTACCCCTTCAGAATGGCAGGACTGTGCATGAATGTGTAGGCTGTGGACCCCAATACTGGACTCAGATTCATTCATCTTGTATTTCCAAGTAAATAACTGTGAGCAAATAATTATATCTGTCAGTAGTCGATGGCATAATACATCACAGTCTAAAACAGTACATATGTCTGAATATGTCTACTAACACCAACCATGTAACACAAGCAGCACAGACAGCAATAGTTACAGTATCCCCCTATCTGTCGCCCATTGTGACTCCATATCATCAACCTATCTATAAATATCCTGCAGAAACAGGTTGCTAGGTGTAGCTGTAGCACACAAAACCCTGAACTGGAGTACAACCCTCCCTGGAATGGATGCACACACTCAATATAGAAGGTCATACTGGGCATGCTTACACTTAGTGAAATGAAGCCCATGTCTCACAACACAGTGGACTACATATATCAGTTATTCACAGCTGTCTGTGCACACACACACACACCAAATTGTACATCATTGATACTTCACACGCACACACATTGGATAGGAATCCTCACACATACCTAAGGCCAACATAATATAATATGTCAAACATACACACACAGATACGTGGGGAAGATAGAGACAGACAGTGAAAGAGAGAATTCCATTATGAGGCCTGTCCCACCCAATACACACCCAATTGGCCTATATCACATGATGTGGTGATGTCAATCCTGTACACATTTCTTTTGGTAGCCCTCAGCCCTATAGTGTCTGTGGTGCTTGTGATAACTGTGTAACATGATAGTACAAACCAGTATTCATGTAGCATTTGTATACTCAGTCCTGTCAAATGTGAAGTTGTGTGTGACAGAGTGTGTGTATTTCCAGAGGAATGATTTATGGCCCATTCACACACACTACACTTCCCTTTGCACGTTAGCACTCCTGCTGAAGTCGGTCACCTTGAAATAAAGCATCGGCCAAGTCTCAGCCATATAGGCTCTGTGGTGCTTATGATATCTGCATAATAGTGTAGTAAGCTAGTTAGATAGGAGTTCTAATCCTGGTTCTGGCAAGTGTGCTTCTGTGTGTGGAGATGAATGATTTTGAGGCCATTAACACCACTTCACCTGCCACTGTCCTACTTTAGCATGCCTGCTGATGTCAGTCACCTTGACATAAACCTTTGGCCAAGTCTCAGCCCAATAAGCTCCATGGCATTTGTGATAACTGCATAATACTATAATCCTGGTCCTGGCAACTGTGATAATATGTGTGTTTGTGTGTGAGAGTGTGTGTGTGTCTTTGTTGACACCTGATTTTGTGGTCATTCACACTTCCTACACTTCCCTCACACCTCCTTTAGCACTGCAGTTGATGTCACTCACCTTCAAAGATACCTTTGGACAGCTCTTCAACATGTAAGTTGTGTGATGCTTGCAATAACTGCGTAATATTGTAATGCAGCAAGCTAGTTAGGTAGGAGTTCTAATCCTGGTTCTGGCAACTGTGATAATATGTGTGTTTGTGTGTGAGAGTGTGTGTGTGTCTTTGTTGACACCTGATTTTGTGGTCATTCACACTTCCTACACATTCCTCACCCCTTCTTTAGCACTGCAGCTGATGTCACTCACCTTCAAAGATACCTTTGGACAGCTCTTCCACATATAAGCTGTGTGGTGCTTGAAATAACTGTGTAATACCATAGGGTAGCAAACTAGTTAGGTAGGAGCTCTAATCCTGGTTATGACAACTGTGAGAGTGTGTGTGTCTTTGTTGATGCCTGATTTTTGGTCAGCTCTTCAACATGTAAGCTGTGTGGTGCTTACAATAACTGCGTAATACCATAATGTAGCAAGCTAGTCAGGTAGGAATTCTAATCCTGGTTCTGGCAGCTGTGATACTGTGTGTGTTTGTGTATAAGAGTGTGTGTCTTTGTTGACACCTGATTTTGTGGTCATTCACACTTCCTACACGTCCCTCATCCCTCCATTATCACTGCAGCTGATGTCACTCACCTTCAAAGAAACCTTTGGACAGCTCTTCCACATATAAGCTGTGAGGTGCTTACGATAACTGTGTAATACCATAGTGTAGCAAACTACTTAAGTAGGAGTTCTAATCCTGGTTCTGGCAACTATGATAATGAGTGTGAGAGTGTGTGGGTCTTTGTTAACACCTGTTTTTGTGGTCATTCACACTTCTTACACTTCCCTCCTTTAGCACTGCAACTGATCTCACTCACCTTTAAAGATACCTTTGGACAGCTTTTTAGCATGTAAGCTGTGTAGCGCTTGTGATAACTGCATAATACCATAGTTTTCCAAACTAGTTAGGTAGGAGTTCTAATCCTGCTTCTGGCAGCTGTGATAATGCATGTGTTTGTGTGCGAAAGTGTGTGTGTTTTTGTTGACACCTGATTTTGTGGTCATTCATACTTCCTACACTTCCCTCACCCCTCATTTAGCACTACAGCTGATGTCACTCACCTTCAAAGATACCTTTGGACAACTCTTCCCTGTATAAGTTCTTTGGCACTTGCGATAACTGCATAATGCCATAGTGTAAGCTAATTAAGTAGGAGTTCTGAACCTGGTTCTGGCAACTGTGATAATGTGCATGTGTCATTGTTGACACCTGATTTTGTGATCATTCACACTTCCTACACTTTTCTCACCCCTCCTTTAGCACTGCAGCTGATGTCACTCACCTTCAAAGATACCTCTGGACAGCTCTCCAACATATAAGCTCCATGTGTGTGTGTGTGTGTGTGTGTGTGTGTGTGTGTGTGTGTGTGTGTGTGTGTGTGTGTGTGTGTGTGTGTGTGTGTGTGTGTGTGTGTGTGAACAGGATCCATTGCAGGGGGGGTTGCTACATTTTCATATTGAGGACCCATATATCCCAGTGCCACATTACAAGGACAACAGTTGTCAAACACCATAGAGGTTGTTGTAGACAATCCAGAGCCATAAATGTATATATATAGGCAACCATTATAATAGCCAGAGATCTCTCTCCACCCACAGATCATACACAAACAGACCTGACTCTTTCTCTCATCCTTTCTTTCTTTCCCTCTGCCTCTCTCTCTCTCCCCCTCTCTGGTAGATGTGGAAAATGAATCTGTTTTTCATAGGCAGGAGCTTGACACTGGTAGGTAATGCTCATGATCAGCCGATGGCCTTGCATGAATTGGAGTCCTCCACCTGCTAATTGTGTGTGGAACAGCTGTGGTATCATTCCTATAGCCAAATTGCATGAAAACACACTCTTATAAGTAAGCACTGAATGTGGGTGTTGGCCCTTCTTCTTCACTGTGAGACAGATTTCTTGTGGGTGTGTGACAAACAGCATCACAGAGGGTAGTTGGAAATGCCTCTTACAACAAACACTGTGAAGACAGGCCAAAAAACTGGAGGGGGACATTCCAAACATGGGGAAGAATGTAAGTATTGATGTTCTACATTTGAATTAATGTTGGTTTAACAGGGTTTGTGTGGATATGGCTGTTCTGCATGATTTAATGTCTGGCATGACAGTGTTATGTGGTTGAGAAAACTCCCACCTCTAGGGCTATCTGCAGACTGGCCAGAGTTGGGAGTCCTAGATTTGGTGTGTCACTCACACATTTTCTCTCTTTATAACTGCAGTAGCATACTCTGATGATTGTAGTCAGTAAATGGTAAAATCCATGTGTGCTACTGACTTCATATCCCTCAGAAGAGATATGTCACAACAAACCCTGTTACACCAGCAATGTTCTCAGTTTATAACTGCAGTATGTCAATATTGGAACTCTGTTTCTGCCTCTGTCAGCCAAGCCTGTCACCCTTTGTTCATATGTCATGCAGTAAGAGGTGGATATGTACAGTATATCATTATTTACTGACATCCTGATATCAAGCTAGTGATATATCAGACTGCCAGACATGTAATGTATAGGAGGCCTAATATCTGAGGACAAAACCTGGACATTCTGTTATAGTCTGTACAGTAGTGAGGTCTGTATATTTATGGTGATTGTTG
>NC_056745.1:1068798442-1068863442 GCF_019279795.1 Protopterus annectens | reverse complement strand
CAGGTGACATACCTGTGGATGTCTGGAGGTATTTCTGAGACCTGACAGTGGTATTTTTAACCGGATTGTTTACTGTAATCTTGGAAAATGAGAGGATGTGTGAGATGTTGGCAAATATGTATGAGTACTGCTTATCTGAACAAGGGTGGTCTGCAGAGCTGTAGTAACAAGTGAGGGATAACCCTGATTGGTCACAGGATGAGGTAATGGTAAAGGGTGGTGGCAGCTACGTTGAGAACATGGTGATGATTGATGATTTTCAGTATAGTTTCATGCCAGGTAAGAGCATTACGGATGCAAATGTTGATCCACAAGTGTTGATGGAGCTCTGCACTGAGGCTGAGATGCAGCTGTATTGTCTCTATGTGCACCTACAGAGAGCATATAACATGCTGCCTGGCGAATAGTTGTGGTATTGTATGTGGAGGTCAGGGCTGCCAGAGAAATCTGTCAGACACCACAGGATATGTAGGAGGCTAGTGTGACAGCAGTGATTTCTGGTTTTGACATGACAGGTGGATTTAAGGTGGAGGTGGGAGTACATCAGGGGTCAGCTGTGTGTCCTGCACATTTGCAGTGGTGAGGGACAGGTTGACAGTGCTGTTTGCAGATGACATTGTGGTCTGTAGTGAGATTAGGGGACAGGTTGGGAGACCCTCGGGAGGTGGGGTTATTTTGTAGAGCAGGGAGAAATGATGGTCAACAAGACTAAGTAAGAATATATGTGTGTGAATGGGGTGGGGGATAGACGAATGGTGACAATGCTGGGCGTACAGTTTGGAAGGTGGATAGGTCTAACTACTTGGGAACACCACTTCAGAGTCATGGGAGAGTACAGGCAGGTTGTGCGTGGTGGGGAGGGGAGTCAGGAGTTATTTGTGACAGACAAGTACCATTAAGAGTGATATGTAAAGTCTACAGGAGGGTAGTGTGACTGGCTACATTATATTGGTTGCAGACAGTGGGATTGTACAGACAGGCAGGATTCAGGGATGGACACAGCAGAGTATGGGATGTTCACATTTGCACAGTGTATGACAGGGGATAGAATTAGACCTACAACAGCTACTTTCTCAGTTTATAGCACACTATCTCCATCCTGGACCTGTGTTTAGGCCTCTGTCCATGAGTATGTCAAACTTTGTCCATATATCATGCAGTCAGAGGCATAGAGATATGGTATATCATTACTTAGTGACATAATTCTTAATACCATCCCAGTTAGATATCAGACTGCCAGACATTTTATGTGTAAGAGGCCTTATATATGATGACAAGGCCTGGACATTCTTTGGGAGTGTGTACAGTTGGGAGGTCTTTGTATTTCTGGCTATTGTTAACAGACTGTCAGGACTGTGTAGCAGTGTATTATGAATATGTTATTTCTTGGGCGGGGGTAGATGTAAGTGTTATGTTTCTTTTTCTAGTCCCCTTTGCATCCGGATCCAGTTTCTGGTGTTCTATCAGGTGTTACATTTTGTAGGGTAAGACTGTGACATGCCCCAAAACACAGGCCGGTATCATACTACACTGTGTTTTGGGCCATTATATATAGGGGTAGTGTGTGAGTATCAAACATGCTGACAGTTTGGTTTACACACTCCTTATACTGTATGTACTTTAACACAGGTGTTTGTTTCTCAGTGCTGTTACATACCCGGAGTGCCTGGTATATTTGCAATTACACGTGTATTCCCCATAGCAAGATTGCTTTTTTGTTGTGTCAGTCTGCCTGTAGTTTGGATATTGCTTGGTGACATGGCTAGCAGCTCAGTGTATTTTTCCTTGTGTGATGTTATTTCCAGATATTTGGCAGATGTGTAGTGTTGCCTGGTACACATAAGCGTTGTGTATGTCTGACACATCAGTGGGGGGTTGTGAAGATTTACATGACTAACTCCTGGGAAGTCACTGGGTTTTGGACTTCTGCCATTCCACTCAATAGATTTTGGAACAGACAGGAGGGTGTTACTGCATCACATGTGTCAGCTCATCTACGCCAGTATGTCAGATATATCCACATTTTCAGCCCCCTCCCCCTTTGCCAGGCTTGGTTATGCTTTCTTGCACTTGGCTGTTCTGAGCATACCTGTTATCAGCCAAATTGTTACAGACTGTCCACATTTATTGCCCAATCTTTCTGATCTTTTGAACAGTATCATTTTATTCCTTCCTGTGGTGAATCAATGTCATCATGTGGGGATGTCTGTCAGTATATGATGACATACATTACAGTTTCATAATTGACATCCTTCTGAACATGTATGCTGATACATACCCTGTTCCTGGAATGACATTCTACATTATACCTGCAGGATGTACATTGTGTCCCTAGTGTTGGTCCATTGCCACCCACCATTTTGCAGCCTTTGTCAAGATCTTATGCACTTAGGAGTGGGCAGGTATGGTGCTAGGTATAACTGCAGTGCATGTTATGCACAGATAATATATATATATATATATATATATATATATATATATATATATATATATATATATATATATATATCTATATCTATATATATATATATATATATATATATATAGATATATATAGATATATATATATATATATATATATATATAGATATATATATAGATATATATAGATATATACATATATATGGTTAGGCTGGTTTTATGTCTGATTATATATATCAGCAAATGGTCACTTAGGTCATCTGGAAGGGTTCCTGTTGTATAAATGTGATGAGGACTATTAGTGAGTATCCAATCTAAGGTACTTTCTTTATTGTTAAGTCTATTTATTCTGGTGGGGGAGTTTATAGCTTGCGAAAAACCATAAAGGTTAATAAGGGTGGTGGGGTTAGTGCTGCTACATGAATTCCAATCTATATTAAAGTCTCCTAGGACTATGGTTTCTTGAGGGAGGTTAGAAGAAAGTCAATTTAGAATGTATTCAAGTATACTATTGTTATTTCCTGTGGGAAGATAGGAGCAGATGATGTTTATGGCTTTGTGTGTGTTAAGCTGGAATTTAGAGATAATTATTTCGGCACTATTTTCTAAAGGTAGGTTAAGATTTACAGTGCTAACTTGTAGTTCTGCTTTGTAGAGAATTGCTACCCCTCCACCTTTTTTGATTGTGCGGTCTAGTTGAATTATGCTATAATCTGGGGGGTTTCATTGTCTTTTATTGTGAGTTTAAGCCATGTTTCTGATAAACAAAGGATGTCAAACTGGTGGACATCTAGAAGCCATGAACTTGAGCTATTTTATTGCAGATACTGCATATACTTAGATGAGAAATAGAGAGTGAATTGGAAGGTTTGGTTGATAGTAGGGGGCTTGTTTTGTACTGGTTACAATTTATATTGGTATGGGTAAACTTTGGGCCAGGGTTAGGATAAATGTCCCCGTCTATTAAGGAGTGGAGGAATGTAAAGTTCTTAGGTTGGAGAGGCTTACAATAGTAGTAAAACAATTTTTTAGTTTTTAGGTTGCTATATTTGATGTGTACTAGTCGGTGATATTTAGCTAGTAAGTAGCTGGGTTTGCAAGTGAAATTTAGGAAGTTTGGAGATATGGCTAGTGTTGGCATTAAAGTGTGTTTGGAAGGGAAGCGGAGGGTAGAGTAGAGGGGTTTTTCATAGGAGATTAAGAGGTAGGTTGTGGTTAGAGCAGGAAGGAGTGAGACCACTATCAATAGTTGTAATTGGTATGGCATGATTGTGAACTTAATATTGATAGTGAGGTGGGAATTTAAAGTTGAGATAGGTTTTATATGTAGGTTAGGACGTGTGCCAGTAGGTGGTGTATATTACCAAAGGGGATGAGAGATAAAGTATCAGTGGGTGTGTTTTAAGAGATTGAGGCTGGGGGTGGTAAAAATGAGATTTGTGTGATTGGAGTAGGTTTATAGGGGGTGTGTCTATAGAGGAATAAATGTAGGACCACTGGGGGTGGGTGGGCATTGAGGGAAGAGTAGGGGAGCAGAGTGAGCCTGAAGGGCGAACGGAGTGGGTAGAGACAAGAGAGTGGACTATCGAGGATGACAATCTGTAAAGTGGGAGAATTCTGCAGGTAAGTCTGAAAGTGAGAGAATGTAGAAGTAAGTTAAAAGTCTAGTAAGAGGAAAGTACGGATGTCAGAGAGGTAGGGTGTGGTTAAAGGTACCCTAGGACAAGGTGAGAAAGGTAAAAGAGTAAGTCTGTGAAAAGTAGATGCTGAAAAACAGGGTTGGGGAGGTATAGTAAAGAAATATATTTAGGAAATGATATGCAGAAAGCTTATGGTAAGGCGCCACCTAATGGCCAGTCACTTAATTGCAGCAAATTGTTCTCTTACAAGGGTAGCAGGCTACGGGAGAGAGGGAGTCAGGCTACTTTTTAAAAAGAGAGAGAGTGGGCTGGATATAAGGGTTAGCTAAAAAGAAAAGAAAAAAAGATAAATGGGGGGTTGTTGGCTGCTGGCTATCCTGAGTGGGAAGCTTGCCTAACCTAGCAGAGTCTTTAAACCTTAAATATTAATACAAAGTTCTGGTATCTGGATTAGCACATACTTTCACTGTCTTAAAAAAAGTTGGTCTCTCAGGGAGCTGGTGGGTAAATTCCTAGTTCAGACTAGTTTTCAGAGGCATCCAGGAGGGTGATTTCACGTGTTTAAGTACAGGGATGTACTGGTTCACAAGGCTGGTAAAAGTAGGAAGAGAGAAAAAGGTAGTGAGGAAGACAATATTAGAATTAGAAAGCAAAGAAAGAGTTTTACAGACACAATTACATGTAATTGCCACAAAAAAACATCAAAAACTTAATTTGTTTTGAATCATCTAAAGAGTACAGTAAAAAGCAGGTACAACTATGACTCTAAGAACTCTACAAAATACATACAGGTAGCTAGGATGGAAAGAGCTGCATAATCTTTTCTTTGAAAGTAACTTGACTTAACAGAGAGAATTTCAGTTAAAATATTAGCAAATTTAAACTATGTCCAAAAATGTATTTAACAGTATAAGACAGTGATGGGTCTTACAGCAGCCCCACATGCACATCGCTGACTGTTTAAGCAAGTATGGTACATTCAAGCACTAAAGAAGTGATTATTAGAATTCTGTGTAAAATTCCCTAGGAGTATTTCTAGAGCAGTATTTAGGCTTTGACTAAGGTACAATACAGTGATTTTACAGGGATAAATAGAGCTAAATAATAAAAAAGTGACTTCAGCAGCAAGTAAATGAATTAGTAATACAGTGCAGTTAAGCCGCTTACATCAGCTCCAACGTACACAACACTTACTGTGTCTAAGCAAGAAAGGAAGATCCATTCTATTTAAAAGAGGTTATTGGGATAATACAGAAAAACAACATGTGTAAATCTAAAGAGCATTACTAAGGCTGATCCAGGCTAAGTAGAATAGGCATTACATGTAGAATTAGAGTAAAAAAAAGTAGTGGTAGAATAGTCTCTTCATAAGAAAGTGTGTATTAGCAGTACTAGGCAGTTGAGCTGCTTATAGCATTTCACGTGCACAACGCTAACTATGTTTAAGTGAGCATGAATACCCCAACTATGTTTCATAGGTTTCCAGAACCCTTATTCAATAAACCCCTCCTTTGTGTTCTTTTGCTAACAAAGTTGAAGCGGGCATGAGTATCTAGCTGTATATCAATGCTTAAAAAAGCGCTATTCAGTTAGATTCCCTTTATGTGTCTTAGAAAGTTTAAAAATTATCAGGGCTATCTGTGTGTTGAAGCGCGCATAAATATCAGGTGTTATTTCATTGATTAGAAGAGCGGTATTCAGTTGAGCTCCCTCTTAGTCTCTAAATAGCAATTTATAAAGTAACAGGGCAATAATCAAATTAAATTGCTTCAACAGTAGCCGAACCTTTAGTATCGTTTTCGCATGCTCAGCACTGTGTGGGTGTAAGTGTCTGCAGCGAGAGTGTTAAACAAAAACAAATACTTAGCACAGCAGACAGTTATAAAACATGAAAGAAGCCATGTTATGACTAAATAAACATATATCGAGCCTCCAGATACAATCCCACGTGCAAACACTATGTAGGAGAAAGTGTTATCGGCGATAGTTTTGGTATCAGTAAAAACATTTACACAGCATTCATTTTAAGGTAGAAAGCAGGTATTCTTTTTAAAAATAAGCAGGCATTCACATATCACTTAAAAAACAATGCTTACACTTACTGTAGGTCAAGCGCCCGAATAGAGTGAGCAGCAGCCAGGTAGAGGGCAGGAGAAGAAAGATGGCGTCCCATATTAAGGGGTATATTTATAAGTTGAGAGAGGACATTGGGGCAGAGGGGGAGGGCAGTAAACCATAAAAGCAGGTGTGGGGCAGAAGTCATGAAATAAGGAGTGTTAGGCTTGACAGGGGGGAAGGGTTAGTGTAAGGGGAGGAGCACAGAGTTATAGGTATAGGAGTAGGTAGGGGATAGTAAACACAGCTGAATGATAATCAAAGGTGAGGAGAATTTAGAGTGCATTAAGCACTGTAGAAGAGAGAGAGATACTAAAAGTTAAGAGAGCTATAGAGGGTAGAACAACTAGATAGTAGAGACAAGAGAGTGGACTATTGAGTATGACAATCTGTAAAGTTGGAGAATTCTGCAGGTAAGTCTGAAAGTGAGAGAATGTAGAAGTAAGTTAAGAGACTAGTAAGAGGAAAGTACAGATATCAGAGAGGTAGAGTGTGGTTAAAGGTACCCTAGGAACTGCACGCTTCTTAAGACAGAAGTGGCAAACTTCATGACACCCATGAAGATGGAAAATTGAGGTAAACTGCTGAATCCTACACAAATGCACTTTATAAGCATTTACATGAGTGCATGGATTATGCTATCCCTAACAGAACCAAGAGGCTATCCTCCAGAAAAAGGAAGCCAATCTGATTGTCCCCTGCCATAAACAAACTCTACAACAGAAGAAAGAAACTGCTGTAAAAAAAGAGAAAAATCCCATGATTGTAGGAACTCCCTAGTCAGCCTCAGTAAGAAGCTGAGATGCCTCATAAAATCCTCCAAAGCTAGTTGGGAAAACAAAATCACCACTGCTTCTAAAGACAACCACAAAGCATTCTATAGCTATGTCAAGAATCTCAATGGCAACATACAGATCTGCTCTGAGTTACAGCACAATGACACTAAATATACAGAACCAACTGATATTGCCAACATCCTGGCAGATAGGTTCAGTGCTAACTTTACCCCCTCTCACCCCCGAAATGGCCCATCTCTATACCGGAAGAATGCAAAGTTCCTGTAATCATGGCTGCACAGGTAAAAACCACACTCTCCAAAGCCATGAACACAGCATCCATGGGACCTGACAACATCCCAGGCTGCATTCTACATGAACTACAAAATGAACTGGCACCTCACTTAAGTATCATGTTCAATCATAGCCTCACCTCAGGCTTTGTGCCCACTGAATGGCGCACAGCAACAGCTATCCCACTCCTCAAAGGTGGATCCACCATGGACCCCAGGAACTACCACCCCCATTAGCCCGACGAGTCTGGTCTGCAAGGCCATGGAATGTATCATCATGAAACTTATAAACAAAGGCACTGGTAATCTCCAAACTCTGGACCCCACTCAGTTTGGGTTTGTAAAAGGCAGATCATGTCTGCTAAACCTGACAGACTTCTTTGAAGCAGTCACCAAAGCCATAGATGAGGGTAAGGTGCACCGTCCCCCACTTCAGGATTATAGATAAACTCACTAAACTAGGTATAAATCCCTATGTCACATGATGGATTGCCAACTTTCTCACTGATATAACCCACACTATGAAAGTAGCAGACTTCAAATCTGACTTCAGACCAGTTACAAGTGGAGTACCACAGGGTTCAGTCCTGGGTCCTCTCCTGTTTGGTATCTACTTCTCTGAAGTACAGGCTAACACAGAAGGTCTTTGGCTAATGAAGTTCACAGATGACTGCAAACTAGGAGCCATAATCAAAACTCCTAATGGTGTGGACATCCTGTAAAAGGGCCTCACTGAGAGAGAAGCCTGGTGTCAAAGCCATGGCATCATGCTTAATGCCAAAAAGTGCATTGTTATCCCTTTTGGTAAAAACTCTGTACCCATGAACTACCACATAGGTGGTAGTCTACTCAACACTGAAAGTGTGATAAGAGACCTTGGGACACAGGTGTACAGTAGTCTCTCCTTTGATAATCACATTGCCACAGTAGTTAGGAAATCCTTCTATGCGGCACACCTCATCACAAAAGGTTTCTCATCCAGGAAAAAAGAGGTAATTGTTCCCCTCTACTCATCACTCATTAGACCCATTATAGAGTACAATGCCCCTTTTGGTATGTACCTCACAAGACATCTACAACTGGAAAGGCCACAGAAATATCTCACAAAGAGGATTACTGGCATCAGACAGATGCCCTATGCAGACCGTCTCAAAAAACTCCAGCTTTACTCTGTCGCATATTGCCTTCTCAGAGGCAATCTCTGCCTAACATACAAAGCTATGTCAAACCCAGAGCTGTTGGACATGCTCCACTTAAATAAAATCTCAATCCCTCCAAGCTACATGCTCTAGGGACCTAAACCTTGTCACCACAATAAACAGAACATGCTGGAGGGATAGATTCCTGTCCTAGCGACTTCCCATACTCTGGAACAAACTACCTATCTATATCAAACAAAGCTCTTCATTAACACTCTTCAAGAAAATCTTGATGATTGGATGGGAAATAGGAAATTCACCCCGGGGATCACTTCTGTGGCTCTGCTCGACAGGGGCACATGACAATATTTTCATGGGTGGCGAAGCCAGGGTACCTTTTTGGCTAGGCTTATATAGTCCCTAGGGCCATTAGCCTAGTACCCACCTATGAACCTATGAAATGTGGTTTCAACAAAATGAAATGTGCCACATTTTTTGTCAATTAAATGAGCTTGAAATAAACTGGAACCGTGTGTGTGTGTGTGTGTGTGTGTGTGTGTGTGTGTGTGCGTGCGTGCGTGCGTGCGTGTGTGTGTGTGTGTGTGTGTGTGTGTGTGTGTGTGTGTGTGTGTGTGTGCGTGTGTTTATATATATGGGAGTCGCAGTGAAAAGTGAATTTCCAGAAGATCAACCTGCATATTGTTGATCCATGCTGGTCGACACATGTAAATGGTCAACAGCTATATAAGATCAACAGTTAAAATTATAAATATGAACTGAGCAAGCAAAAGGTAACAAAAGGCTGTTCAATATGGCAGAGCTTTCAGGTAAAAACCTTTCAGCAGTGACATCATTGTCCATCTGCTGTTTGCTGTCAGCTACAAACACTTTTCTTTGAATGCTCTCAGGATGTAGTTCTTCAACATGTTTTTTTCAATTTAAGTATGTTGGCATACAGCACAATGACATTTCTATGGATTGACAATTAGTGGTATGCACACACACATATAAATAAATAAATAAATATATATATATATATATATATATATATATATATATATATATATATATAGACACACACACAAGTCTGAAGTTATGCTTCCTGGCTATAATATCATCTGCAAATGACCGTATAACGAGGGAGGTTGCAGGTATTGCTTTAATATTTCCCAGTACCTGCCTCATTTCTCCTTACAGCAACTCAATACCAAAATTCAATTCAGTAGAGCTTCTTATTGCTTTCCACAAAATAAACAATTATAAACAAGTATGTATTATAGTCCTTTATATCCCTCCTGGTGACAATACAGCTAAACTGAAATATAACCTACACTGAATTTCCATAATATTTCCACAAGAAAAAATATTACTAGGTGATGTAAATGTCAATTGGCTGGACATAAACTCTAACTCTACTACATCTAACATTAACTTATATGATTTCACACAATTAATTAATAGCCTCACACATTATAGCAAGACATCAACTTCTCTTTTAGACTCAGTGGCGGCTGGTGACTTCAAATTAAAGGGGGGCTGCAGGAGACAGCTGAATGGGTGGGGACAAGGGGAAGGGGCGTGGCTAACCAGAAAGGTGCAGAGCTGTGCTCAAAACCACAAAAACTGGAACTTTAATTAAATATGCTGCCCTGGGTGGCGAACCAGTGTAGAAGAAAAAATATTTCAATGCATTGACTACATGACAGATTACTTAATATATACATGGAAACAAAAAGGTTGTGAGGCATGAAAAAATAAATTACTTTTTAAATACATTACTGGAATGCCAATCAAAATCAAGTGTAAAAAAACAAGCAGCACTCAACCAAACCACTTCTCCTTGTACTGCCATTCTAATTATAATTTATATTCAGCTTTATAAAAGTACCAAGTAACATGCTGATGGTAGCAATCTCTGCTATCTCCTCTTGTAAAAATGTTTCTTATCCAAAAAAGACCTGCTGCCTGACAGCAGCTACCTACTTGTTGCATGGGGAAAACATGATCAAAGCAAAAAATGAATAGCAAACACAAAACAATCTCAAGATAATTGCTTAAAGGATTACTGCACAGGTTATGGACCACACATGATAGATTGGCATTCTGTTTGTTTTACGGGTAAAGCCTGCAAATATGACTGCAAGTCTCCAACAAATGTAATGAGCTTCTGAAAATACTTTAATCCTGTACTTTATTACAAAAACTGTCATATGCATTTCAATACCTAAGACTTGTACGTTATCTAGTTATGTAAATATTCTCTACATGGCAACAACAAAAAGGCTTTCAGTTTTGGTAATTCTTTAACAGTATGCTTATTAAAGCTTACTTGCATCTTACAATCTCAGACAAGCTTATCTGATGGTCATTAAAGCATTGCTACTTAAACACAGAGCAACAGGCACTGCAACAACACGCATTTTCTGAATAACAAGAAGCATAAATCAACAGTATAAAAATATGACAAAAAAACAGAATATACTGCAAAATCAAGGACAGATGAAATGCCACTGTAGTGCTTGTGCTACCTTGGATGAGGGGATATGCTGCACACTTACACTGCATAACTGCTCCTTGCCTTGCTTTGGCACATCAAGAGTCACTACATGGGGGAGTGGGGTGCAACAAGTATGTCACAATTTGAAATGTCTCTGACTGACAGTGATGGCCCTGACACATTTGTCATACCTCTCATCCTCAGAGAAGGAAATTTGGACAAATCCATAAATAGAAGTGGGACAAAGGCCCAAAAATACGGACAATTTTTAAATATCGCTCTTATAAACTTAGAAAGATAATGGAATAGTAGGTCTTGCATTAGTATGAATTTTCTGAAGGGTATGAAATCTGAAAATCAAATGTCTGTCATTATTTTCTAACTTTAGTCTTTAATGATTTGCCACTAATTTGCCAGAAAAACACAATTTTATGAAAAACAGACCAAAAATATGAAATAGCCACACAATACAGATGAGAACCTGTCAAAGAAGAGACACTTTTTAAATATTAGTACTGTTAAGTTGAGCAGCTGACAAAATAAGAAAATCTACATGCATTTCTGAAATAAAAGTAATCTATAACTCTGATCATTAGAATTATTTATTAATTGTAAACCCTCCACGTTTTCTTCCAAAATTACCATTTTGCAGAGGGATTATTAGGGGGAGAGCAACATTTTAAGCCAAAATCGGGGCAGCTGAGAGGTTTGGATATACCTAATTCTATAAAGCAATTTATTTGCATGTACCTCTCAACCTCTTAACACAGGAAATCTGGAAAAAGCCAAATATATTGGGGGAAACATACAAACAGTACTAAAAATTGCTCTTGGATAAACTTAGACAGTTGATAGAATAACAGGTCTTGCTTTAGCATGCATTTTTCTGAAGTGTGTGAAGTTTGAAAATCAATGTCTGTTATTATTTAGTGACTTCATTCCTAAATGATTTTCCAGAAAACCACAAATTTTATGAGGAACAAACCAAAAATAACCAAATATCTATTCATTTTGTGAAAATCTGGACAGTTGAGAGGTATGGTTCAGCTGGGGTTGTCTGAATTTGCCGCCCTTCCCCCTCACAAAATCATAGTCAAATGGGGCCACTCCCTGCAGCCATTCTAATGTCCCATTACTTGGCTATTTCACTCCATTTACCATAAACACTGTAAGGTGCATATATTGCTTTACTTGTATGATGATTTGGATTTCATTTAAAAGTTTTATTTTACATTTTGCACCACAAGCACTAACAGACGCTGCTAAACAAAGCAATGCAGTCTCACAATGAAAATAGACAGCATTAAAACTTCTCTGCCCTTGAAATTCACATTCATTGAAACAGCATTGAAACCCCTCATTAAAAGAAAATACATCTGGCCAGTAGCAGATAAAGATTAACTTTGGGCTGTTTGCAAATCATAGGCCTCTTGCACACGCAACATACATGTGTTCTTTGATACACCTCCCTGATTGTATTAAATTATTTTGTATAATACAGTCCAGTTGTTAGATTGCATTTTAAATTTATTGTTCTAAACATTTTTCCAGTAAACAATGAAACAAAATGCATGCACCAATAATGACAAAACTGCCCAGTTCAGAACATTTCCATCATTAAAGTCTACTCAAACTGCTCTATAGAACATGCCATAACGGCACTTAATAAGAAAAAGAAAGGCAATATGGATTTCATTTTTTGGGGGTGCATTACTAAACACCATGGATACTCTATATAGCATGCCTTAAATGCTCTACAAAGGACTCAAATTCTGTAGCCTACCACCTCACACAGAGGATGTTAGACCAAGTCACCAACACTAGAGATCAGGGAAGCTTGAAAATAGTACCTAATATGTATAGTGAAGGTGGGGGTTAATAGCTTTTACTACTAACTCAGGGAAAGTTAAGAGGTGTGTGTGTGTGTGTGTGTGTGTGTGTGTGTGTGTGTGTGTGTGTGTGTGTGTGTGTGTGTGTGTGTGTTGCAATGTGTGTATTTGTGTGGGAGATAGAAGAAGGGTGCCTGTGACAACACAATGCATGTGCTGCTAGTGTTAACTACTGAAGGAGAGTGTTGATTCGAACTAGCAGTAGTTTTTGGTTATTCAAATGCATGCAAATTAGCTGATAATGAGATTTATTTCCTCATTGTGGGAAGTGTGTCACAACATAACACATCTTGTAAGCAGCTTCCTTTTACTGCAGCTCTTACCATGGGTGGTGGGGTTGTTTCTAAATCATCAGGATTTTTTTTCAAATTTCAGTAACTATGTGATTAAACAAGCACTTGGAAAGCAACTTGAGTCTGGCTAGTTACTAGGTATTTCTGCCAAAGAGGACATTCTCAGGACTGCAGCATCCACCCCCTTTAAAAGTACAACACAGTGCAGTATCAGCAATGCATCTGCATAATGTGGTAGTAGAACCCACAGCCTTCTGCATCAAAAGCAAGTGTGCTATTAACAATGCAAGCAGACGCAGCATAAGCAGCACTAAACTTCTCTTCCCCTGCAGCTCTCAGCTCCTTGTAAAATCCACGACACTCAGCTGTATCTCTCAACTTTGTAGCACATCTGGAAAAAGCCAAAATTGATTTGGGGGGGACAAAAGCCCAAAAACCAGGGACACATTTTAAACATTGCTTGAATAATCTTGGAAAGTTGCAAGAATAAAATGCTGTGTTACCACCATGCATTTTACTGCCAAGTCTTAAACCCAGGGCCTTGTGTACTACAGTCAGAGCAACATACCACTATACCAAATTAGCTGTTTCTACAAAAATAGTAAGACTGAAACTTAAATGGCTATCATTTAGTGAATGCAATTCTCACCATAGTTCTCAACTTCTTAGCACAAAACTCCTGGACAAAGCGAATAATGTGTGAATACAGCCCCCAAACATATTCAGATAATTCAGTTCTCACCATAGCTCTCAACCTCTTAGCACAAAAATACCTGGACAAAAGCCAATAATGGGGGAATACAGCAACAAAAATAGGAACAAATTTCAAATATTGATCTTATAAACTTAGAAAATTGCTAGAATAAAATGTTTTGTGTTACCATGTACTTTCTGAAGAATACAAAGACTGAAATTCAAATGTCTATCATTATTTACTAAATTCAAAATCCAGAGCGCCACAGATTTTATGAAGAACAGAACAAAAATATAAGGCAGAAATCTGAAACATTTTCACAAGTGGTAGGTAGGGAATTAATGCTCTTGCTATCTGCATCTAAGGTACAGAGTTTGAGCCTGTCTCTAGCTACTAGATAGATTTAACTGGGTCATTACACACACATACACACACACACACACACACACACACACACACACACACACACACGCATGTGCACACACACACGCACACACACACACACACACACACACACACACACACACACACACACACACACACACACACACACACACACACACACACACACACACACACACACACACACACACACACACACACACCTTTAATGCCTCCATGGAAAAAGCTCTGTAAAACACAGACACACTACCTGATGTCCATAGTTGTAGTTTCTCTCTCCATAGCAAAGAGAACTACAATGCTCCTGATCTTGCGAGAGCAGCATCTAGTAAAGCAGTTCAAAGCTCCATAACAAATAGTCCCAAGAGCAGCAGCTAGTACAGACTTGAAAAATCTCCATAACAAATTGTCCAGTCCCTTGAGAAAGCTTCATAACACATTGTACACTCCCGTAACAGCAGCAGCTACTACAGACATGGTCCAGAGAGCAGCAGGTAATACAGACTTGAAAAAGCTCCATAACAAATTGTCCTGTCCTGTGAGAAAGCTCCATAACAAATTATCTGGTCCCGTGACAGCAGCAGCTACTACAGACTTGGTCCCTTGAGAGAAGCTACAGGCTTACAGTATCCAGACTGCAGACATTGCAGTCCGATTCCTTTCCAGTCTATGCGGTTGTAACCGCATAGACTTCTGGAACATCTGCAGTCTGATGGCTTGTTTCCTAATCCGGACTGCTGTTTAACCAATCTGGATTAGGAAACAAGGCATCTAAGTGTTTTTTTTTTCCTTTCCATTTTACAGCTGGGGGGCTGCAGTTCTGCAGTCCAATAGCACGAGCCGCCACTGTTTAGACTGGATCCTAGTATCAGACCCTAGCAAATACTCTATCACAGGTACAATGTCAGAGTCTCTCAGCAATCATCTCCCAATCTATATGACTAGACATCTCATACATCCGGTTAAACAGCATATTTATAAAACAACACATAACCTTTCCAAGTTTAACCCAGAAATGTTCATTACTACGCTATCATCTATTAAATGGAACTTCTTAAAAATCCCCCATATAATGTTGCAATTGAATTCAATGCAAGTTATCTAAATATCCTAAATAGCCTTGTAAATCCTTAAAGGAAGAGACTGAAAACAAATAATGCAATTTGGCTATCTAAAAAGAGTAGAATGCTAATGCAGTAGATAAAAAGTAAGGAAAGAATGGCAAAATATAAAATACCTCAGTATCTTGAAAACTTCAGAATGCTTCACAATCATACTAAAAAGCAAATAAATGATGACAAAAAAGTATGCTATAATAACTTTCAGAATAACACTAAACACAACCATAAACATTTTGATCATCCCATCCATTAAATAATTCTTACATCCCAGCCAAAAATTCAACCAAAACCCCTCTCCCAATATCTCACCACTTGAAATTGCAATACAGTTCAACTCTTATTTCATAGATAGTATAACATCCCTAGCCAAGGATTTCCCAACATCTAATCCCTACCCTTCCCAACAGCCACATATTACTACAGCCTGTTTCACCTTCAAACCTGTTTCCATATCTTATATAAACCTACTCTTAAACAAACTTAAACTCTACCCTTCCCCAGCTGGTGACCTTCCAAGCAAGCACCTAAAAATATCAGCCAAATGCATTGCCTATCCTATCTCAATCCTTATAAATAGGTCTATCCAGGAATCCCACATTCCTTTCACTGGAAAAAGTCACACATTATCCCTCTATACAAAGGAGGACATTCAACAGACTTGAATAACTTTAAACCTATAGCAATCTTATCTCTGCTCACTAAAATACTTGAAAAATGTATTCAGAAACAATTTCTAGACGATCTCCTGTAGGAAGAACACCTGTCCCCTATACAACATGGTTTCTATCCTTCCTATCATACTAGAACTTCCCTTCTAACTTATATAGATAATGTCAATAAAGATAGAGATCATGGCAAATAAGTCTCTTCCTTATTTATAGACTTGCCTAAAGCTTTTGACACAGTTTGTCAGAGTAAACTTCTCCTTCAAATGTCCTCACTAGGTCTCTCTCATCAACCCTTCTGTAGTTCAAAAGCAAGCTGTCCAATAAGTATCAGTCAGTAAAATGGCACTCCATGCTCTCTTCTTACCTTTCAGTCATCACTGGTGTACCACAAGACTCTATCCTTGGTCCCCTCCTCTTTAGCATTTTCACCAACACTCTTTAAGCTTTCACACAGCAAGCCATCTTTATATAATATGTAGATGATTCCACTCTCATTTGCACACCTACTAACATGGTATACTTCCACAAACTTACACAAAAAGCTTTAACAGCTACTGAAACATACCTTTATAACTCTCACCTCATGATCACCCCCCCCCCAAAAAAAAAACAGACTACTACATTTTCCCCAGATCCCTCTCTCATGAAAAAACAAAATTTAAAGTCTTCTTTTTTGACGATACAACCACCAAAGTCAACTCTCATAGCAAACTTTTAGGGGTGATAGCAGACGATAATGTTACATTTTACCTGCATATACAAAATTGCATTAGAAAAACTCATAAAAAAACTGGGATGCTTTACAGTACTAAAAACTCTTATCAATGCAACTAAAACTATACTTGTGACTACTTATCTCCTTCCCACCCTTCTTTATGGCATTTCCATCCTTATTAACCACCAGGCTTCACAAAAATTAAAACTTGAGCAATGCTAAATCTGCAGCACATTCCCCTTTCTACACAACTATGTTTCCAGTTGGTTATTGTGATCCAGTACCCCAAAACTCTTGTCTATAAACCTGGCAAATCTGCTGAGTATTGCCCATATTTGTACAAGGTTGCTAATGCCTGGAACTCCTTACCTGTATCCATCATGTCTATACCCTCCCTCCCATCTTTCAAAACCACTCTAAAAAACTTCCTAGGTAAATGTGATTCTGTTCTTACTCAAAACCAGGATAAATTATATCCCCAAATTTGAACAATTACATTTTCATTCCCTGCACCTCCTTACTCTCCCTTTTTCACTAACTTCCTTACTGCTATCGAATTCTCTTCCACAACTTTCCCTCTAAATACCCCATAAGCCTGTTTCCCCACACTTCATATTGCAATCCCTATTTGTATTAAACTGGCTTGCCTTTAATTTCTCTACAAACTGTCTAAAATTTCTCTAAATATTAAATGATTGTCATATAGCTTACATTGATTCTTAACCAATGTTTTTACATTATGTCTAATTTGTTATAATTATTTAAACTGCAAATGTTTTGTTTTATTTTGAAGATTTTAAAATTACTGTTCTTAAATGTTTTGTAATAATTTGGAGTTTTACTCCCTGGGCCTCAAATGAAAATGGCTTCTACCCAGTCAATTAAATGTCTATATATATATATATATATATATATATATATATATATATATATATATATATATATATATACAGAAAGTTGTGAAGTTCTACACAGTACACACCTGACAACAGTACAATAAATACAGCTCACTAGATTCTATGGTTATATCAAAATTCCATTCACATAGAATGGTAGTAAGAAATCCTGCTAAGTATGACAATCCTCAGTAAAAGTGTAAGAGTGTCAGTAATTCATTTGGAGTGACCCTTATAGATTTGTTTTCCTACATATGTGCTACCATTCTTCATAAAGTACTTAGTAAGGTGAGGGCAAATAGCTGAGATAAAATAGCCTTTTGAAAAATGGAGACTGAGTTTCATCCCTTATGTTAGTATTCCTTCCCTACCTTACTTCCCCAGATGGCCAGACTACCATATTTGTTTTCTTGCTTTAGAAAAGCTGAACTATTTAATCAATTTTAAATGGAAATGCACATCAAATGGATCACTGGACCTGGTCATCTCATCAAAACTATTCATTTTTAGTCTTACTTACAGTGTCATTTCTGCAACATTTTCAAGTGAACTAAACAAAACATTTATGAATCTTAATTTATTATAGATCAAAGTATACCTAGAAATGTGGCCATTAAAAAAACTCAGTTTGACATGTATATTTAGCTTCAAGTGAACTGTCATATTTCATACACAGCTTTACATAGAAAATGTTTTTTTTTCTGTTTCTTCTTAACAATAACTAGCTCAATAACTTATGACATTCACCTTTAATATCTATTATCATTCCTTTACCTTCTACAAATTCCCTGATGTTCAAATTAAACATTATTCTGGAGGTACACATAGACCTCGTGGAGTGAAAAAAATGCAACTATAAGAGACAATAGAGTGGTGAATACTTAAGCCTGAATGCTCTTATGGTCCCAGTGAGTTCACATAAAAAGTCATCTACAGATAACCAGTTGTGTGTGTTTTGTTTTGAAGGTAAGCATTAAATGTGATTAGCAAAACGGTTTAAGAGCAAAGGAGACAGATTTCTAAGGAAAGTATCATGAGCTGTAATTCAGCCACCATATGCAAGTAAGTGGACTGGGATATAAATGTCACATAAGGGAAGAAACTACTGTCATTTTTCATATGTAAGAATATGATATATATTTTCTGTTCCTATACTAATATCCCTTACACTTTTGAAATTCCATTGCACCATCATTAGGGCATGTTTCTGATAACAGAGATTTTCCTTTCACTGTCTAACTGCAAGCAAATTTTGGCTGCATCTGTAGTTTAAATGCCATCTCCCTTCTCCTGATTTTGATTCTGAATTTCTATGCCAGTTACACAGCTTTTCTGTGTTAGCTTTCCATACTATAACTATAGATGTCCCCTCTTCCCACATGTTCCATACCATTTTAAAATGAGGAAAATATTTTCCTAATATTAAATCAGGGGTTGTGGCAACAAAATGCATCAACTTTTCCAGAACAGTCTAAATTTCTGCTTGTTCAAGGGGAAAATGTTTTTCTGAAATCATGAATACAAATTACCTTTACTTTGTGATTACTTTTAATGTTATGCTTATATACAAAGGCATTCTGTAGAAGGGAAATGATATGCCCAGAATCAGCAAGGGTTGCTTCTCCATTCTCTCTATAAATACATTACATTTTACTACCTCATCACAGTGGCTCTGTGATTTCTCTATCATTAATGTAGTCCTTTTGTATTTCAAAGGTCGAACTTCATCTAAAGCAGATATTCCAGTTTTTGCATTCACACTGGCAGTATTTCCTGTAGCATTAGCAGCACAAATTATAGCAATGTGACACTCACACATGTAAAGCAAATTAGCACCTTCCTTGCTGCCTTTTGCTTCACAGAAGAATGGACATTACTTACTACAGTTTCAACCGTCATATCAGACAATTCATTTTTTTTAACGTAAGTCATACAATATTTCACTTACCAGTTTATTTAGATTAAAAATCCAGTTATGAAATGTTATTGATTTTAACTCAGGGGTGATATCAGCCTTGACTAACAGTTCCTTTTAAGATTATCATAATCCATGAAATCAATCTCTTTAATGTCCATGTGTGCTATCAGCACCTTTCATATCAGTTGAGATGATAGATTTGTTGCCAAGTCAGCCTGGCTTCAGATCTTTGTGATGGAATAGCATACAAATATCACTAAATAAGAGCTCAGATAATCTTCCATGGCTAGTTCTTCAAGGGTGGAACAGCTGTGGGGTTGGCAGCCATGCTGGCCAGCACAGTCTGCTATTGTAGCTTCAGCAGCCTTTGGTCAATCTGCACCGGCAATGCTATAATTTCTATAGGTAATATCTACATCTACTACTAATACAGCACAGCAAAGATAAACATTAAACAAAAATTAAACATAAATCTCCTTACTTAATTAAAAAAAAAATCCAACGCCTAACAGATTGAGTGAATGAAAATGAAATACACAGAAAATCCAAACACCAGAAAAGAAACCATTGGGTAAGCAGTTAAAATAAATTCCTAAACTTTCTACCATTTAAAACTGATGCAGCACAAATAAACACAAAGAGTATATATTCTTATTTATTAAAGAAAGCAGTTCTGAAATATCTCTTTGCCTGAGATTAAACATCTATACAGATGATGCAAAACATAAATATTTGTGTGCAGGTCCCTGTTCTGCCAACCCTCACAATGTGGTCACACCCCAATTAAATATACATACTTCACTGTTGCACAAGACCAAAGTGAATGACACATTCATATCCTATTTTGTTTGTGTCTTTCGGCTTTTCCCATCTAGGGGTCGCCACAGTGGAACTCCAGTCCGCTAATGATTGGCAGTAGAGTTTTACGTGCTGGCTTGCCGGGCCTAACGCACAACCTTCAATGAAGGAACACCCGTTCACGCATGTTACCACACAGAAGATGCTCTAACTGAGAATCAAACGGGCGACGTCTAACTGTGAAGCGACAACGCTACCGCAGCACCACCACCGCAGTCTATATAACTCATCTATTGGTGCACTAAAATAGAAGTACTATTGTCAAACATTCAGCAAAGTGAGAAATCAACAAACAGTACTACTTATACACATATACCTACACATACAAATCTATCTACAGCTATCTCTCTATATATAGAGATATCGATATATAGATATATACTCATGTATAATATATATATATTTATATATATATATATATATATATATATATATATATATATATATATATATGTGTGTGTGTGTGTGTTCCCTGCAAAAGATTAAGTGTGTGTTTGGTCAACAGCTGATTAGTCAACATTTATAATCAACTATGCAGCTGAGTAAGAGGGGTCTATATTACATCGAACTAAAACAATTTCGATAAGTTCGAACATTGTAATATCGAACCCAAAAGCCTAAAAGTGGAAAATAGCAAAGCCACAGCACATCGACTTTTTTCCCAGGGAAAAAAATCTGTGGCCCATTTTCGGGGCTTTGCTATTTCCTCCACTGTGGTGTGACCTCGGAGTTAGTATATTTAAGTAGTGGGGTGTTGGGGGCACAGTTTCAGTTTAAGTTTAAGGTTAAGTTTTTTGGGGATTTTTTTGTCACGGAACAGCATTTTTTTTCCCCTGGGAAAAAAATCGCCATTCTGTGCTTTTGTTTTTTTTTTTGGGTTTCAGACATAAGGGTTTGATATTACAATGATCAAACTTCTGTAAGTTCGATGTTGTGATATAGACCCGAGTAACAGGTGTCCAAGATGGCACAGTTCCTGGGTTTGCTGAATATGCTCTTACCCCAAGTTTGTGCAATCTTGAAGTTAGCATATGTAATGAACAGGCAGTGTGGGGGTGCAGGGGGTGGGGCTTGCACCCTGCAAAAAATATGTTTCTATTATATCATTGAATCTTGCATGCACATGCATAGTTGTGTGTTGATGTTGGTGTTTTTGACTTTTTTTGCATGAGTATTTTGTATGTATATATCTTTATATACACATACAGTGTGTGTGTATGTGTGTGTGTGTGTGTGTGTGTGTGTGTGTGTGTGTGTGTGTGTGTGTGTGTGTGTGTGTGTGTGTGTGTGTGTGTGTGTGTGAGTGTGTGTTGTAGGAGTATCATCTGGTGGCTATTGTATGCATTTGTATGTGCTACTATAAAACAAATGTGCTATTGCAGTATATTTAAAGATTTGTGCAATTGATTGATCCTTTCAAGTGGATTTCATAGGTCATTGCAAATCATACAGTGCAGATTACCAGTAAGAAGCATAGCCCAGATTACCATTAAGAAGCATAGCCCAATTTCCCAAAAAACCCACCCCACTGTACAGGCAGATTCAGGTACTTGCTTGGAATCACACAGTAGATAAAAGGAATTAAACCCTGGATCACAAAGAGCTTGTTAATAGCTCATAACATTAATACTCTGTGCTAATTGCCAGACTGAAAACTAATTTATACCCCACATAGCACACATTTCAATTAGAAAGTACAGGAGAGACACATTGCATATGTACATGAAACAAAAATCTGGTAAAAGTTTCACTTCAGTTCCATTTTTACATAGACAGTTATTGTCAGCATGATAATTTGTAAATAATCTGCCAGGCTTTTAGATGCACTCAGTTGCAAGAAACAAAAAAAAGACACAAGGACCTACAGTTTAAATAATAAAAAAAAAACACTTTCTTCTCCAAATGAAGCAGTAATGGATCATAATAGTAAATAGTGATGGATGTGCTACGTGATTAGGTTTTTCTGCTTTCATTTGCTTCACTTTGTCTGTGTTGCTGTAGTCAATAATTGTCATGTGGAAACAGGATAATTGGCTTGTTCTTCATTGTTCTTTGATGGTTTTCTTACTTATTCATGCTAGTTTGTGTAATCTGCTTTATATTGCTTGGCCCACAGTTCTTAGGCTAACTACTACAGAAAACTGCTGACAATCTTTATTGCTTAGTGTTAATTAAAATGTCAAGAAATAGGTCATGTTTTATAGACCATAAATCTGTTGTATCAAGTCACACATTTTTTGCATGTTTGATACGTTAAATAAACAAAGAATATAAATTAAACATTTAGTTATGTGCAGAAAAAACAGAAGACCTTATTGAACAAAATACCTGCAAATGCATACACACACACACACACACACACACACACACACACACACACACACACACACACACACACACACACACACACACACACACGCACACACACACACTCACATGTGAGTGCATACATATTTATGTGTGTGAGCATGTGTGTAGTTGTTAGTATTTTTTTCTTTTTTCTCCACATCACCAAATGTTTAATATTTATTCTTTGTATATTTAGAGTATCAGATTACTCACTAACTGTCATTTGTCAAGAACAGTTATGTGTATCAATAAATCACAGCAATTGAATAGGATGCTGTTTGCAGTTATGTTAGTTACTTTATAGTACGCTTATCATTATATATTCAATTTATGAAATTAAACGAATGAAAAATAATGTGTGAGGCTGGATTTGTTTTCAAAATTTTATTGATTAATTAATTGCAGCTTACGTTTTCCTCATGTTTTCTAACGTGTTTTCTAGCATGCAGCATTAACATTAGTGTTACAGACCAGAAAAAAAAAACACTTTCCAACCAGTTAAAGTCTGCTGTAGCTCAACTATGATGAATGTGCTCCTAAAACCTCATCACTGGTACTTTGTCAACCATGCTAAATATCTGTCAGTTCTACTACAGATTGTCACATCAAATAATTTATTGATTTGCTTGTTTATTGCTTGAGTAATTGGTTGATTGATATATGTATTCATTTATGTATTTATTTATTTTGTTGCCCTGATTAACCACACTTGGTAGAGTTCAGTAAGGCCTATTCAGAAAAAGAACCTAAGAAATACCCAATTCAAAAGTGTTAAATGTAACTGAATAACATAAACTGAAACAGTGTCATAGTAATTTGCAATACATTTAAATATGACATATATATGAGCAGGCATTTGCATACATGCAGTATATAGTGTCATAATAATGTAAACAACATCTGATTTATTTAATAGGACATATGAAGTGCAGAGTATGATATTTATGTAAACAAAGTGAAATTCCTTTTCAACCACATATAATCCCATGTTTAGTCATGCAAAGTCATAATTCATAGGTTCATAGGTAGGTACTAAGCTATCGGCCCGAGGACTTACGTAATCCTAGCCAACAAGGTCCCCTGGCTTACGCCAACCAAGAAAGTTATTTTCCTGTGCCACTGTTGAGCAGAGACACAGAAGTGTTCCCCCGGGGTGTATTTCCTATTTCCCATCCACTCATCAAGATTTTTCTTGAATAGTGCTAATGAAGAACTTTGCTTGGCATAGATGGGTAGCCTGTTCAATAAAAATAATAACATCGCTATATCTATTTTGCCAGTCCTTAGTAAAAAAAAAATCTATTTCTATAAAAATGTAATTAAATCCAATATAAATAGTGCACTTTATTCTTGTGGTACTACACCAATTTCATTTCTTTAGTTTTAGATGATCTGGAGTCAGACGCACTACCATTGTGCCACAAGGTCTGTGTTAGAATGTACTTCTTCAATCTATGAAACTTTCACCAGCAGTTGGGATCAAACCTTGTGCACAGGAGGCAAAGACCATAATCATTGCACCAATTTGTCTTTTTCAAATAAGCACCTCTGCCAAGTGTCAAACCCAGGCTATTCTAAACTATAGCATACTGCATTAACCCACTGCACTATACAGGCTTTTTTTTTTTTGTATTGTATGAGCAACAGGCATGCAACAATGACATGCGACATGGGAGAGGAAATGAAATCTAAGAGTAGTTTTGAGTCTAATGAATTGACATAATTTGGGGGCGGTCTTCAACATAAGAAAAAGAACCATTAGCAAAACATTAACAGTTTGGGCACCAAGATGTGCTTACTGCAAATTTGTCAAGTACTTTCTTAATTAAATTTGAAGTCATAAGCAGTCTAATTTAATAAGAAATATTAGTCTAATATGATGGTAGCACATAAGCTGAAGATCTGTCAACTATTTTGAGTCCCAGTCAGTGGAATGCAGAGGTAATATAAACCTGTCAATAGATCAGCATAGGATTTGTAATTACTTTGGCTTTCAGACTAACAGAAGACCTTAATTGGGAGTTGCAAAGTTACTGATGTAGTTTTAATATCCACTAGTGCCTGGAAAAGGAATTACATGATTTCTTTTTGATTAAAAAGATACCCAAAACATGCAATTAAGGGAAAAATGTATTTATACAGCTTGGATGCTTCGTATGACAATTAACAGACACAATATGTGTGTCACTGTTTGAGTATGTGAGCTTAAATGAATGAATTTATCTATCCATTGTTGGCTGGGTTAGTCCCACTAGGCTAGTTGCCTCTTTTCAGAGGAGATTCAATGTGGTATTTATACTACTGAGGAAAATTTATCCAAGATATTGGGGAACTTATTTATTTATTTAACATTTGTTAACTGGGAAAGTCCGACTTGAAACAAAGCCAATTTTCTTTTTTTTTTTCAATAAACATTTTTTATTGTGTTTCACAACCATATTACAAATTCACACACTATGTACAATATTTACAAAATGCTTCCATAGGTTAACTTCACATTATATGTCAACCTCATATATTGGCCATAAGTACAGTACTAATAATCAAAAAAGAAAAAAAAAAGACAGAAAGAAAAAAAGAAAACCCACAATAGCAAATCAAGCCAACAAACTGTATTGTTTCTACCTCCTCTATCTAATCTAAGATTGATTTTACATTGTACTCTAAGTCCCGAGAAAAAGTGGATAGGTACCTCTACACCAACACAATATTGAAAATTTGCTCCCATATTTTTATATTGTTGATATTTTTCTTGTGGTCGCTAATTAAGAGTTTATGCGCTAAGATATGTTGTATAGCCACCAATCTGAAATTTTCCCACGATGTCTGGTCTGGGTTCAACCAATTTTTGGCTATATATAATTTCATTAATAAACAAATATTCATAATTACAATCCTTTTTGATTTTCCTAAATTCTCCGGGGGAATATGAAGAATCATAAACTCCCAAGAGAGTGTTGAGTTTTGGTAGCCCATTTTTTGTAACTGTAACTTAAGTGAATTCCACAATTTATAAATACACTTGCAGCTCCAGAACATGTGAAGCAAATTTGCTGTTTGATCTAAACAATATGGGCATTTAGGTGAATTCTTCGGATCAAATTTGTGAAGAGTGAGATGAGTATAATATGCGTTGTTGAAAATCATCAGCTGCATAAAAATCAATTTTTGAAGGGATACTGACTTTAATGTTGTACTGAATGCCTCCAATATCTTATTGTCATCTGACAATATCAATTTCTCCCTCCAGTAACTCGATAAAAGAATGTATTTGTTGTACTTCCTCTCTTTTATCAATTTATATGCTGCGGTTATACATTTTCTATCCTGCAACAGCGCTTCCCACAGATTACAAGAAGTGATTAAGTCCTCCTCTTTCATTTCAAAGTTATTAAAATAGTTTATAGCTAAGTCTTTCAACTGTCTTACTATGATTAAATAGGAAATAGGAAGTTCCATTTCTTTTAGAATATCATGTACTACTACCCCTAGAAAAGGATATAAATCAAGTACAGTTAACTCCTTAATTAAGGGGAATTTCTTTAAATCTATCAATTGACTACCAATTGTTAAGTTAGGGTTCCCATGAAACGGTTGGAATACCATCATATATTTTAATAAGTTTAAGGAAGCAAAAAGAGTTTGAATTGCCGTTACATAGCTCTTTATGTGTTCCATTAACTTATATTTACTCATTGTTCGATCATTTAGGAAAGGTAAAGCTTTAACATTGACACCCACTTCACTTATATACTTATACGTTAGGAGCACCCATTTGGGTGTCCATTTTCTACTACCACTGTCGAAGTATGACGTCTTTAAGATCCTATTGGCCTGAATCACTAAATAGTAAATTTCAAAATCCGGTAACTCCAGCCCCCCCTTATTTTTTGGAACCATCAATTTTTCATATGATATTCTCGTCTTCCTGGGTTCCCACAGAAATCTCCCCAATCCTATATGAAACTGTTTAAAAAATGTTTTCGTAATTCTGAGTTGTGCAGCTCTAAAAATATATAACATTCTGGGAAGAACATTCATTCTTATAATTGCTGCTCTTGCCATCAGTGGTAACTTCAACTTACTCCATCTTTCTAGATCCATTGTTATTTGATCTGCAGTTGACTTTACATTGTTTATAAAAAAATCCCTATTTTCACTGGAGAATGCAATCCCCAGATATTTTATCCTTTCTTCCGTCGTTACTTGTCCTATCAATGGTAGCATTGAAAAAGGTGTGGGTGTCTTTAACGGCAATATTTTAGATTTTTTAAAATTTAGCTTGTAGTTGGAAATTCTCTCAAAGATTCCTATTGCAGCAAAGATTTTTCAGTATCGGAAACAGGTGTGGTACAATATATGTTTAAATCATCTGCGAAGGCAGCCAACCCAACCTTTATCCCATACAGAACTGGAGAATTATAAAATACATTTTGCTTAAGGTGTAAAAATAAGGGCTCCAAGTACAGATTAAATAAGATGGGAGATAATGGGCAGCCCTGACGGGTACCATTTTTGATTTGTATCCTATTCGAGCATTCGCGATTTATAAATACATTTGTATATGCATTATTGTATAGTATCCTTAACGTTGAAACAAACTCCTGGGGTATATTAAAATATGGTAATATATCAAATAAATAAACCAAATTAACCCTATCAAATGCCTTCTGAGCATCAATTATTAGGGCATACAAATTCAGGTTTTTGTGTTTCGCATAAGAGATTAAGGTATGAAGTGTTAAGGTATTGTCCGTGGTCTGTCTCCCATCCATAAACCCCGCCTGTTCCTCTGATATTATTAAGTTTATTACCTTTTTCAGTCTACTCGCCAGAATGGATGTCATGATTTTCATGTCGATATTCAAAAGAGATATGGGCCTGTAATTATCAGGATTTTTGGGATCACCTTTCTCCTTCAATATGAGAACTTCCTTGAAGCATTAAAATGAGGATCATTAATTCCATTCTGCATAATATAATTAAAAGTCTGTGACAATACATTGCTCAAAATCTCACTAAAGGATTTGTAAAATTCTGATGTCAAACCATCTGGCCCTGGGGCTTTATGAGGCTTTAATTTCTTAATTGTCTCCAACACCTCCTCGACTTCAATCGGTTTGATTAAATTTCTATGGAAATCCTTATCAATATTAGGGAAAGTGATTTTCTGTAGAAAATCTTTTCTTTCTTTATCTTGCAAGAGTGTCTGCTGCTCTCAGTAAATCTGATTAAAAATTTTTTCAAAGGTCTTCATGATATCTGCCTTGTCAGTATATGTAGTATTGTTATAGTGTATTTCAGAAATTAACCGTGTTGATTTCATCTGGTTGATAGTACAAGCTAAAGCTTTCGAAGGGGTTTGAATATGATTTGCATATTTTACTAAATTTCTTTGTTCATAAAGTGACAGTTTTCTATTATGAAGTAGAAACAGTTCTTTCTGACACCTAAATAACTCAGTTTCTGTCTGTTCATTATAGTTCCTCATCAGATCTTGATCCAATACTTGAATTTTAGTTTCTAAATCCAATTGAGACTTATTTTGCAATTTTTTATAATAAGTAGCTTTTTGAATAAATAATCCTCTTAGCTGCGTTTTAATTGTAGCCCATTCTATATCTATCGGGTGTCTGTTTTGGGAAATATTGTATAGTAATTGTTTAAGAATCTCCTTAACTTCCATTAATATATCCTCCTTGGTTAATAAGTATGGATTCAAGGACCAATTATACCCTCGAAGCCTCTTAGTATTCATATTATTGCTGGTTAAGGTTAAGGTTATCTTTGAATGGTCTGAGAGTTGTCTGACTTGATTAGAAACACTAGGGTCGGCTGAGATCAGTACCTCTGAAATTAGGAAAAAATCAATTCTCGACCACATTTTATGGCAGGTTGAGTAAAACGTAAAATTTTCTGCTTTCCCTTGTGAGTGTGTGTGTTTAAAAGGGTCAAACAGTTTGAAATCAATTTTCAATTCATTCAATGCTACCATTGCCTGTTTATTGAATGCTTTAGAAGCACCCAACTTGTCTAATTTCGGATCTTGGTAAGAGTTACAGTCACCACCCATCACTATATAGCAATTATTATATGACTGTAAAATGGAATAAATTGAAGTTATGAAATGATGCTGGTTAACATTGGGGGCATATATACAAACTAGTACTATAGGTTTATCATACCATTTGGATGTGAGAAGTACCAAACACCATCTACCCTCCTGATCCATTTTCATATCCAAAATATCTCCTTGAAAGTGATTCTTAATTATAATTGCCACTCCTGCACTGTTCGTAGTTCCTTCCGTCACAATCTTCCTAACCCATTTCTTATCTTTCACTGACTCCCACTGGTCATTAGTCATATGTGTTTCTTGTAAAAAAATACAACCTGCTGATGATTTGAGGAACAAGTGAAAGAACAGCTTTCTTTTTTTCATGTTCTGGAGTCCTTTGACATTCCAAGATTCTATTATCCACATTTAAAAATCCTTAGAAATGTACATCGATGTCTACTCTTTTTAAGCAACCTTAGAATAACATAAGTTGGCATATCGACAAATATTTGGAAGCAAAACTGCCATCCCATCCCTACCCAGTGCCTAACCACTATTCCTCTGGACCAGGATGAACATAGGTTTTTCACATTACTGGAAATCATCTGAGTAACTAACCTACTAATTCTATTATTTAACAATAAAACCCCATGCAAAAAACCTACAACAACTACTACTACTACGTCTACAAAGCCTAATTCTGACATTCTTTACTAAACACTACTATAAGTAACTACAGCTCTGATCATATTTTGGATATTCAAATGAACTAATTGCACCATGAAATTCTAATGTACTTCAATTCACTCTAACCTTATAAGCAGCAATAACATGTAACATTTTGTTTTGTTGATCTAAACAGAATTAAATATTAGTTAACATAGAAAGGGCATAATTATTTAACATTTCTCAACACCCTGCATCTACTGAATTAAATGATCTAACTATTTTAATCTACTTTGTTCCTCCCATGCCAACTAACATACTAACATGTTAATAATAAAAATCAATGCAGTTCACAGTAAAGCAAAAATGTCCTTTTCACTTGTGATGAGCATTTATATGAGAGAGGAACAAAAGGGTTAAAAAAGAGAGCATAAAAAGAGTACAGCAGAAAGGAGAACAAAAAAGGAAAATGCTTTGTATTACACATTTAAAAGCAACTACCTATATAATCTTTTATTATTAACTGCACAATATTTTAACCTGTTAATCTACTCATTTTTATACATTTTACATTTAGAAATGATATTCCCTATCTAAGAGAAAAGAGGAAAGAAATAAAAGAAAAGGGAGACAGAAAGAGAAAAAAAGAAAAGAAAAAAAAAAATAAGAAGCCACAGTACCTTATTCTGCCATTACACATTACAGTCTCCTTCTCTAATACTCAATACATTTCCACAGCATTTACCTGCAACACTCTAACTTCACCCAATATCTTACAGTCGTTTTTTCTTCAAGTTAAGTCCAAAACGTTTTGTTTAACCTTTCCAGGAGATCTTCTTTCTTCCCAGGTAGTAAAACTGTAAAAACAGTCTAAGTCCTTTCCTTCGCTCATGACGGGGACCAATCATGACGGTCCTCCTGGTTGCACCACAGTAAAAACGGTCCCTCTGCTTCCTCCAATGCATTTCCTGTTGCCTCATGGATTACAAACGCTCACTACAGCCATAAAACTTCGTGGGAACTTCATGTTGCAGCTGGAACTACGAAATAAGAAGATAAGAAGATGAATCATCAGGCCTGTAACAAGAAACAGAGCAGACAAAGGATTTTGAAGCCTCGGATCGTCGTAAATAGAGAATCCCATTCTCTCTGATGTTGCAGAAAGCCAGATGGACTGTTTACATTTCTGAAGATGGCAGAGCCTTAAAAAGCTTCAAAAAAGTAGGTCTTGCTTCTTTTTTTGTGCTTACAGAGTATTTAATGCCATCCACAGTAAAAATTAGGTTATTGGGATATTTCATTTGAAATCTGATATTTTTGTTAATCAGAAACTTACAATATGGAGCCAGCATTTGTCTAGATTGCCTTATTTGTGTTGGTAAATCCTGTGATATGGAGATTTTATTGTTTTGCCACATTATAAATCCACCAGTTTTTTTTATAGTCAACAGTATTTTGCTTACGTCTTGATAGTTCAATATTTTAACATAAACAGGTCTGGATATATTTGAAGCTTGAGATTCTCTGTATGCTCTATGAGCCCTTTCTATGACCATCTGTTTAACCTCCTCAGAGTCCTTGAGCAGAATTTCGACTATTTGTGTGATAGAAGTAATCAGATCATTATATTGAATGGATTCAGGAATCCCTCTGATTATTATATTGTTGCATCTAGATCTTGCTTCCAAGTCCAGAATTTTGTTTTGCATCGATTGAATGTCTGCCCCATGCGTCTCTGTTCTTTTAGTAAGCATTATTATGTTGTCTTCATTTGCAGCTATTCTAGTTTCTGCTTTCTCCATTCTTTTGAGAATCCGGTTGCGTGTGTCACTAAATGTAAGCATTTGAGCTGTTAGCTCACTTAAAGCATCCTGTATGGGTAGCAATGCTGATTTGATTTCCTCCATTGTGACCTGTTGATCAGATTTTGTTGCTGTTCCTGTTTTTGCAGTCTCTTGTTGTTTGAAAGTTTTCTGTCTCTTATAGAAAGATTCTTTCTCTGGCAATTGCAAAGCTGACAACTTAGTTTTGGTAGTTGTAGTTTCCATATTTTTGTCCTCTTTTGACATTTCGAAATTCTGCAAGTAGATTTATTTCCCAAGGAAAAGTTACAGCAGTGAGATAAGTCAGTCCTTTGTTCAGTGCTCTGTTCAGAGTCAACCTGACAATCAGATCCAATCCTGCTACTAGCAAATATTTTTTCCAATTTTCTTTCCTCAGAAACAAAAGTGACTTCTGGTAGATTAGTAATTGCTGTCAATTAGTATCTTAACTCTAAGTATAACTCCACAGGGTTGATTTTTTTCTCAGGTATTTGAAGAGCTGAAGTACTACAGTGCTTATAGAACGGCAGCCATCTTTTCAAAACAAAGCCAATTTTCAGTGGAAGCCCGAGGAGAAATGCTCCAGACTTTAAAAATGAACCAAGGTGGAGCACTGACCTCATTGAACCTATTTCAGTTTTAGTCTGGGGGTAACGACAAAAGATACAGGACACTATATAATGACTGAATGACAAAATGCAATATATTCATGTATTCCATACATGCATATCACAGCTGACTTGAGGGCATAAAGAAAATAGATATATGGCGTTATATGTAAAGTAGTCGGCAAAACACAATATATACTTGCATTATATACAAAATGGATATCAGAGTTATCATGCTGAAACAATCAAAATGAAAATTAGAATCAGAGCAAGCTATTTAGAGGGAAGTAGGGGAGGACAAGCTTACTTTCTATAACCAGTGATAAAGTAATTACATTTTCCTAGAGTCTTGTAATGTGCTTTTAATTCTGATCAGAAAATAGGTACGAGGGATGATCTTTAAGAAAAGAAGGAAGAGATTGCCAAAGTTTGGGACAAAGACCTGAACAGGAATGCTTTCTGCACTGGAGTAGAGGACATGAGCAGTTAAGACTTCTAAGGTTGTATGTTGGTGCATTTCTGAATTGTCTAGAGGCATGTTGAGGGAAGGTCTCATTCTTGAGAATACTCTTTTGATAGGTGCCATGTGATCTTTTACATCAACCTGAGCTACCACCAACTAAAGCAGGTAGGCTGTTAGTGTAATGCCTCATCCAAAGGATAACACACTCAGGAGTAAGCACCCCTCCAATTCTGCACTGCAGTGTCAGCAGTTTGAAAATTAATCCAGTCGCCTGGAATGAGAACTGAATCCAGACTTCTGAGCTTCCAGCATCAAAGGTAACTGTGCAACTTGTACTACTGATCTCCTAAACCATTAGAAGACCATATTACAGCCTGCCATACAAAGAAAAAGGTTATCCCTGCATGTCATTTTAGAATCAGTCAGTGTTCATTTATAAGAGAAGATAACAGCTCAAGTCAACTATTCTTTGACACTTAATGGGAAAATAGATCACAATAAAAACAGATGTTTAGAAAAATCAGTCATGTCCAGAGGAGGAAAACAACAAGTTATAATATATAATTTGTTGGTCTGTTTTAACACTCAGTTTATATAGATGTTTTGATTAAACGAAAATGATAACACCACATAACCATTGATAACAATAAATCCCCCAAATCCCTACACAGTTCTCATGGTCATCTTCCTAAAAGAATTCATTTGCATCCCAAATACCATGTCAGACCCCACCAGCACCACCACTATACTCTCCTCCCTCTCCTCTCCCATTCTTTCATTTCTTCTACTTTAGAAAAATATCACCAAAGGACATCAAACCTTTGCTCCTCAGGATCAAAAACCTCAGTTTGTGGTTCATCTATCATTGTAAAGATTTTTTTTCTGTGCTTCACATCTAAACCTTCTGCCTAACCCACAATACCATGCCTACCAGATGGAAAACTGCTTTGATTAATAAGGTCCCACAACAGTTAAAACCAGAAAATACCTCACACTTTTGTCTAATTTCCATTTTTCCCGCAATAGGTAAAATTCTACAAAAAAAAAAGTCATACATGTCCAGCTCAAAAGCTACAATCAGCAAAACTGCCTTCTAAAATTAAAGCAGCACAGCCCTGGTCTGGTCACAGTATCATGATAGGACTATGGCCCCTCACAGATGAAATTTTACTAAACATGGACAAACACAATCGTAACAGAGCTGTCTTAACAAACTTCACTAAAACCTTTAGCTTTACTGGCCACAACTTCCTTCTTCACAACTCACAAGAAAATAACATGAGCACAGAAGCCTCTAAATGGTTTACAGACTTCCTTGTTAACAGACTCTCTAGCATCAAAATAGGCTCATCCATATTTGAAGTGACCCATCTTCTAAAAGGTGTACTTCAAGGCCCTATTCTCAGCACTATGCTTTTTTCTGTCCTTATTTATAGACCACCATATGACCTTCAGTACTTACCTCTGATTCTTAACAGAGTATATAGTTATTTTCAGATCCAACAGTCATAAACTCTTACTTAAACCAATAAAAACTAAAACTATGTTGTTTAGCACATCTAAGAAACTGGCAAAATCCCCCATATCTTTCAACAATGAAAACATTAGTAATATTCCAGGAGAAACAACAACAACATACTTCAAATATATCTTAGTATATGACTTGACCAAACATTCAACTTGCAGACCCTCATAGAAATGCAATAAAAAAAACCACTCCTCTTCTGAGTCTGAAAAAAATCTCTCCTTTTCTTGTTGCTCCAGTTAGAGCAATAAAGCAAAGGAGTCCTAGTTCATCTGGAACACAGACTACCCATTGTAGCCAGTGCCCACAAGAAAAATTCATCCACATTGAAAATTATCTGAAACACAATGTTTATCACAATGTATTATCATAAACTACATTCCCTATGAACACAGACTGATCTTTCCAAAGCCAACTGGAGCCCCATAAAACTTATGAGCTGACATACTCTCTTCTCACCAACCCCCTACAACTTGACGCCTTCTTTCCACTTACTGCAAAACTCACAAAATAAATAAATAAATACACCACCCCACAACTTCAAAAGTTTATCCTAAACAATACCCATATTTCAAATGCAACAGGACAAACTTCATTGTACTACCCATTTTTTCACAGTTCTTCCACCAAAGGTCTGGAAATCCCCACCTGCATACATAAAGGACCGGTCCTGTCTCCCTTCTCCAAATTCTGAACAGAACTGCAAGCTTATCCCTATATCAAATCTCACTGTAGGTGCAATTGTGTGGGATGCAGCACCTAATTATCAACACCGGGCTCTAACTCCTTCCTCAATCTCTTTACCCCTTCCTCTCTTCAGATTATGTCTTCACTTATACCTATTATATACAAAGTACTGCTTACTTTATGATGCATCCTTAGTTCAGTTCTCTATATTATTTTAAAGTTCCTAATTTTTCTGATGTTTTGTGTTATGATATTGTCTGTTATTATCTATATTTCTGTGATTGCATTCACGCATGCTGTACTTGCAATTGGCCATTTCTGTTCAGTGTACTACCCCAGAAATAAACAAACATGTCTTCTGTAGCTTCCTTATTTCTTTTTCATGCTCTCCTGATAGTGGAATATGGCTTAATACTTACTTGCCTTGTCAGTTTCTCATACATTGAATCTGCTATCTTTTCCACTGAATACCATATTTCAGACCTCAGGTATTTCACTTCTACCTAACCTTGATCTTTTTCTAACTAATGTTCCTCTCTAGTCTTAATCACTGAGGTGTTCCAGGTATTACACTCCATTCCTAATTGCCCCTAAAACAATATCTATTGCTCTAATACCTTTGCTGCTGCCCCATTTTTCTCACTGACTAGGAGTATAGAATCATCAGTGAATAGCAAAATGTATTTTCTTCTCCTTCCTTCACAGTTTTGCTTAGTATTCCCTCTCTATTCCTGTTAGTATTTACTTTGTCATCAAAAACAGACTCCGATAATGGGCACTTTTGCCTCATTCCTGTCTTTATGATTATTTTTCTAGAAGACTGCCAATTAACCATAAGGTCTCGCTCTGGCTGATAGTTCTTTATACCCCCTTAATCCAGCTTCCAAACTTCTTCTTCATACTAACACTTGTAGCATCTTCATTAAAATTCTCCACTAGACTACTTCAAGGGTCAAAACTCATTGATCAGGCCTCCTCTTACCCTGGATCCTCCCAATGAATGTTAAAACTCAGTTTACTGTATTCACTTAACCAATCATCATGTGTTGTGAAAACATTTTTTTAATCTGTCTATTAAAACCTAAAGCTTAATATTAAGCCTACATTAAATAGAAAGAATTGAGGGATTTCCTTGATTCCTTCAAGTTTCACTGTCTTCTGGGAGAAACACTATCTTAGCCTGTCTCTCAGATGAGACATCTTTCATTTTTCTTAAAAAAGTTGTAAATTATCTACAGTTCCTCCTTTGAGTTGCTTTTCCCTATCATGTATAACTGTCCAGAATTCCGTTTAGTCCTTCTCTTCATTAATGTCTGTTTTTTTCCTATGTGTAATGCTTATTTTTGATTTTCTTTGTGATAATATGTCCCTGTTTTCTACTTATATTTATTCTTCTTCTGCAATCTTCACCTGCAGATCTTGTTCGCTTGTTCCTTCTCCTCCTCCCTCCACCTTCCCGTTGTAAAATCACATAAAAATCTGCTGCCACCTCCTTCATTTCTGAATCATTGCCTGGAATCTGTTCATCACTTTTTGATAATTATAAGGTGACTGATACCGCCAATCCTATATAAGGTACATCTTCATTTTCTCCATTTGCCTTCATCTGTTTTCTTTGTTTATTCCTTCTCTATGAGTATATTTTTCTTCCTGTGTTTGTTCTTCCTTCTTCCATTCCATGCTTGAACAGAATTCATCTGATTGTTACAATGCACAGAACTACATAATTCCAAATAAGTAATTTCTGTTTTGTGAACCTTTGTTCTGCAAGTTGGAATTCATGGTCCTTTAAAAGGAAAAGGTTTTGATTACCGCCTGTATGCTGGAAATTGAATGCTTACTAAGGCCCATGGATGAACCTGTTGGCATCTGAGGCAGAATTACAGGTCCTTGTTGCTGATATCACCTGATTGCTGCATCCCGTGAAGGACTACAGAAAACTCTCAGCATTATAAATGGTGTAAAACCATACAAAACATCCCACTCTTTTACAGTTTTGTCACCGGTGCTTGGAATATCCATGGAATTCACAAAGAATGGCACTGATAAGCTTCAAGGGTTATAAGTCCCAGAACTGCCTTCATCCTGTTTCCCATTATGCTTTTTCATATGCATTTCATATACTGATGTCTCTTCTGGTTTTTAGTGGGGACAGCTCTGTCTTACTGAGTCTCTGCACATTCCTTCCCACATGTTCTTTACACCAGCAGTCCCAAACAACCAGGCCACTGACTGGTACCAGGCTGTGGATCATTTGGTACCGGGCCGCACAGAAACTTTTAGGCAGGGAGTGAAATGAAAAAGTGAATGTATGTGTGCGAGTGTGTTTATTTTTCTGTCGGAATGTTTGAGCGAATGTGTGCATGAAAGCAGAATGTATGTGTGTGTGAAAGCAGAAGAGACTATGTATGTGTGTGTGACAGAGAGTGAACAGTGAGACTGATCGAGCCATTATTTTACACTCGCTAAGCAGTTCTTTTGCTGTTTAGCGAGTGTAAAATAAAAATAAATGAAACCAAAAAAAGTGTGTGTGTGTGTGTGTGTGTGTGTGTGTGTGTGTGTGTGTGTGTGTGTGTGTGTGTGTTTCTGTTTGCGTGTGTGAGTGAATGTGTGCATGAAAGCAGAACGGTGTGTGTGTGTGTGTGTGTGTGTATGTGTGTGTGTGTATGTTTCTCTCTGCGTGCAGAACACACTCTGTGTGTGTCTGTGTATACATGAGAGACAGATATATATATATATATATATATATATATATATATATATATATATATATAAATATATATATATGCGTGTATATATATATATATATATATATAGAGAGAGAGAGAGAGAGAGAGAATGTGAAGAGTGAGTGCGATCCCTGGCAGCAGCAGCATCAGTTATTAAGGGGTTTGTGTACCTCTCGACCATACCACTCAATCTCTTGCGCATTAAATCTAGACAGAACCACAAATGATAGGGATAGATTTTAAATATTATTCTTATAAACTTAGAAAGTTGATAGATCTAGGAAAAAGGTTTCCGTTAGGTTTGCATACCTCTCAACCATACCTTTCAACCTCTCGCACAATAAATCTGGACGGAGCCAAAAATAACAGGAACAGATTTTAAATATCACTCTTATAAACATAGAAAGTTGCTTGTATAAGCACTGAAAACCCCGCTTCCATTTCCAATGCCCTATCTTTGTGAAGTGGGGTTTTCTGTAATAACAGCAACCAAAATTAAATGATGGAGTAGACTGGACATAAGGAACACACTCCTGGTGTCATTGTCTCTCATCACCCCTAGATGGGACCATCTTGTTGCAGGGAAACAAGCTTAGGGCTCCCATTGATTTTGTGTTATGGTGAGTTGCATTTATTATGCATTTTATTATGCTTTATTTTTATACGTGTGCAATGGCCAGTCTATGGAAAATTGTCTTACATGAAACCGGTCCTTGGTGCAAAAAATGTTGGAGAATGCTGCTTTCCACCATTCTGATGACTGTCCTCTCCACTCTTTCTAACAGCCTCATATCCCTCTTTTCCATTGCCCTCAAGAACTACCTACAGTACTCAAGATGTCTAGAAAAGAAGTCTAGTAGATTGGGATCATTCAGTCTTTGCTTCTATAGTCTACCCTTTGAACATATAGCTCAGTATTTAGTTTACAGATGTGAAAGATCTCTTAATTTGGTCCTGATGGACCAATTAGGATATGACAAACATGAGTAGATCATTTACCTCCTCTGATACCATTATTTCCACTTCCACATTCTGATACTTTAGGCAACGGCTGTTGTCAACCAAATGCAGTTCTTTTTATTTTATTTATTTATTTTAACATTATTTTACCAGGATAAATTTGAATATCAGTTTTCATATTTTTGTCACCTTTGTCAGATGGTTCAAACCCTTCATTAAACTATTCTTCACATCCTCCACTGCTGCATTTGTCAGTTATTCTGTTCCTACCAACATGCCTCTCACCACAGTACTCTCTGTCTTAACCCTCCGACATGCTGCATTCCAGTCTTTCGTCATACACCTACCCTCCAAAGTTTTTCTGCCTGTGTGTATGACACCAGTAAGCACTTAATGAAATCAAGATAGTCCACTCCAAACAGTTGGTATATCCTGTCAAGTTTGTCTCTGTACAATACATAAAACTGCATCAAGTTCTACAGATTTTTTTCTGGCCATAACCATATGGTGTTTGTTATCCTGTACATTGCTGCCCATTTAAAAAACAATCGACAATGCCTCAGAATTCTATATGAGTTTCAACAAGCTACCACTGTTAAGTTAATGGGCCTGTAGTTGTTCAGATTGTTTCTGCTTTCATCTTTACACAAGGTTATCATACTTGCCATTGTGCAGTTCTCAGACTGTCACATGATCTACAAAGTATCTCCTTCAGGGGAGTAAGAAGTTCACTGGCAATATTCCTGGGGATGCTAGCAGGCATCTTATTGAGTCCCAGCCATTAACCCTCCCTTAGAGTCACCAATTTCATTTCCACCTTCATCCTTGTCTGTCTTGGTGTCTGCCCATTGGTCTCTTCAATTTTCCCTTCCTCTCTACTTGCAAGACACTCTCTTCTTGCTTTCTTTTTTGAAGGAAAAGGTGAGCTACTCATTCTGTATTCTGCCTTTTTTCCTGCTTGCTATGAACTCCCTCCTTTGTTTATTTAACCTGACCAGATCTGCTAGATCTTGTCTCTTTCCTCTCAACTCCAATTCAGTGTGTTCCCTTGCTTGCCTCATCACTTTTGTTATCTTTCCGCTTGTCTCCTTCACCTCCCCACCTCTTTAGAATTCTCCTTCCACTTCTTTAGAATTCTCCTTCCACCTCTTGTATGCACTACTTTTCCCCATAATCATTAGATTATCATTCCTATGTAACCACAACCTCCCCCTATTTTTCTGTTCTTGCCTGTTCTTCAATCATCTGTTCATATCCTGCATATTTCATCCCTGACATTAATTCTTTTTTATTTGTAAACAGACCTTAAGTCATTATTAACCCTTTCTCCATCTCAGCTTAATACACCTCCTTGTAATCCCATAGGTTTATCTTACTCTGTGGTTTCTAAGCTTTTTCTCACTCTTAACAACACATTGCCATTATATATATTGCTTACCAGTGCCCTAACCTGGACATCTCTTACTCTGTTTGCCTTGGATGCAACTACATTCAGAATTATATCATTTTTTTAACTTTCTTGAAGCATCTGGGTAAATCTCAAATGGACCAAGACTTCAAACATCTCGGATTGTCTCTCTTTCTTTCTTTCTCTGCCCATCTTTAACCTCAGGATCTCCCAGTCTTCCACTGGAGGCTTTGATCCCCCTATTAGTATAAACATAAACATAATATCCCATTCCTTTTTATATGACCATTTTTTCAACTACCTGAAATATCTGGGGTTACTTGTCCAGCATTAGAAAATTTCCTAATATTTTTTCTGGTAAACACATGTTAAATAAATAAAAAAATAAAAATAAAATTCTGGAGATTGATACACTGTAGTAATCCACTAATACTCCTCCTTGGAGATTAATTTAGGTTCTGGCCATGACCATTTCCCCTTACCCCTTCAAAGGTAATATTCTTGATGTTCTTACATTTTAAGCTCCCTCTAATCCATCTACCCATCCACAACCCCTTTATCCAATTTGTACATGGAGTTAGGGTGTCACTACAACAGTGACAATCATCTAGAACCAAGGTTTACACCACCAGGTGGCTAGCCCAGACTTGGTAGTTCTAACACACCACACTCTCATACGTTCACTCACACCTATGGCCAATTTAGAGCATCCAATCCATCTACTGCATGTCTTTGGAATGTGGGAGGAACTACCCCTTCCCTACATATTATTCTTAGACAACATAATCCTTGCATATCTATGAACCACCATCTCATGTTGCTGGCTCATATTTTTGTGAAACCAGAAATGCCCATTCTCCTCTCATGCATTACTAATTGCAGCTCATTTCTTCTTCCTTCCTACTCTTTTTATGGGTCTATATTACTTCATCGAAAGCTAACTTCAGTGAACTGCTGTTCATCGAACATAAGTCAGGGAATGGCTGTTCATCGAACATTCACATCAGCGAATGTGTTTCTCAGGGCAGTGAGTTACTTGGCCAACATACCTTCTGTAATATATGAAACCCACCAAGGTGTGGTGGCTATGCCCCCCCACCACCATTGTGGGGGGCTGCACCCACCACAGCCACCACATATATATATATATATATATATATATATATATATATATATACCAACTCTGAGATTGCACTGCATTTGGGAAATTGGCAAATTTTCTAATGCTGTTCAAGTAACTCACTGCCCTGGGAAAAACATTCTCTGATGTAAACATTAAAATGAAGGTCTGTTCGCTGCTTTATGTTAAATGAATGGCTGTTCACTGAAGTTAGTTTTTGATGAATTCATATAGACCCCTTTGTATTGCATAGTAATACCACCCAGTCATTTTCCAAGTCACCCTTATTTAGTACTTACATAAGTTTTGTATCCATTTTCTTCCTATATTTAGTATTTGGTTATCTACATCCTTCCTGCTTCTCTAACAGCCATTTCATCCTGTCTTCCTGCTCACATATACAGTCATGAAGACATACTTTTCAGCTTAGCTTTGAAGACAGCCATCATTTCCTGGTTAAGAGGTAATAATCACTGACACAAAGCTGATCTCAGTGTGTTGCTTGTGCATTAACAGGTGACTCCTCTAAGAATGCTACTTCCAGCCTTTATATCCTATCATCCATCTGCTGTCTCCTGGACTTCCTGGACCTTTCTGCCACACTGACTGTCCCATCTATCAAGTAATTGGTCCTGTTGGCAAAATAACATGCATCCACACATCCATGTTCGCAGTCACCTTAATACCTCCATGTCTTATGAAGTCTAAGCCCAGAACAGGTTTTATGGTAGCCATTTCTCACTTGTCTCTCTTGCCACATCTCTTAATTCCCTTAAAAAAATCCCAAAAGTATCTCCCTTTTCTTGTATCACTACATGTGAATGTCATACGTTCATAGGTATGTACTAGGCTAGTGGTCCTGGAGCCAATACAAGCCTAGCTCATAGGATTACCCTGGCATTGTGCCAACCAACCTTAGTTCCCAGTACCTCTGTCGAGTAGAGCCACTGGAGTGATCCCCGGGGCGAATTTTCTATTTCCCATCCATATCCCCCTTCTTCCTGCATTGCTTCTCACACCATCCATATGCTTTGACTCCATCTCTGTACTGCTCCATCTTATTTCCCTCAGTGTCACCTTACTCATACTATACTTTATTTTTCTTCATTCTTTCCACTTCCTGCTGTTGATTTCTCCTTCTTTGTCCTGATGTCATACTCCTGCTAACTGCTCCCTGTCTGTTTTCCTGTTTTGCTCCTTCTGACTACCTGTGTTCAGAATAAATCTCCTTCTGTATTATTCCTCTTTAATTTGTTGTCCCTTTTTGTTGACTTCAGTCATGCATAATTTCTGGTTTAATTTATTGCTCCCAACCTTAACATCTTTGATTCTACAACCACTTTTAATCATTCATCAACACTGCATGCCTTCCTAACTCCACCTTAATTTTCTTCTTCCATTCATATTTTTTCCTGGCTGCCACTTGCATGTTTGCATTCATTTTCCTTTATTTTTTCTTCTCCTTTCTTATTTCTCCCTATCCCTTTTTGCTCACCTCCAGCTACTCATGTACTCACCTGACTATCTAAGCCCATTTTTTTCTTCTTCAACCTGTTCTTTTCATATCTTTTCCAATCCCATCTGGTCTTCTGCTACTCCTTCTTCCTGCCCATGTCTAATCTGTCTCACTTGATTAACCAGTCACTCAACTCCCATGTCTAGCTTTCATAATTTCGTTGACATTTCCTCTTCTACTGCATTCTTTCATCCTTTTCAGTGCTAACGTTCCTTGAAAAAGCCCTTGCCCCACATCTTAAGGACCTTGCCTATTTCTCTTACTCCCCTCTCCTCCAGGTTAGATTATTAGATCTTGCCTTGTTTTTGATTTCTAAAGTGTTTGCATCTAGCCAAGTCTTTCTATCTCATGCTCATTAAGAGCAAAACTGGAGAAAACAGGTTATATGAAATCCACCCTCTCATGGGAAATGGCAATATTAAACATCTTCCCCAATTCCTATACATTTGAGTCCAAGCATATCATTGTAACACTGTACACAATACTGAAATCCTATATAGCCCTCAACTGGCTTGACAGATCCAAAACTTCTTGGGCAGAGTTCAAATCTATAGCTATCAAATATGTTTTAGCAAACAAACTAAGAACAGTAAGCCACACAAAATTAACCTATTTTAAGAAATACTGGAAAAGACTTATAAAGGTTCTTAGCTAGATCTTCACTAAGTCAGCTAGAGCATTTTATTTTGCTTTAGTACTCCCAACCAATACTAACTTTCCTACTTAATTTGATATAGAGACTACAATTCAGCTTTTTCACAAAAAGATTGTGCTAGATACATTAGATATAGCAAAGTGTCCTCTAGTACTTAGACATTTGTATTTATCACTATTATATGTAAAAATATTAACTTGTAAACTTTTCTAGAACAACCTGCATGAGTGACAACCCAATGTAATGTAAATAGTTGCTTTGATAGGCACAGGTGTATGATTATATTCTTCCTCTTGTGAAAATAACAACGGTTAAATTTATACTGTCTTTATAAATGGTCAGTTGCTTGATATATTGTGTGAATTCTAAGTCATGTTCAGCATTACAAGCCATACTTGCCTTTTATCAATGCCTATTAGAATGAAAAGAATGTCTGTTTCTTTTTCCGCTTGCCTTTTTAAATGGTCAAGGTCAATCGCCATATATGCCTAGTAATCTGTATGCATCATATGTTATTTGAAATCTTATGTAACCCCATTGTTGTTTTTACTTTCACCTTGTACTATACTGTTCATTGTAGTAAAAAGAAAAGTGAAATAAAAAATTATATTTGAAAAAAAAGTCTTTCTATCTCAGTTGTATTTAATGACATGCTTTACTAAATAAGGTTAGTTAATCAGCAGACAAGCAATTAACAACTAATCTACTTTAACAATATGTGAACAAAAAACAATAAAACATTTTGGTAGAGCTGCACTTTGAACACTTTATACACTTGACTCCAAACAAATGGCAAGCACTTACAGCTACACCAGATCAACATTCCATAAACAATGTGTTTTTTTCTGGCATTTTCTACTTCAGAACTTTAAAGTGAAACTGAAGTCCTTACTTCATCTTCCTTATTACCTTAATGGTGTACTAACTTGCTATTCTATAACTTAGAAATGTAATTCATGAAAGTAATAGTTTATTACTTAGAAATTTAATTCATGAAAATATGTATAATTTCTGCTGTCTAAACTTTTGAATAATTGTTACCTTAGCAGTGTACTAACTTGTTAATCTTTTTCTTAGAAATTTAAATCAGGAGAGTATTAGTCTATTACTTAGAAATTTAAATCATGAGAGTATGTATAATTTCTGTCCAAACTTTTGAATACTAACTGCACATTATATGTAATTATTTGTAATTATCTTTGTCAGTATATGTGTATGTAAGGAAGCTTTTCTCCCTGGGCCTCTGCTGTAAATGGACATGTATCCAGTCGGACTATCCCGGTCAACAAATGTAAAATAAAAAAATAAAATAAGCATTAAATTAGGAAGTGCAAATGGAAAATATATAATTCCTACTCTAAATTAAAAAAGAATGTTGCTTTTTATCTTAAACTCTTACTTCCAAAAGAAAGAAAACATTCAAAATAAAGCAGTGAAAACTAGCCACATGCACTGAATACCTTTAAATGATATATAACAACTTTAAATTGGAAAATGAACATGCAAAGTCTATACAATCCAATTACTCATGCACATTAACAAATTTACAGCCGGATTCAGCAAGCTCTGCACAGAGTGCATGAATAGTGCAAAAGCTGCTGCATGCAATATGGCCACCGAGCGATCCTGGAACTAGCCCCCGAGACGTGCACGAGCGTGCCTACACTATTCCCACACAGACACCACTGCTATATGCTAATTACCTCATCTGCTGATGAAAAACATGCAAAAGAGGTGAATTAGTGATCCAGGAAGCAGGCAGGCATCTGTGCAGGAATAGTGTAAGATTACTGGAGCTCTGTGGCCCATGTTTGCACTTAGCTAAGCACAGCTAAGGAAGGGGGTGTGTCTGAGGCTGCCTAGCAGTGTTTTCATTGCCTAAATGAGTGTGCGTGCTGCACACCAGGTTTTAAACAAACAAAACTAAACAAAAAACAGGAAATAGCAGCTCTGTTCACATCTGAGCACTGGGTATGTAGGCCGCACTTTGGGGCTTAAACAGGAAGGCAATGGGAAGGGAAAACAGCATTAGGAAGGCAATCAAGGAGAAGTAGCATAGCTGGCAGGTTAAATGTATCAGAATCAGCCAATTACACATGGAAAGGCTTAGTACACAACTATAAACTATGCAAACACCTTCCAGTCTGCTTTTTCCCACAAACTCTACACCACCAGTGTACAAAGACAGGGAAATTTTACCTGACAAAACTAACAAAATGTTAGGGGCTGCTATCACACTCATACATCAATATGTACAAGAGGCTGAGGGTGATGAGGATGTGAATGCTGATGACCATCCCACGGTGAGGAGGAGAAGAGTGTACAGACCCAGGGTAATCTACCAGGGGCTACATGAGCTGGAGATAGTGGAGTGCTATAGAGTGGATAGGGACATTCTACAGCAAATTGTTGAGCTGTGCCGGCCACGCCTCACACACAGAACCAACAGAGTGGAACTCATCCCAGTGGATACCAAGGTATGTGTAGGCTTAAGAATACTAGCCACAGGTACCTTCCAAAGGCCAACTGGGGATATCATGAGGATCTCACAGGGATCATCATCCAGGGTACTTCACCAGTTCCTAGATGCCATGTCAGCACATGCCAGTGAGCACATATATTTCCTTAACACCCATGAGGCGTTGACCAGCAATATGTGTCCCTTCCACCAAATGGCAGAATACCCTGAGGTAGTGGGTGCTATAGACTGCACACACATACACATCAAAGCACCACCTGGCGAGTGGGGTAGGGTCTACATAAACCGCAATGGCTTCCCCTCCTTCAACTGCCAGGTCGTGTGCAATGCCCAAGGGATTATCTTGAATGTGTGTGCTGACAGCCCTGGAATCTATCATGACTCCCAAATTTGGCATATGACACAGCTATACCAGTCATTTACCAGTGTACACATCCCATATGTCCACCTAGTTGGGGATGCTAGCTATACCCTGGAGACATGGCTGATGACACCCCTCAGAAATGCACACACCTGAACAAGAACACCATAATGAGGCACACGTGTAAACCAGAATCATAATAGAGCATGTGTTTGGGATGCTCAAGTCACATTTCTGCCGCCTGGACATATCTGGTGGAGTCCTGCAGTACTCCCCAACTACATGTGCACAAATGTTCATAGTATGTGCCATGCTACACAATATGATTCTCGAGAAACAGCTGCAGCAGGAACAGCACGGGGCAAGGCCACACAGCTCCCCACCATTGCCAAGGCCATCATAGGCATAGAGGGACTCAGAGGAGGAACTACTTAAGCCTGCCCATGTAGGCTGCCCATGTAGGCAGAAGGAGGCATGCCCAGTATGCCCAGGCCTTGGCAAAGACGCAATGCATCGCACATACACTGACACAGTAGGGGCCCAGGGAACGACACCTCTCTCTGACATGCACATATAGTAAAAGGGATGCCAAACATGACACTACCTGTGCTTTACCATGTATAGGGAGTGTACTATATGTATCTGACATAGTCAGCCCTCCAGCACCATCCTCAGTACTGGTACAGCCACAAGGTAAGTCACTCTTCCTATCAATGCTGAATGGAGTAGTATATTCTGATAGTTGTATCTATGGTATGGACGTGAGAATGCAAGGGAATCTGGTGGCTAAATGGGATGGCAGCATATAGTGGACACCTATATGGGCACATGAAATCCATAACAAATACTGGTGTCAACTTGCTAGGCAGTACTAGACAAGGTGACAAATCCCACTGCAGTACATGTGGTGGCCCAAATGTGTGTCCATAGGACACACACATGCAGGTCAGTGAGACACACATCCCTAACACCAGCCTCAGCCAGCAGGACAGGTGTAGATGACCATAAAGAAAGGCTGGTATAAGGCCTCCAATTGATAGCAATGGTGAACAGCCCCCCTCCAGACCTACACAGACAGACTACAACAGGTCTGGCAGTTGTATGTTAGTTCTGAAGGGTAAGAAGTCTAAAACTGAAATGTAGGTCAATAAAACGTAAGATCTGTGCTCTACTGATATGCCTCCAGTCTGCATGATAGGTCAGAATACAAAATGAAATGGAAACCAACAGAGTACCTGAAATACCAGTACAGTCATAGCAAATGTTTAAAGTTGTCAGATGTATTCCCCCCCCCCGGCAATCCTATGTACAATTACAGTAAGTGCGAGGTGTAATAACAGTGGAGCACAGATTACCCGAGCTGGCCCAATCTACAGGATAGATTGCTGAATGTGTACAATATGCAGGGGTGCATGTGTTAGGTTGTTGTGTGTTCAATATTATCACAGGTTTATCACAGGTCATATCCTTGCTGTTGGGAATGAGTACAGTATAACCCCACTTCTGTATGGGAATACCCACAGAATGCAGCATGCTGAAGAGGTGTCCCCTGCAGGTGTATCCCTAGCTGTAAGCAGCACCCTGCCTGCATACAGACCAATGGATTAATATGGACAGCAACTATTGCCATTAACACATCACACACTTACCCTGTCACCTGAAGGGAATCCACAGGCTTGCAGCCTGGGAATGTAGGAGTGACATGATGCACTGGCCTGCTACCGATGGCCTGCATCACTCCCAAATGGCCTACAGTCCTCTGTCAAAGGCCTGTGCCTCACCCATAGTGCCAATGTATGGTATGTCATAGGGCCCCAATGAACAACATAACATAGTCAACAGAAGACAAACACAAGGCCATGTTGACAAATCCCAGTAGCATTTCTACCATGCCCTACATCATGAACTGTGGACCAATGCCTAAATACCGTTGGGATGAAGGGCCAACAACAGGGATACTTCTCAGATATTGCTCGCATAATGTTAGGAAGAGGATAGAATAACAGAGTGTGGGGGGTTGTAGACGCATGGACATCATGGAGTGTGTGAAGTCTGAAACTCTGATGTGTGCCCATACTACCCCTTCCTGTAAACCCAGTAATGGGTGGCTACAAACCTGCTCATAAACCACAATCCGAAGGGGAACTGACTAGATATATGAGCCTTGCCTCTGGGTAACCTGGGTGAATCTGTAGAGCTGAGAGGTATGGCAACAGCAGGATATGGACATTCTGTTAAGTCGATATATGTATAAGAAGGGAAAACTCAGCCACCATAGTACCAAGGTGCTGGACCATTTACACAGACCCATCAGCAAGTGTTTGCAGCTACTCCTCCAGAATGGCATGAGTGTGCAAGAATTTGTAGACTGTGGACCACAATACTGGACACAGCTTCATTCATCTTGTATTTCTCAGGAAATTCTGAGAAGGTCTGCAAGAAATACAGGGCTTTACAAGTGGACAACACGTTTTTGAGTAAATCACTTGGCTTAAAGCAGGTGCCAAAAGGTCTAAGACTATGGAAGCTACCTGGTGGAATAGAAATGGGTTCTACAGCATTCCGTGAACTTATTAGTGTTTTGGGCAGAGCTGGCGTGGAGTGACCAGTAGTGACAGCCAGTGGATCTAAGACTGAGACCTTGGCAGCATGGGTGGACAGGGGTGTCAATATGGTTGTGAATGAGACCGAACATATACTGAGGGATTCTTGGCACTGTCTAGAGAGGTTGAAAAGTTTTTGTAAGGACAATTTTTCACTTCTTACAATTGATGTTATTAACTTATTTTCAGTAATTCCTCACACTGAGGGTCTAGAAATGTTCCAAGAGGGTTTATTGAAAAGCAATAACATTGATAGGGACAAGATTGTGTTTCTAACAGAAATGTTGGAAATGGTTCTTAAGAACAATTTTGTAGGATTTGAAGGTGAATTGTCCCATCAAGTTTCAGGTGGGGCTATGGGGGCCAAGTGTGCCCCAGTATATGCCAACCTGGTACTACTGGAATGTGAAAGGAAATTATTTTTTTTCCAGTCACCTCACATGAATAAAATTAAGTCCTCCAATCGGTTCCTGGATGATATACTCATCCTGTGGGAAGGTGATGAGAATGAAGCAGTAACTTTTGTTGAATATTTAAATTCCACTGCAAACTTCCTAAAGTTTGCACACAAATGGAAGGTAGATGAAATGCAATTTTTGAATATATTATTAACAAAAAATAATGGAAGTGAGGAACTCAACAGTACAATATTCAGGAAGCCAACTTACTCATATAGTCTGCATCACTTCAATAGCTGTCTTCCCTTCCATCAAAGGAAAAGTATCATAAAGGGTCAGATTGTGAGGTTGTCTTGGTTAGTGAGTAATGATGCCACCTTTGAGAAAGAATTGTTTAAGTTGGTAGGATTGTTTATTGAGAGGGGCTATCCTTTAAAGTTAATAGTCAAAACTGAAAGGGAAATAATGTTTAAAAGGGATACAGTGTTTACACCGATTTTGATGATGACTGGGTGTCAAATGCAAGCAGTAGTTAGTGACAAGAGGGTGATGTGATGGTTCTGAGATACAATGGTCAATCTACTGTCATCAGTAGAATTTTGAATGATTGTTGGCACAAATGCACTGAGCAAGGAACAAAGGAAACACTGAGTGACAAACTACAAATAGTTTTCAGCCGGGGTAATAACATAAAGTACATCATTGAGGGACCTGCAAGGAAGGGTACAAATACAAGACATAGGTCAATCATGAGTAAATGTGGCAGTTGTAAATACTGCAAATATATTAATGATGGACCTTATATCATAGTCAGTCATTATAAGTTCACTATGAAATGTCCGGGGAGATGCAATTGCAACTCTCAGAAATTGGGGTACCTTGCCACATATACATCACGCCCAGCGTTTTACATTGGGAAGATGACACGTAGGTTAAGGGACAGAATAGGTGAACACATCAGGTCCATCAAGAATAAGGACCTGCACAATGCTTTGTACCAAGTGCCCTAACGTTAGGAGATGCATCTTTTTTGTTATTGATAGGGTACAAAAAAATGAAACAGGAGGTGACTTCAACCTGGAAGTCGAGGCAAGGGAAAGAAAATGGCAACTAAGGCTAAATGCTGCTACAACGCCATGTTTGAATGAAAGCATTAGTATGGTGCCTATTCTGAAACAAAGGGCTAATCATATTTAAAATGTGAAGAATAAAAGTTTCTGTTTTATAACACAACATAATTTATAGGAATTTTTAAAGCTATGGGCAAGTTTTTGTTTAGTAAATTTGGAAAGTATGCAAGGTTTTTCAGCTGGAAAACTGTAGTATATACTATACATATTATATATGTCATGTCTTTTTAAATGTTGATTTAATGTGTATCGGGGGAGAACTTTGATTGGTTACATGTGACCTTTACACTTATTTTAGACAAGGGGAATTGTTTATTCACAATGATGGAAGAAGCCTATGTGAGCTCAATCAAGCTCAATGCCAAAAAGTGCAGTGTCATCCCCTTTGGTAAAAACTCTGTACCCATGAACTACCACATAGGCAGCAATCTACTTAACACCGAATGTATGATAAGAGACCATGGGACCCAGGTGGACAGTAGTGTCTCCTTTGATAGTCACATCGCCACAGTAGTCAGGAAGTCCTTTTACATGGCACACCTAATCATAAAAGGGTTCTCATCCAGGAAAAAAGAGGTCATTGTTCCCCTCTACTCGACACTCATTAGACCCATTATAGAGTACAATGCCCCTTTTGGAATGTACCTCACATGACATCTGCAGTAGCTGGAAAGACCACAGAAGTACCTCACAAAGATGATTACTGGCATCAAACAAATGCCCTACACTGACCACCTCAAAAAACTCCAGCTTTACTCCGTAGCATATCGCCTACTCTGAGGTGATTTTTGCCAATCATATAAAGCTATGTCAAACCCAGAGCTGTTGGACATGCTACGCCTAAAGAAATCCCAATCCCTCTGAGTTACACGCTCTAGGGACCTAAACCTTGTCACCACAATAAACAGGACATGCTGGAGAGATAGATTTCTGTACCAGAGACTTCCCATACTCTGAAACAGGCTACCCATCTATGTCAAGCAAAGTTCTTCATTAGCACTCTTCAAGAAAAATCTTGATGAGTGGATGGGAAATAGGAAATACACCCCGGGGATCACTTCTGTGTCTCTGTTCAACAGTGGCACTGGAAAATAACTTTCTTGGGTGGCATAAGCCAGGGAACCTTGTTGGCTAGGCTTACGTAGGCCCTTGGGTTGATAGCCTAGTACCTACCTATTTACCTATGATGAAAGGTGAAAGCGCTTAGTGTTGTGGAAGTATTAAACAGTGTTTCATTTACATTTGTGGCAGTGATCATTTTTTTTATTTTTCTTATTTTGTTCCTTGTTTGTGGCCTGTTGGCTTGGAAAAGTGACATTTTATTTACCAGGAAATAACTGTGAGCAAATAAGTATATCTGTCAGTAGTTGATGCTATAATACATCACAGTGTAAAACAGTACATATGTCTGAATATCTCTGCTAACACCAACCATGAAACAAAAGCAGCACAGACAGCAGTAGTTACAGTATCCCACTGTCACCCATTGTGACTCCATATTGTCAACCTGTCTACAGATATCCTGCAGAAACAGGTTGCTAGCTGTAGGTGTAGAACACCAAACCATGGACTGGAGTACAACCCTACCTGGAACAGATTCACACACTCAATACAGAAGATCATACTGGGCATGCTAGTACACTTACAGAAATGACGCCCATGTCTGACAACACAGTGGACTATACATATTTATCATTCGCAGATATCTGTGCACACATATCAAATTGTACACCATTCATGCTTTGCGCACACATTGGATAGGAATACTCACACATATCCAAGGTCATCACACTATAATATGTCAAGCATGGACACATAGAGATGTGGGGAAGAGAGAGAGAGACAGACAGTGACAGAGAGAATTCCATTATGAGGCCACCCACCACATATCCAATTGGCCAATATCATAAGATGTGCTGATGTCAATCACTGTAGATATTCTTTTTGGTAGCCCTCAGCCTTATAGTGTCTGTGGTGCTTGTGATAACTGTGTAACATGATAGTACAAATCAGTATTCATCTAGCATTTGTATACCCAGTCCTGTCAAATGCAAAGTTGTGTGTGACTGAGTGTGTATGTGTGTTTCCAGAGGAAAGATTTATGGTCCATTCACACTCACTACACCTCCCATTGCCCTACTTTAGCATGCCTGCTGATGTCAGTCACCTTGAAATAACCCTTTGGCTAAATTTCAGCCCTATAAGCTCCATGGTACTTGCAAAAACTGTGTAATACTGTAGTACAACAAACTAGTTAGGTGCAACTGTGATAATGTGTGTGCTTGTGTGAAAGAGTGTGCGTGTGTCTTTGTTGACACCTGATTTTGTGGACATTCACACTTACTACACTTCCCTTACCCTTCCTTTAGCACTGCTGCTGATATCACTCACCTTCAAAGATACGCTCTCCCACATGTAAACTCTGTGGAGCATGCGATAAATGCGTAACACTGTCACAGCAATGAATCTCAGTACAGGTAAGTTTGTTTGTGTGTGTGTCATCAGTATCCTGTGTGGGTGTTGGGGTGATTGTGTAATGACAGGATCCATTGCAGTGCGGGTTTTGCTACATTATTATATTGAGGACCTGTATGTCCCAATGTCCACATTACAAGGCCAGCAGTTGTCAAACACTGTAGAGGATGTTGTTGACAATCCACAGCCATAAATGTATACTGCCATGTGCAATTACTATGTGACAGTATGGATTAGTAAACAATACAGGCAACCGTTATAATACCCAGAGACCACTCTCTGCCCATGGATCATACACAAACATACTTGGCTCTTTCTCTCTTCCTTTCTTTTTTTCTCTCTGTCTCTCTCTTTCTCCCTCTCTGGTAGATGTGGAAAAATACATCTGTTTTGCATAGACAGAAGCTTGACTTTTGTAGGTAATGCTCATGATCAGCTGATGGGCTGTGCACGAATTTTAGTCCCCCACTTGCTAATTGCATGTGGAACAGTTATGGTATCATTCCTATAGCCAATTGCATGGAACACACTTCTATAACTAAGCACTTCATGTGGGTGTTGGCCCTTTTCCTTCACTGTGAGCAGGACGTCATGTAGGTGTCTGACAAACATCACAGAGGGTAGTTGGAAATACCTCTTACAACAAACACTGTGGAGACAGGCCAACAAACTGGAGAGGGATGTTCCAGATATGGGGACAGAATGTAAGTATTGCTACTCTACATTTGAATTAATGTTGGTTTAACAGGGTTTGTGTGGATATGGCTGTTCTACATGATTTAAAGTCTGGCATGACAGTGTTATGTGGTTAAGGAAACTCGCACCTGTAGGGCTATCTGCAGACTGGCTAGAGTTTGGAGTCTTAGATGTGGTGTGTTATTCACACATTTTGTCTTTAGAAATGCAGTAGCATACTCTGATGATTGCAGTCAGTCTATGGTGACATCCATGTGTGTTACTGACTTCATATCCCTCAGAAGAGATATGTCACAACAAACCCTGTTACACCAGCAATGTTCTCAGTTTATCACAGCAATATGTCAATACTGGCCCTGTGTTTGTGCCTCTGTCCCCCAAGTCTGTCACCCTTTGTCCACATGCCATGTAGTAAGAGGTACATATGTATAGTATATCATTATTTACTGGCATCATTCCTGATATCAAGCCAGTAATATATCAAACTGCCAGACATGTTATGTATAGGTGGCCTTATAATTCAGGACAAAACTTGGACATTCTGTTGTAGTCTGTACAGTAGTGAGGTCTGTGTACTTATGGTGATTGTTGACAGAGTGTCCGTATTGTGTAGCAGTGTATTGTGAATATGTTATTTGGCCTGTGTACAGACTGGGGTAGATGTCAGTGTTCTTGGTCCTGTTCTATCTGATGTTACATGCTGCTCCAGTTTCTGGTACCCTGTCAGCGTATATGTTTGTAGGGCCAGACTGAGACATGTCCCATACCACAGTCAGGCATCAGACTACACTGTGTATTGGGCCAGTATATGTAGGGTTAGTGTGTGAGTGGCAAATATGAGGATGGTTTTGTTCACATAGTCCATATACTGTACTATTAATTAGGCTTACCATAATGTGATTGTGACTGTGTTGAGATTGGTTGTGGGTATGCACTTTCACACTGGTGTCTGTTACTCCATGCTGTTACATTCCTGCAGTGCCTGCTATATTTGCAAATACATGTGTATTCCCCAATATGAAATTTGAGTTAGTGTTGTGGCAGTCTGCCTATAGTTTATACAGCACTTGGTGACATGCATAGCAGCTCAGTGTATTTACCTAGTGTGATGTTATGTCCAGATATTTGTCAGATGTACTGTTGCCGGTCCACCATATGTGTTGTGTATTTCTGAAAAAGCAGTGGAATGCCGTGAAGATGTATGTCACTAACTAGTGGGAAGTATGTGGGCTTGAGACCTCTGCTCCTCCAGTTAATATGTGTTAGGGCAAACAGGAAGGTGTGAATGCAGCAACTGTGTGAGCTTATCTATTCCAGTATTTGTGATATATGCCCATTTTCATGGCTGTAAACATCCCCTTTGTAAGGCTTGGTCCACACATCTTGCACCAAGGAGTTCTGTGGATGCCTCTGGACTGACCAGATTGTTTCAGACTGTCCACATTTATTGGTCATATTTCTGCTGTATTCCACAGGATCATTACTGTGATTTGTGTGGTACTTCACTATGATGATTTTGTGATGTCTGTCAGTAACTGATGGCATACATGTCAGTTTCAAAAAAGCCTTACTACACAACATGTCTGTTGACATAACCCATGTTACTGTAGCAACATTCTATATTTATAACTGCAATATTTACATTACAAGAGGTTTAAAGTTATGGTGCTGAGGTATGACTCCACTACATGTTGTGGGCATATATATATATATATATATATATATATATACATACATACATATATGTATGTATATGTGTGTATGTACATGTGTGTGTATATATATATATATACATCTACCTATGTGTATATATATATATATATATATATATATATATATAAATCCATATCCTTATGTGTAAACATGAGTGTTGTATTTACCTTCTCAGATGTATTCCATCATATTTATCTGATATGTGTATATTTAGATATAAAACATGACTGATTCAACACTAGTTTCACTAACAAGTAGTAAACAATTGAATTAGTCAAAGCAGTTGTTCATTACTATTCAGTATGTGTACTGAATGATATATTTGAAAAAGCAACAGAAACTTTTACAGCTCAGATGGCTTAGTGGTTAACTGCTGTGACTATAATCTAGAGGGTCCTGGATTGAAGACCTTCAAGGACTGTTCATTTTGTTGCTAGGCAGAACAAGGACTGTTGGATACAAAGTGGTTAAGGCACTTTTGAGCAGCTTTAAGTGGGTTTTTGTGGGTTTGTGTGACGGTAAGCTGTGCTAACGTATGGTTAAACGAAAAGGTGCTTACACCGTGTAGGCTTCACTTACCAGTGAATACATCTGCTTAGGATTTACATTTAAGCAATGCTTACACCTGCTAAGCATAGCTCAGCCCTCGTAACCAGTGATCACATTCCAGTCTGATAAAATAGCAGGGTAATGACATCTTTAATAAGTGTATTTAATTCCATATACATAACATGCTTCTATGTGCTGTCATTACAGAAGCAAGGGGTGTGAGTATACTGTATGGGACAACTGAGTTACATGGGTAGTACCTTCTCTTTATATGTGTTTCATGCATGGGTAGTATCCCAGGTTATATGCAGTCACACTTGCATGTATTGCATCATTACGTTACTACTTTTAACAGTGCTTTTCCAAATAAGAGTAGATTGCAGATTGTAGTACTGGAACCATACACCCCTGGCCCTCTGCAAGGGAAAACTAGATGACTGGATGTTGAACTTAACTGCCACCCTGGGATTACTCAAGTGGCATTGGTTGATAGATGGCCTGCTGACAAATATCAGGTGGCATGATAACAGTGTACCCACATTCCCTACTCTTCTCATCTTTCCATGGACAGCCTGGTACACACTTAGGAACACCTGCACCTATGGACCTCAGTACTGACAAATGTGTCAGTGTGCATTACTGAGAATAACAGTGTCTGTATGTTTATAAACTTGTCGTTGAAAATAGTCTGAGGGCCTTCTCACCAACTACACCCCCTATTGCTATACTTAGAAATGGCTGCTGCTCTAATTCACATTAAATGTACCTTGTTACACTCTTCACCCTATGTACTACCTGGTGCTTGCAGTATCAGCATAACACTGTTCTACAAATGGGTAGATAGGCCTGGGTTACCCTCTGAGTACTGGCAACTGTGAGTATGTGTGTGTGTATGTGTCTGTGTATATGTGTGTGCAATTGTTTGTGAGTGTGCATATTTGTAGGAGGCAGCATTCTGAGGCCACATTCTCCAAATACATTAAAGCTTGCCATGCTGTACAAGGCCTGGTGATGTTCTTCACTTAACAGGAAGCTCAGGACACACCTCACCCTAAAAGCTCTGTGGTGTATTCAATTAAGGCCAAACACATTAGTAGCAATAAGTACCTAGGTACGGGTTCTACTCTCAGTTTTGCCAAGAAAGTTAGTGTGTATGTGAATGGATCTACTTCAGTTTACAAAAAATACATGTCCCTGGAGATCATTTGTCCAAGAACTAATTGGCAAAAGGTAACATTTCCAAGCAATCATCTTGTGGAAATTAATTCCATCAAAACTAGAGTGGATGTGTAAATGCCCTCTTCCCCACTGTACAGCGATACTGGAGTTGGTATATATAGTTGGGTGTTGTTGTGGGCACAGCCACTCACATTGGGTTTATTATTATGTGTATCTCCTCGCTTAGTGTTTTGTTATACTGTATAGTTTATGTTAATAGGTTAAGTAGTTGTTAATCACACTATGTGTGTTCTACGCCACCCCACACCTTCCAAAGTGGGGGACTGTGCCACCCACACCAGTACACCTATGTTTACCAACTTCAGGATTGCACTACATTGGGGAAGAGGACATATATCCTGCTAGTACTATTGTCAATGACATTAAACTGGCAGACTGATTATTTAGTGATGTGATGTTTTGGCAATTTGGTCTTGGTGGAATTACATAGGCCAAAATGAGTTGATTGCAAAATGAAGTACATCCATGTGGACAGTATTCTCTGTTCTGATGAAACTCTGTGTATTGCATCAACACCAAAGCCTGTGTGTGTGTGTTATTCACAAACATTTGGTGTGTGCCACCCAGTACACTTACCATTGTCCACTGTAGAAGGGCTGCTTACATCAGCCACCATGCACTCACCTGTATACACCTCTCAGACCTATCAGTCATGTGGCACATGCAGTAACTGTTATACAGACCTGTTACTTGTGCTTAGCTGTACCCGGAATATGACACAGTGCCACACTGCTTGTAGGAAAGGATAGCAGACCAACATCCTGCTGACACATAGACACCTAGAACACAAAGAGAATACATTATGGAGACCACAATCAGTCAGTGTTAATAACAGCTATAATGCATCATGGCTGGACAGCTACACACCCTAACGTGCAAGCATTAATCATTCCAGTTGACAACATGTTAAACAGTGTTACATTGCTAAACCTTATTACATTCACCCTGTGCATCAGAACCATGTTAGCATGTCCCTGCATCGATGGCATGGATGGCAGGGATGTGGCACAGGTATCATCATATGCACAGGGTGTGTTCTGGGTTTGCCAGAGACCTAGGCTGACCTGTTTGGTTGATATTATGTGTGTGGGTTAGGGGATTCTTTATTAAATGGCCTGTGCAGACATGGTGTGTGTAGGTATGGAGGTGCCCTAGCTGTGTTGGTGATGTGTGTGTGTGTGTGTGTGTGTGTGTGTGTGTGTGTGTGTGTGTGTGTGTGTGTGTATGTATGTGCGTGTGTAAAATGCCCCAGATAGGTATACCTTGAGTACAAGAAGCAAGAGCTTGAATTATCTACACATACCACCACCTGTGAATTAAGGAGCTGAGGATTCCATAGCTCTCAACTGTCCAGATTTTCATAGAATGTTTGGCTCATACTTTAGTCTGTTTTTCTTAAAATTTCTGGTTTTCTGACAAAACATTTAGAACTGAATTCACTAAACAATGATAGCCATTTGAGTTTCAGTCTTCCTATCTTTAGCCATTTGAGTTTCAGTCTTCCTATCTTTCAGGAAACGGCACAAATTACTTTATTGTAGCAACTTTCTAAGATTATACAACCAATGTTTAAAAATTGTCCCTAGTTTTGGGCATTTGTCACCCCCCCCCCCAAAAAAAAAATTCTGGCTTTTTCCAGATTTCTTGAGCTGCATAGTTCTTCAGGGGGAGAGAAGTTTAGTGCTGCTTATGCCAAGTCTGTTTGTGCTGTTAGTGGTGCAAGAGGTAGTATACTTGCATTTGATGCTGAAGGTAGTGGGCTCTACTCCCACAGTATCTAGATGAACTGCTGACATTGTACTGAGTTGTACTTTTAAATGGGGTGACTGCTGCAGTCCTAAGAATGTCATCTTTGGTGGAGATACCTAGTAAATCTACCTATTTGGTGATTTCCTCTGTTTAAATCCAGCTCATTTATTTTCTGTCTGTAGAAGGCTGAAGCAGTTAATTTTATTTTTATAAAAGAAAATTGTATTTTAGTTTTGCAGTTTGTACAAGTTCAAAGTTTGATACAAGCTCAAATATTAATTTAAATAAAACTCTGTTGTTCTGTTTATTTTGTGTGTAACATTTTGTCTGTTCTTCAACTTGCGTTTAAAAGTTGGTATTCCACAATTCCACAAGAGTGGGTGGGGTTGCATAATTATGTGTACAAATTTTATGTTAATCAGTGTACAGATTTGTACCTATTTTTCATGATCCTTTGTCCAGATTTTTTTATGATTTCAGGTTGAGAGGTATGGGCATATGGCACTCAACGGCATGCACTACAGCCATACTCAATCCTTGTTACCAACATTACACAACTCTGTGATGTATGAGTTGTGTTAGTAGGTGATGTCCCTTCCCCTGGAACACACTGCACCCATGTACACAGTACTCCTGTGCATCTGTACAGCAGACTGGCATGCACTGTGCACCATACCTCACAAGCGTACACATCATTGCTGAATGTGTATATGTGTGGCAGTTATGTTTGCTCTGTTGCTCACAGCCTCTATGTGTTTGTCTGACACATACTTGGGATGATATGAGGTCTGATGTCAATAATTAATGCCTGACCTTTGATTTATAGATCTCATCATCTGCAGTGCATGTATGTGCAATAAAATCCGGTTACACTGACAACCTTCAAAGCTTAATGTGGATATGAGGAGTATACACACCTTTGTTGACATGCCAGCCTCTTCTATAATATGCAGTGGGGCCACAATACTGCATTTGTTAACATTACACACACCTGATATGTGACATATGACCTGTGCAATCCAATGCAGTATCAAACAAATGTGTTAGTCGTGCAGATGCTGAATGAGATGCATACAATATGAGGGTTGCATAACTGTGCACACAATTAACATGATGGTTTGTTGAAGCACTTGTTAAGTGAACTACAGCAGTCACTCTTCCTGGAAGGGGTATACTAGCATGGCCCACCTTCACTTGCCATTATTTGGTCACTCTGCCCTACAAATGTCCCCCAACTCTGCCAGATTGCAAGGTCAGCACATGTGCACAGACCTTGGAGGTCACACAGTGGCTTCACTATTGCTGTAGAGTCAGGGTTATGTCTGGCACAATTCATAACCTTCACTGTGTTCAGATACAGCCATTCTTAGCAAGCTTTGGATGTATGCTTCAGTTCACTGTTGTGTTTCAAGCTGACACCCCTCTCCATCCCCAGCCTTATTGCAGATGCTTGACAACTATGGGCCACACATGTGTGTTATTTTGCAGTGTTCCAAATTCCAAACGTCATGTGTACCGGCCTAGTTCCAGCTAATGAACAGCAAACCTAAAGGTGTACACTGGCACCAACAAGCTAAATATCAGGGATGGTGGCCCTGAGGTGGAGTGAGGTGCTGCTTGTGCATCACATGTATCTTTATGAATACAGTCTGTAGGTTTGAGCCTTGATCTCATGACACCATTACACATTGCAATACATGCCTTTGGGAGACTTGATGTTATGCTTATGCTGCCTGGAGAGAGCCCTGGATGATGTATCATGTGGGACAACTCTTCCGTCTGATTACCCTAACCCATAGGTCATACGTATGCAGAATCCAGGCAATTGTCGACACAGGTACTGCACAGGCAGTACTTGCTAGACATTCCTGCAAGTCCCTCAGTGTTGCTGCATGTTTCTTGTCAGCCTCCATGACCAGTTTGCAACATGTTTTGTCATCTGTTTTGGATGGGCATCTGTTTATTTTCTATATCAGTGTTGTCCCATAATTTATAAACACATACATGACTGTCTGCACTGTTTGCCATGGTATATGCAATGGTGTGGTAAGGCTACTTTTCCTAGTCCTGAGTGCTACCTTTCAGATATGGGATCCATTTCATGGTTTGTAAGATGTGTGCAAGCCACGGCTTCCTCTGTTGGAGGTGAGTGGGCAAATGTCATGGACATACTTCTTGGACAGCAGACCATTACTTGGTGTGACATTGAGACCCTGTACTTGATGGAAGGTGTGTACTTAAGAAGAGTGAATGCTGTCGGTACATCACAAGCTGCTTCCACAATATGTTATTTGGAGTGTGTGCACACATATGCTTCTAGTGTTTGTTAAGGTATATATTCTCCATATTTGTTGTCCTAACAGGATTCCATATTACACATTCATTGCTCATATTAGGATCACATTACAGGTTGCAAAAGGTGTGGAATGTGGTATTGTCTTTTGCCGTTGTTTATATCAGGAACAGTTGCCATAGTAATAGTGGTGTATACACTGTTGTAGCCACTGTATAAGGATAATGTTTCGGACATGTCCCTACTGTAGGCCATGTGGCCCACCATTATGTTCATCTCTGTCCACACATCTTGCACTGACAGGTTGTTAGGTATACTGCAGGACTCTTACATACCCTTCAAATATGCCACCATGGTGACCACTGTGATGCAGTACAGTTAACAGCAACAATAAGTGAACATGTACAGCATGCATTATCAATAGGTGTCTTAAATGTGTGCATGGCAAATAGCATGGCCATAACATGGCCGGTGTATTGGCAAACCTGAACAAAGCAACTCCATACTCACCAGCTACAGGCTACTGCCCCAGTTGTATACCAGAGGGACCTAAATAGTTGTGTGAGAGAAGTAATGTCAGTAGCCACAACTGTGGCATTGGTACAGGGTGGGAGCAGCATTTCAGCACATCGGCAGTACAAACCCACAATACTAGAGATTATTCACATCTGTTCATTACTCCACTGCAGCAACAGACTATCTTATGTGACATATGCATGTAGATACTTTACAGATGAAAACGGATAAGCAACAGTGGTCTAGTAATGTGCCCTGGGGCCTCATCTGCACGGTCCTCATCCATTGTGTGTGTGGCACCTACCTGCACAATGCTGTCTTCAGCCTTCTGGCTTGTCTGGCAGGGGAGTGCCCCAAGGCTGGCGAGGAGCTCCTCAGCATGTGTCAGTGGGAGCTGGATGGCATGACCCCCACCTGTGGCTAGCTGGTCCCTCCTAACTGCAACAGCATGTGAATGGGTATGGCAGATCAAATCTGTGCACCGATGCCGCACCTAATCATAATTTCGGTTGTGCAGGCCAACATATTTTACCCTGTGGACAAGCTCGTTCCACAGGCCAGTCCTCTCCTGCAGATCATGGTCCCTGCAGCCGAATAGTATGGCATGATGCATGATGAGGTACTGGATGACAGCGTCATTTTCAAGGTTTGTGAAAGGGGAGACATTCCCGGTGCATTGTACCTGGAAGACATAAACAGGAAAAAATGTCACAGGACCTCATGTGGTTATCCATGTGCACATCAGCAGTGGATATTACTTGCAAATAATCCAGACTATACCATAACACTGTAAGCTATCATGGCTTTGACATCTTACATTACACTCCTGGCCCTGACCTGTCCAGTTCCCCCAATGTTGGACACTTAATGGCATAATCTGCTATTCACCATTCATTTCTGTGTAGAGGGATGACAGTGACCATCTTCCATGTGGATGGTGTGTGGATGGTGGCATGTCTGTCTTTGACTGTAGTGTGTGATGTAACTGTGAGCACATGCCTGTGTTCATGTAGGAGACAAACTGTGATGTTCTCATGCCCTATGGAGACTTGCTGGTGTTGCCATCAGTCGGCATTATGTCCATGCTCACCATTGATGCAGGCAGGAGTGTGGTTGATGTGCATATCCCCCTGTACTAATGTTGTGGACAGGGTGCCACATTTCCCACCTATCCTGTCTGATGCAGGTTGCCTGTATCCATGGCATGTGTGCATGAGATGTGCTTTACCCCCAGTACAGGTTGACATGTGTTACTGGCTCTGAAGCTGCGTAAATATGTGGAGACATGGCTCCAATTAGCCTTGGTGGTTTGGATATGTCTGATTTCTAGTCATAGTCAGCCTTAAAGGAAGTCACCTGTGAACCTACATGCTTACTTAGATAGAGGTCCACAAGTTGTGGTCTGCACCTATGTGTCCCTGTACAACCATTATAGCAACCTATTATGTGCTTTGTGTCTTGGTGTTGTCCACCAAGGGGGATTACTCTATCATTGGTGGAGGATGGTTGTACAGGTCAGGTACTGCTGATTCCATATAGCTACAGTAGATATGAAGTGCACACACCCCTGTTACAATGCATGGTACTTGTGCAATTGGAACATGACCCCACAAAAGCACATGTCAACACAATCCCCACCTGTGATGTGTCCTATAGCCTGCTCATTTCAAAAGGGAACATAACAACCTCTCCTGTGGAAACATATGAGAATTAATACTCAGTACAGTAAGTCAGTTGAATGTGTGTGCACACCCTTACACTGCTATGTTGTGTAAACACCTGCTGAGATGATTACAGCATCCATTTGTCTTGGTTTCTTCTCTAATGTCATATCACATCTTCACGTGACAATGATTGCTCACCTTCTATGAAACAGCTTTGTTTGTTTTTCAATAGAATTGTACAGGTTATGTTTCACATTTGAGGTGAAAAATGTTTTGACATGACTTTCTTTTTTCTCATTGGCATACAGCACACAGATCTGGCATTCCAACAGGGGTGTGCACACTTTGATATCCAGTGTGTATGGGTGTTGATATAGCTGTTAGTGGTAGGCATGGACAGTGGGTCATAACACAGTTGTACACTTCTCTGATTACTACATGCCTACTGTAGTACCCATATCAGTATCATGGCAATGCAACAATCAGTAGCAGTACACATTTTATTTGTTGTATGCAGTGACAGTGATATTACACACATGTGCAACATGCACATCCTATTTTCCGGACTGCTTGTGACCCATGTTATTACTTCTGTTCTTTTCAGCTGAACATACGCATACATACACATGCTCAGGGGATACCTGGTATACATTTGTGTTCTATGTCATTAGGGCACACTGTATTTACAGTCTTGCAGCTCAATCATATGTCTCAATCTGTTATACCATGACTTCTGGTCATTGGTCCACATCACTGGGTGACAAAACAGAGAAGTCAATTTTGATAAAGTATTAATATAGCTGCCATAGCACAAGTATATGTGTAAGTGACTACAGATATCTGTCACAACTGTGAACATTGTCCAAAGGAACACTGTACAGTTGAATGTTATTAATTCAATATATCACATGCTGTTTAACACACACATCTGCAACAGTGCTTTACTATGCTCATGACCTATATAGGTATCCTAGATTTACAATACAAACATGTATAATACTCATATTCACAGGTAACATATGGATATGGGCAAAATCCCATTAACTGGCCTAGCAGTTGCACAGACGTGACTGTTTGACAGACACTCTAGTGGTTGCCATATGTAAGCTGTCCTTTCCCAGGGTGCATCAGGCTCCTCAGCTGTGTCCTAAACTCTCCACCTCTTAGAGCACCACATGTGGACAAAGCCTAACATTAGAAGGGATATATAGGGAGAGATCATAGATATGCCTATTAGAAACCTATGAAGTTGTAGCATGATACATTTTGCATTACCATGACTGTTATGAAGGTGGTGGGGTCCGAAACTCATGTGTCTGCCATTACTTCATTACTTCTATCTCCAGCTATTTGCCAGACTAATATAGATGTTTGGAGGAACAGAACAAACACTATGGTGGCTAAATCTTGACATTCTGTGAAGATCTGCACAGTTGACAGGCATGGCCCACTGCAGACAGAGCCAGATGCTATGTCCATAGCATTTGTTCAGCAGGACATCATTACAGCAAGTATTGATGGCACATACACATCTCTCATAATCATCTAGCCCATTATTTCAGACCAAGACCTACATTCAATTACATGCTTACATGTTTCACATACCTGGTTTATCCTCAGGCTCCTTTTGTGTACAGGTTGTCTTCTTGTTTCTTATTTTTTTTATTTTTAGGTTTTATGTGGTTTCTAATTTTTTTTTAGTCTCTCTCTCTCTCTCTCTCCACTACTAGGATCGAGTTTGCTTGAATAGGTTGAAGCATGGCTTTTGTAGGTGATGCTCATGTTCCAGCGTTGGCCTCTGTACCAATTGCTGCTCCCCACTTATTAATTGCATGCAGGCAGCTGTATATTTCTTTCAATAGCCAATGTCATAGCAACCCACTACTATAAATAACTACATCATGTGGGTGTTGTCCCTCTACCTTGCCTGTATGGAAGACATACTTCATGTGTGGGGAACAGCGGTGTTACAGACAGCAGGTAGGAATACCTCTTACAACAAGACTTGTGGACACAGGCCAACTACATGTTTGTATAAGGTTCCAGACCTAGGAACAGTGTGTGAGTATTCCAGTTATATGCATTGAATACTGCTAGTTTTACAGGATTTGTGTGTACATGCTAGTTTTGCATGGAATGCAGTCTGTCTGCATAGCTCTCAACTGTGGGCCTATCCACATGATGGGCAGAGGATTGGCTGTTATGTTTTGTCTGTTCTCCACACAGGTCGTGT
>NC_056745.1:1068763442-1068793442 GCF_019279795.1 Protopterus annectens | reverse complement strand
TTCTGTGCTCAGTGGATTGCCATCTATATGGTAGCTAGGGGTAACCTTGTTTTCCCGAAGGGTATGACTATGCATTTTTGGCGTTTAACTTCAGGCCATGGCTCTGGCACCAGTTATCCATTTCTGTGAGGCCCTTCTGGAGGATATCTGTGTCAGATGTGTTTTCGACTATGGCACCCAGTTTGCAGTCATCTGCAAACTTTGTCAGCCATAACCCTCCTGTGTTTGCTTGTACTTCAGAAAAGTAGATGCCGAACAAGAGTGGACCCAGGACTGAGCCCTGTGGGACACCACTTGTGACAGGCTTTGAGTCTGACATGGCTCCAGCAACTCTGACCCTGTGGGTTCTGTCACTTAGCCAGTTTGCAACCCATCTTGTGATGTATGGGTTTACATTCAAGCTGATGAGTTTTTCGATGATACCTGAGTGGGGTATTGTGTTGAAGGCCTTTGCCAGGTCGAGGTAGGCTGTATGGACTGCCTTTCCCTCATCAATGGCCTTGGTGACTGTCTCGAAAAAGTCAACCAAGTTTAAGAGGCAGGATCTGCCTTTGACAAAGCCAAACTGGGTTGGATCCAAAGTCTGCAAGTTCCCTATGTCTTTATTTATGAGTTCCATTATGATCCTCTCCATGGCTTTGCAGATAAGGCTTGTCAAGCTAATGGGCGGTAATTTCCAGGGTCTGTGGAGGCACCGCCCTTATGAAGTGGGACCACAGTCACCGTCGCCACTCCTTGGAGTACGTATCCTGAGGTGAGGCTAAGATTAAACAACTGTCCTAACTGTGGGTTTAATTCCTCGTTGAGTTCATGAAGCACACAGCCGGGGACACCATTCGGTCCCATGGATGCTGTGTTTTTTGCCTTAGTGAGGGCAGTTCTCACCTGGGCGTTGGAGATGTTTGGGGGTCTACAATCCTCTGGAATAGATATCTCTCCTTTTGGGGAGGGCGAGAAGTTTGCACTGAACCTGTCAGCCAGTATGTTAGCAATGTGTGTAGGTTCAGTAATTTTCACATCATTTTGAACTAATTCTGAGCATATCTGGGAGTTTCCTCCTAGGTTTCTAACATAGCTAAAGAAGGCCTTATGATTGTCTTTAGAGTCCTTGGCGATTTTTCTCTCAAAATTTGCCTTGGATGATTTTATGAGAGCTCTTAGTTTTTTACTTATAATGATCAAAGGCGTCTTACCTTTCAAGGATTTTGCTCTATCTTGTAGTAGCTTTCTCCTTTTGTTGTAGAGCTTGTTTATGGCTGGGGTCCACCAGACTGGACGCTTGCCTTTGGTACAGAGAGTCTTAGTTTTGTTTGGGATTGCCTGATCCATGCAGTCCTGTAGGTGCTGGTAGAAGGCATTTGTAAGTGATTCAGCAGTTTGAGTAATGTTTACCACTGGCTCAGGGGCCTTAAAGGAGACCACACTAGTTTTAGAAGTGTGAAATCGGCTTTTGAGAAGTTTTTCACTGTGGTCTTTTTGTTTCAGGTGGGCGGATGAGGACCTCCAGCGAGATTAGTTTATGATCTGATCTCACCAGTGAGGGGTATACTTCGGTGTTGAACATTTTGATCCCATGTTCGTGATGATGAGATCAAGTATGTTTTCACCTCTTGTGGGGATGGTGACTAGTTGTTCCATGGCATTTGAGTTTATGAACTCCAGGAATCTTTGGGTTAGAGTGTTCGGGCTTGAGTAGTGTTCCCTGTCTATATTAGGGTAGTTGAAGTCACCTAGTATGATGGTGTTTGGAGATACATTTATCCCTCCAATGTTTTCAGGAAGGCCATGTGAGGTTCCTGAGTTTGAGAGGGTGGCCTGTAACATGCTACAAATTGCAGAGCAGTCTTGCCTATGGTTAATTGCACCTGGATGGTCTCCGATGCATCGTGCGTTGCCACCAACCTTGAGGTGTGGGTGTCCTTTATGAATATGGACACCCCCTCCTTTCTTGGTGTTGTCCGGATTTTGGGGCGGAGCATGATATGAGGTGAAACCTGTTAGTGCTGGGGTGCTCTCAGGAGCCTTGAACCAGGTTTCTGTCACAGCACAGACATCGATGTTCTCCATATTGAGAAGGGCCTCGAGTGCATGCATCTTGAGATTGAGACTTCTGGCATTGAGCAGCATTACCCTTAGTTTTTTCCTTTTGGTGTTCTAGGGTGGTAGGTTTAGAATTTGAGCCTTGCCTAAAAAGGCACTATGGGGTGGCAAGAGCCTTTGCCAATATCCGGAAGCCCAGGGTGACAGGTGCAAGCCATCCCTTGCAAAGCAGCGTGGCTTGTCCAGCATGTCATCCCAGGCAGACAGACATTGGATCCCCTTTGAATGACCCCAGAATTTAAGCCAATTATTAAAGCTGATCATCTTATCACTGTATTGTGGCATCATTCTAGGTGAAGGTAGGATACTGCTCAAGGTCAGGGTCATACCTGCCTGGGCTACATAATCAGAGAGCTCCTCGATGTCCCTTTTCATGTAGTCCAAGGAGGTACATCTCAGGTCGTTGACACCAGCGTGGAGAATGACTGAGTCGTACTTGTACCTGCTGTTGAGAGACCTGAGTGCTTGCGTTATGTGGCGGATTCTAGCGCCCGACAGGCAGCTTACTGTGACCTTCTCCTTACTCAGTTTGGTGAGCGGGACGTCAGTGTGTCTGACTATGGAATCACCAATGACAAGTGTGTCTGGCATTTTGTTAGGCCTTAAGGGCTGTGACTGTTTGACACTCTGACTGTGTGGTCTATGTGTTGCATGTGTTGGGTCGTGAGGTGGTAGTTGTTTGGGTGTCTGCTTTGGTGGCCTCTGCTGTTTTGGTAAATTTTTGATCAGAGCCTCCGAGTATGTCTTTGTGTGAGTATGTGTATGATTTGAAGTTGTGATGGTACCATGTGTGACTGGGTATGTATTGTGTGTGGTTACCTTCTCCTCCTGTCTGGTCTTGCCAGTCCTATGTTGAGAGAGCTCAGCCTCCAGTTTGGCCGTATAGTTGCATCTCTCGCATGTATTTGTGTTTTGTGGGAGAAGGAGAGGATTGTCTGTGTACATGAGGCAATTGTAACATTGCCTCAATATTCCCAGGTTCACCAGTTGAGCTGGAGAGGACACTAGCAACTGGTCCCTCGACATACTAGAAGTAGTAGATAAAGAACTTTCAAAGGACTCCGGGGGAAGTGGGTTTTAGGCTGGTGGGGTACTATCTATAATAAGAGTGCTTTATCAAGGTGCAAGTACTGTAGGAGTAAGTGCTAAGCTTTACAGATAGAGAATAGTCTACTTGGGAATCAAGTAGAGATGAACTTTTCAGTTATAGGATTTGCTGGTTAGATCAGCAGTACAGTTTAGCGTGTTTTATAGCAGGGGGCTGAAGGGAGCTAGGAATTGGCCCAAAACGACCAATGGACTACTAGTTTCTGGCTGAAACTTCACCAAATTGGACAAAAAGGCCGCTCAGAACATATGTGGGTAAGTAATCATCAACATAATCCAGGATTAGTTATAAAAGCATGCATAGATATTCCCATTAACGCAAAACAACAGATATGGAACAGTTGTATAGCAAACAGAACACATGCATGTATGGAACCACAGTGGCCATTACAACAGCACGCAGGTTACATTGATAGCAACAGGCCACCAATGATAGTATTTCAACATGGAACATTAATAGAAACACATTTCAATATTTAAAATTATTTATTATTTATTATTTATTTTTTATTTTAATTATTTTATTATTTTATTTGCCTTAAAGGGGCGTTGAATACAGCACAACGTGGCTGGGCTAATATATGCCTTCGGGCAGATAGCCCAGTACCAACCTATGAACCTACCTATGAAGCTATTTGTTGAACAACAGGACATATTTCCCAACAGTAGGTTTGGTGTAAAACATACCCACTGATTTGTGTGTTTAGATTATTGTTGCAGATATGGTGGGGGAGAGAGAGAGATGTCAACTTGTATATCCTTGCAGTACTCAGAACTTTAATAATCATTGATCTAATCATTACTCTACAGGTATTATTACAATACCCTATGGCCTTAGTTTGGGCAGTGGTATGTTTGTACACAGTGTATACTTCAACTTTTTCTTACCTGGGAGATTTGTGGAGGGCATGTTTGTTAACACAAACTGACTGTTTCTACACATATTCCCAGATTCCTAGTTATAATTCTGCACACACCTCTCAACCTCTTAATGCAACAAAATCTGTACAAAGCTTGACAAACTGGGGTTACAAATAGGGACATATTTTAAATATTGCTCTTATAACCTTTTAGAAAGTTGCTAGAGTAACAGGATTTATTTTAATATACATTTTCTGAAGGATCTGAAGTCTGAAACTCAAATGTATATCATTATTTAGTGACTACAATCCTGAGATCATTCCTCTGATTTGCCATGAAAATAGAGGAACAGGCCAAAAATATGAAGCAAAAATCTGGATATTCTGTGGAAATCTGTACATTTGAGAGGAATGATTATGCATACAGCTTACTTCCACTCCCAGGATTCAAACCATGGCTGTGTGTGCTAAAAATGCAACAATTTGTGTTTTATTAGAGTGAGCTATTTAGAAAGTGATGCCTTTTATTTCAGTCTTTTCTATCTAAGTCTCTCTTGGTTGTACAATCTGACCTTGTAATTGCAACATTCTTATACAGACATTCCTAGACATATTTTTTATGTAGCACAGTGTGAGAAACAGTTGACACAACAGTACTATTCACATACCAGATCTTGGTGAATACAACATGTGAGGCCATACAATACCAGAGTAAACACAACCAGTCCAGGATTTAGAACTTTATTGCCAGACAGTTACACTTGTATTTAAATATGACCTATATGGGACTATTACTGTCATATTGTCTGGTTTATACATATTTTTTATACTGCCAGGTGACATTTTACTGCTTTATATTTATTTGGTATGACTACTACAAGCAGGATTGTTACTCACCAGCCTCACAATGCAGCCTTTGAAACCTGCTGGCATGGGCTTCCTGGTTCACAGTCCACTCAGCTGCAGCTGTAATGAAAATAGAGAAACATTTATGCATACCTATCCGTCACATACACATGCTGGACTTTGGTAAACAATTATTGCGATGAATGCTTACTGCTGGGACATCTCCCATGTCTCTTACTTCTTGAAGCCACTGTTCCAAGAGCTCCCTCTTCCTCCATTTCAAGTCAGCATAGTGATGCCGGACCTGTTCCTCAGTCCGAGGGATACCAGTGGCACTGGTGAGATCACGAGCGAGACTTTCCCCGGCTTCCAGTTTATATTGGGAGCCCTGGTACTGGTCCTACAGCAGTTTCATGTCATGATTTTTTACCAGGAGTTCTACCGTGACCTTGGACTCCCGTATGCCCCAGCACTGCACCCGGAAGTGCATGCCCTCTCCAACACCTGCCATACTGCCTACAGTGGAGAGCTACAACCAGTTAAGTGCTGTATTCCCACCTGCAGGGTTTAAATACGACCTATTTCCCACCCTTTGCCAGGATTGGATGGTTTTGAAAATGCTGAGCTAAGCTAAGCTATGGGCAAACCTGCTTAGCTAAAGTTGACAGTGCTTAAAGGGGCAGGCTCAGCATTGTTTACCAATGGGCAAATCCACTTAACTGTGCTATCTGTTGCTTAGTATTCATATGTACACAGTGCTTTCACCCAGTCAACATAGCTGTGCAATGCTTAGCATTGCTTATGTTTTATTATATTGGTCTACCACCTGTATGGGATTGATTCATCATTCATTACATAATATAGATTTATTTACCTTCCCTGACATCCTCCAATGTGCTGTGGTTAATTTATTCTTGTGTGACTATACTCTATGGGGCACTTGTGTTTATATGGGGGTTTCACTAATTTATTACACTGACACCTCACATCTGGGCCTAATACACTACTCTGGTTGAGAAAAATCAGTTACTTCTTACATAAATATGCAAAAAATTAAAATGTTAATGTTTACACATACAGCACGGAAATGGCTTTGATTAGGTTTGAACCATGAATGGCTATATGCAAGGTGTATATTCTAACCATTACACTATTACACTTATTTTTATGCTAGATGTCTATCACTTTTAAACTTATCGTGTCGTTTCAGCTGGGCTAAGCATAGATAAGCAATGGGCACACCCACGCAGCTACACTTAAAGTTTATTGCATATATAAAAAAAAAAAAATTATTTGTTGTGTTTTTTTTTATTTGTACCCTTCAGAATATCCATGCTAATGCTGAACCTGTTATTCTATCAACTTTCTGCTTTGTAGGGACGATTGTCCCTTATGGATTTGTCCACATTCCTTACTCTGACGGGTTGGGAGGTGTGCACTATGTGCTTATGCTAAATCTGTTATTCTATCAACTTTTGGCTTGGTATGGACAATTGTCCCTTATGGCTTTGTCCAGATTTCTTACCCTGACGCGTTGGGGGTGTTACGAGCCTTCTTGCTTGTTTTAAATTGCCAACCGGCAATTCTGGAGTGCAGGGGGCATGTGTATTGTGAGAGCTCTGCTCTCAGACACACTCCCTGCGCATGTACATGGAACCGTCCATTTTACAGCATGGCAGTGCGCCTTCATACATATGCATGGCGCCCTGCCGTGCTGAACAGGAATAGTCCCTGCCGTGCAGGAATAACTTATTCCTGCATGGCTGCTTGCTGAATCCGGGGGTTAAACTGAAACCAAGTTCTTATTGAGCAACATATTCCAAGTTAAAGAAGTCAAAACTAAAATAGTATAAACACAAACTGTGTAGTTAATACCTTTTAATTTGTTGAAGACTACCAATAAATTAGAAATTAAACCTGCAGTTTTCAAATGCAAATCGCTGTGCAGCTATTCTGCAAGATGCCAGTAGCACCTGAATTAATTGCAAACTGTTGGTTGTAAACACTTGCAAATCCTCAGTGATAAACTGTAAACAGTTGACTAATAGTTAACTTAGCTTAACAAATGTGTAATTTGTTTAAAAATTCAGCATAAAAAACAGCTTTTCTCAGCTAAGGATGTAGAAAACCCCAACCCAGTAACTTCTCTTCCGACTTTCATTGAAAATATTAGCAGCAAAATTAGATAAATGTTACTTTACTGGGGGTGTTTATGCAGAGTATTTCATCAGTGCCCATGATGGATCTACCAGAAGGGATAAAAATACTATGTAGCACTTGTGTTCTTGCAACAATAGGCATCTGTAGGAACACAGGCTGTATCATAAGTTTGCATATCTTTCCTATAGCCTGTTTCCATCACACGCACAAACCAGAGACCAGCTATATCAGCCCTACTGTCCTTTACAAACAATGTTAACCAGCACAGAAACAATTCTTATTTTGTGTCAGCCATATTCCTTGACCTGTCAAAGGCCTTTGACATGGTCAGCCACAGCAAACTCATTAGTGTTCTTTCTGCCCGTAACGTCATCCACCCAACTATTACTTGGTGTAAAAGCTACTTGACAGGCCGTCATCAAGCTGCCCGTTGGTAACAATCCCTCTCACACCTCCTCCCAGTCACCTCTGGGGTCCCACAAGGCTCAATCCTTGGACCCCTTTTATTCTTTCTCTTTATCAATCAGCTTCACTCTGCTGCCTTCCATGCCACCGTGATTCAGTACACTGATGACTCCACTTTGATCTGCTCAGCTTCTTCCCTCAATGATCTTCAAACCATCACCCAAGTTTCCTTCTTATCTGTAGAAACCTGGTTAACTAACTCACAGCTTATACTAAATCCCAATAAAACCAAACTTCTGCTTTTCTGCCCAACTAAGAAGACCTCACCCACCACAGCCTTCCTCATCTTCTACAAAAATAAAACAATGATCACTCCAACTTCCCAAACCAAACTGCCAGAGGTTACAATTGACAATAACCTGAAATCTGATCTCCATATAGCCCATACCATCAAAAAAGTTGACAAGAAACTAGACCTTCTATATAGAAATAAAAAATTCATAACAAATACTACAAAAGTCACAGTTGCAGAACATACCTCTTATGAACACTCTTATATGCATCCCCAATCCTAACCACCTTCCAAAAAACAGACCTTGCCAAACTTGAAGCTTGTTATAATAACATTTCCAAATTTGCCACCAATGCATCTTACAAGTCACATCACTGTGTATCCCTCAAACAGCTTGAATGGCTTGAACCCCCTCAACTCCTACACTTTAATCAACTTATTTTAGTACATAAAACACTCCATCACCCAAAAAACACCCCCAGCCCTCAAATATATCATACAACCCTACTCCACTTCAAGATCCCTTCGCTCTAACAATAAACTACTACTGCAAGTTACTAAAGCTAAAAACTCAGCCGGTGAATCCCTTTTCTCCAACTACTCCTCCAGACTATGGAACAGCCTACCAAACTCACTAGTGACCAATTCCTCAACAGTGCAGTTTAAAAAACTCCTGAAAACTCACCTTGGCAATTCCTGACTCAGTTCCTGCAGCTCCCCTGGATAGCTCAGTCTTCTCTTGACTCTAGTTGTTTACCTCTCTACTAACCCTTCTAACCTAACTTTTTAGGACCACTGTGATAAGCATTATGTTGACTGCACGTAACTCTTTGTAAATACTCATTATAATTGCTACATCTGCCAAACTAGATCCCTCTAAATATGTATCTATTGTCATTGTTTAATTTTTGTTACTCTGAATGTAACTACACATTCTCTGTATGTGCTATATTTCCAATGTTACTGTGTCACATACTCTGTTATCACTGTTACTATACTCTTGATGCCTTGGAGCTTTTCTCCACAGGCCTACACTGAAAAAGGACATATGTCCACCTGGACTTTCCTGGAAAACAAATGTAAAATAAAATAAAATAAAATAAATAAATAAATGAATAACCCTGACTACTGACACCAGCATATCATAAATGTGTCATGGCAGAAAGCTAAGTAGAATAAAGCAATATAAGATGCATTCAGATCCATGCACAGTTGTGGGTACATAATATTTCCTCCTGAATTTGTGATACCGATACTCCAATGCATCATTCATACATCAAAAATATGTATTTGGTAACACCAGCAGGCATTCTCTATTCTGTCACATGCCCTGCTGCACAGCATGTTGATATACAGACAGGCACCTGGCAAATATGCTAAACAGATACCTCGTAAATATGTCAACAATTTCTAAGTCACAGGTGGGGACAGCAATGATGGGGCAGAAGGCATGGGGGTTGGACTGACCACTCATGCAGCATATAATATTTATACAACAAAGCTGCTGAATGGTTACTGCCAGATAGCAACTGGCGGAGCAGAAGATAGTCTCAAATGTATAAATGTGAGACTGTTCACAATGCCTTTCTTAACATGGCATGACCCTTATTTATTATTCATTTATTTATGTATTAGCCTGGTAGGTGGGTTGTCAGCTGATCCTTTTCAACCATGACCCTGATAAAACACATCAGTATAGTAGCAGTTGTATAACAGCTTTATACAAGTATATAAACAATCCTTCAGAACATCACAGAAGTTTTCAGAAAATAAGTGTCACATTCTACTAGATGATGTGATTAAATTAAATCAGAATACTATAACACACAAAAGGTTAAAGGCCATTGAGTACCCTTATGTACAATTTAGTAAGTGTATGTTTTATGGCCGGTTGAGAACAGAAGTGATTGCAAAAAATATCCATTGTCCTTGTAGCATGTACAACTAAACTTATATCGCAGATGGTCAGAAGTGGGGGATTTTGAAATCAGATACAGAGTTTAGCTCTCTAATATTGAGGGGGGGGGGCTTGATTCCATAAAACTGCATCTAGTCTGGAGAAAGCACATTGATGGTTTTAAATGGTGGTCTATTCAGCAGTATGCTCTCATTTTGAAAAGTATGATCCCTGATTGGTAATTTTCTTTTCATAGTTGGACAGTAACATTGCTTTAGTATTTTGTAAATGAGAGTACCTACAATGTATGTTGCTTTTTGAGTAACAGGGAGCCAATTTAAGGTATGGCATAGGTTGCAGTGATGAGTTTGAGGGCAAGCAAAGAAGACAGATTTACAGATTGTACTATCGGTAGTTTGTAATCCTTGAAGATTGTCAGCAGAGTGAATTTTAAATAAACACAAATCATATTTTAGTTTCGGAAGAAGGATTTCACATGTTTTTTGCTGAGATCACACTGTTTGCTTCTTTGTTAATAAGTTGCTCCTGTGTAGCATGCTGCACAGCCTTTCTGTATGTGTAGCATTACCCTTATGCACAACTACTGCACTGCTGACTGTTCATAGGTGTGCACAGAGCTAATGACCACTAGGACATTTTTAAACCTGGCCATGCATCTCAAATCTCTGAAAGTTTTGGTACTCCTGATAAGTGTAAGGCGGTACTTGGGAGAGTAAACATTTACAAGCATGGGCCTGGCACCTGGCAGATGATGTATTTACAGGCTGCCATTAGAGACATAGGTGCCAAACCATGGATGAATTTATTGTTCCCAATCCAGTTGTCCAGCTTGCACTTGATTTGGTTTAGGGAGGAACTCTGCTTCACATAGATGGATAGACTGTTCTATAGATGGGGTAGTCTGTAGGATACATACCTATCTCTCCAACAAGACATATTTACATCACAGGCAAGGTTTAAATCTTTAGAAAAGGTAATTCTGGTGCTGTTTCTTTTGTGGATATGGAGGAGGTCCACCGGGGTGGGTTTTGACAATGCCTTATATACCAGACATAGATCTTCCCTCAATAGCCTGTAGAAGACATAATACAGGGATAGGGCTTTGAGGTGGTTTTCCATGTTGCTTATGCCCTGTATTATTTTAGTGAGGAACCTCTGTGGATGTTTCAGTTGCTGCATGTGCCTGGTTAGATACACACCAAAGGGGGCATTGTACTGAATTATAGGTCTGATAAATTCTGAATATAGTGGAACAATCACCTCCTTGGACCTAGATGCCAAACCTTTGTTTATAAGTTGCACAACATAGAATGATTTCCTCACTACTGTAGACATGATGGTCAAAGGGTAGATTACTGTCTTTGTGTGTCCCCAAGTCTGAAGTTACTGCGTCAACTCTTACAGGTGTATTGTTAATATGATTGTTAACAGGGGTGGATGACTTCCCAATGGATACTATTATGTATTTCTTGGCATTTATTTTTAGTGCATGGCTCTGACATAAGTTATTTGTCTGTGTCAGCCCATCATGGAGAAAATTAGTTTCAGTGAGGGATTCTCTGACTGCTCCTAACTTGCAATCATTTTCAAATTTGGTCAACCAGAGGCCTTTGACATTGGTCTTGACTTCAGAGAAGTAAATGCCCAAAAGGAGTGGCTGCAGGACCAATCCTAGAGGGACTACACTTATGGCTGGTCTCTTTGCAAAGGGAGACTCCCCAATTCTAACTTCCGAGGTCCTGTCTGTGAGCCAACTGGCTATCCACCAGGTGGCATAAGGGTTTGTATCTAACCTCAAGAGTTTATTTACAATACTGTATTGGGGTATTGTGTCAAATGTCTTGAACAGGTCAAGGTAGGCAGTGTGAACTGTTTTGCCCTCATCCATTGCTTTGGCAACCTTCTCAAAAAAGTCCACCAGGTTGATTAGGCATGACCTGCACTTGACAAAACCAAATTTGGTTGGATCCAGTGTCTGAAGGTTTCTTACGTCATTAATGATAATTTCCATATTAATTCTTTTGATGGCCTAGTATATGAGACTAGTGAGACTTATGGGTCTGTAGTTTCCAGATTCTATATATGGACCACCTTTGTGTAGAGGGATAACTGTTGTTGTACTTCATTCCTAAGGGATGGAGATATTTTTGAAGCTACTGTTAAAGAGTCATGCTTCATGCTATTTAGAAGGCATACTGGGATTTTGTCTGGGAGAACGGCGGTGGTGGTGCTGCAGCAGCATTGTCACCTCACAGACGTTGCCCATTCGATTCTCAGTTAGAGCGTCTTCTGTGTGGCGACATGCGTGAATGGGCGTTCCTTTGTTGAAGGTTGTGCGTTAGACCCAGCAAGCCAGCACGTAAAACTCTACTGCCAATCATTAGGAGACCAGAGTTCCGCTGTGGCGATCCCTAACCGGGAAAAGCCGAAAGACACAAGACTGGGATTTTGTCTGGGCCATTGATGCACTAACTGTTCTTGGCCTTAGAGAAAGCATTGGGAACCTGTTCCCTAGTAATAGCAGAGTGAGTTATATTTGATGGTATTTCCTAAGGGGAGGTGGGGGGAGGTAAAGTTAGAGCTGAATTTCTCTTCCAGTAGGGTTGCTATATCTTCTGGCTCAGTATACAGTAATGCACGCTGCACACAATTGTGTACTGCCTTTGAGGCTGTGGATGTAGCTAAAGAATGCTTTGTGGTTGTCCTTGGCCTGAGAGGCCAAATTTACCTCAAATGTTGTAGTGTAACCTTACCAGAGAGGGCATTACACTAGTGGGGCATGCAGCACACTTCCATATTAGTGAGGGCCTGATCCAGTATGTTTATGCCCCTGCTAAGCATATTAACAATCTTGTCCAAAGAGTTTGTACATACAAAATCCAGGAATCTCTGTGCTTGCATGTTTGGTGTTGTATATAATTCCCAGTTAACAACAGCCCATACACTTAACACTGTGTACCAAAATCATACCAATATATCCAAGACTTTCTATCAATGATATTTACAGAATGCTAGTGCATGTAATGCCAAACCATCGCATGCTGAAAATATGGTAAAACATAAATATTTTCACTGTAGGAGGCTTTGTCTGGCTTACATCTCCCTACATAATTACTTGTGATTTTCCTGCTGCACAGCAGAAACAGTAGAATGTCCTATTCATTACCCTATTGTTTTTGTGAATCTTCTGGATTGACATTTTTATACTAATGAATTTTATACATTTTCCTTGGTTTTGATTCTCCCTGTGGTTGGGTAGCGTTCAAAAGACATGCGTGTGTAAATGGGCATGCCTTTGTTGAAGGTTGGGCATTGAGCTGGCACCTCGGCGTTTCATAAAAATCTACTGCCAATCATTAGCGGACCTGAGGTCCACTGTGGTGACCCCTTATCAGGAAAAGCCGAAAGACAAACAACAACAAACCTGTGTTTTGATTCCTTTCTTCATGAACTGCATCTACTGTAAATAAAAATTGTTATTGTTTCCAAGTTTCTAGTTTCTCAAATGCTTGTTGTGGAATGGCCAGTTCTAACTGAATTTTACCATTTTACCAATCCCAAAAGCATCAGGGTAGTGTTTTTATTTAACATAATCCATTTTCTGTATTATGAATGTGCATTTATTGCTAAACTATTAATACTGTTTAGTGTATCAGTGAGCTGATCATTTGGGGCACTTCCCAGATTTTTTCAGTAGGTCATTTACTGGAGTTCTGTTTCTTCTAGGCTTAATTTACACTTGCATTTCTAACTGGCTGTGACTTGTAGCTTTAACATTACACTTCTTAAATGGACTTGTTGCACTAGCTAGCTAAGCTACAGTACAGTTCCTTGTTACACAATGCTTTTGAACTGATTGGGTCTAACCAGATTTGATTTTGCTCAGGGGCAGCTAGTGCCACTGGACTGCTGGAAAAAAAAAAAAAGAAAAAAGTACATTTTAGTTATTTATTTTTACTATCTGTCTTGAGTCTTTCATCTCTATCAGCCAGCTGCTTCATCTTTACACTGACTGACTCATCTGCGAGTACGAGCATGTGCACTGCGGCGGTTTTAAAAAAATTTTTTTTTTCTCTTTTCTCTTTCTCTCTTGGAGATCCACTCCAGCGCTGCAGTCCGGATAGCGAATTAAGGCATCAGTGTGATGCCCAGCAGTCTATGCAGTTTGGAAACACATAGAATTGGAAGGGGTTCGGACTGCCACATCCGCAGGCACGTACATGACGTGGATGGGCTAAATGGCTGCTGATTGGTTGTCGCTCTCTTCCTGGGCTTTATGTGCTGGGAAAAGAGCGATAAGCAAACAGTTGCAGCCAGTTTCGGTTGTGGACTTGACTTGTGGTGGATTTTATTGCTTCAGGAATGTGACCTTCATAATGATGCAGACAAGGCAGTGATCTTTCTGTTGTACAGTAAAGATTTTACCTTTAGTTAATATTTGATGGCAGTCTGGAGTGGATGCATGAAAAGAGAGATGTTACAGAACTGTACTTTGACCCGAGACCTGCTTCTAACATACAACCTGCCAGTAGCTAAAGCTTCAGGTATTTGTACATGTCAGCTAATAAACCCATTTAGAAAATCATTGATTTTAACCTCTATATATCGGCAAATTAAAGAAAAATTATGTATTCTTAACCTTGTATCAAATTATATTTTTCTTTAAATTATGCTTTGTTCTGTTCCTGCTTTGCTTATTATATCTGGCACATATGTGAAAAATATTAAACTCAACATAACAGCCTCTCACCCAGAGAATCTGTGAACTTAGGGGGGAGACAGGGGAAAGCAGACCCCATGCATACAGAGTATTTTTGGTACTAGAAAACAGAGTATTTTTGGTAGTCAGAAGATTAGTCCAAGCAGAAAGGAGGATGTTTGTGGACATTATGGTGCATTACTAATTCAGGCATCATTTCTTATGCGTAAATATACAGGGGCTACAGATTAATACTGGTGGTGTAATAGGATGGGCAACATCAATACCATGGATAAATGAAGAACCAGAAAAAGTATTAGACAGATATAGGGAAGGGCACTGAGGATGTCATCTACTGAATGAATGGCCTATGGAGATAATGGTACTTTAATAATCTCTGACATTTTCAGGTCTACAAATGCCCTATGAATGGAAGTAAGAGCTTAAGGAACTTTGAGACTTTTATGTCATGACAAGAGACTACAGACTTATCTCCATGCCAGGCAAAGAATGACATATGAATTACCAATTGCCATGTCTGAGTTTACTTTTAAATGACTATAAACTCTGTCTGCATCAATTCCAGCATATAGTTTGCAATCATCTGAAGACAAGTTATTGGTCTATAGTTTTTGTGATGGCTTACAGGTTCAAGCTTATGGAGCAGTATTGTTTTTTCCTGTTGTTAACTAAGTTGGTCTTTGGAATGCACATATAAGTAGTTCTTACTCAAGGCTAAATATTTGTATAAAGATGTTGATACTTTTAGGTAGAAGTTAGATAATGTATCTGTGCCTGAGGTTTTTCACTTAGGAGCCTTTCTTAATTTTTTCAAATTCTCTAGCAATTACTTCATTCTATTTTATATCCTATATATTTGAACTCTTTACTGTTCCTTTTAATTTTTCTGTCCATTCAGCATCCTTGTTGTGGTCCACAGGGCTTCTCTACTATTCTTACAAAATCGGTCTATTTTTTTTCTTTTTTGGTGGTGTTTCTATTCCTTTTGCTTTGTTTTCCAGTTCTCTATAAACTTTTTTGGGGTCACCAATGAATTGCATATGTTGTACTTTTCCTTTATTCTCACCTGTATATCTTCTAAGTTTTTCTGCCTGTGTTGACATATTTAGTTTATTATTTGCAATAGTGAATGACAGACAATCTGCATGTCCTCCCTGTGTTTGTGTGGGCTTGCTCTGGTGTCCTCTCATCTTACAAAGACATGTGTCTGGAATGTTTCTTCCTCTGCCCAAAATTGGCTTTTGTTTCAAATCAGACTTTCCTGGTTAACAAATGTTAAATAAATAAAAATGACAAGCACTGGAATTTCAGACTTCATATTCTTCAGAAAGTACATGGTAACACAAAACCTATTATTATAGCAAGTTTCTAAGTTTATAAGATGGATATTTGAAATTTGTCCCTATTTTGGGACTGTATTCCCCCATTGTTGGCTTTGTCCAGGTTTTTGTTGTGCCAAGGTTGAGAGCTATGGTGATAACTGAACTCACTGAATATGTTTGGGGGCTGTATTCCTGCATTACTGGCTTTGTCTATGTGTTTTTGCTAAGAGGTTGAGAGCTGTGGTGAGAACTGAATTCACTGAATATGTTTTGGGACTGTATTCCCCCATTATTGGTTTTGTTCAGGTGTTTTGTGCTAAGATGTTGACAGCTATGGTGAGAACTGAATTCACTGAATGTAGCCATTTAAGTTTCAGTCTTCCTCTTTCATAAAATAGTTGATTGATTTGGCATAGTGGTATGTTGCTCTGACTGTTTTGCACAGGGTCCTGGGTTCAATACTTGACAGTGAAATGTGTGATGGTAACACAGCATTTTATTCTAGCAACTTTCCAACATTATACAAGCAATGTTTAAAATGTGTCCCTGTTTTTTGGTCTTTTGCCCCCCCCCCCACACACACACACACTAAATTTTGGCTTTTTCTAGAATACTTGTGCTGCAAAGTTCAGAGATACAGCTGAGTGTCAAGTAGATTTTACAAGAAGCTGAGAGCTGCAGGGGAACAAAAGTTTAGTGATGCTTATGCTGAGTCTGCTTGCATTGTTAATATCACAACAGGTAGTGTACTTGCTTTTGATGCAGAAGGATGTGGATTCAACTCCCACAGTAGGTAGATGCATTGCTGATACTGTACTGTATTGTAAAGGGGGTGGATGCTGCAGTCCTTTTTGGTGAAGATACCTAGTAACTCTGAACCTGGTATCAGTTTGCCATCCAGTCCCTATTGCAATATTACTAGCTTATTGTTTTTTAATGAAACATAGGCAATTTATTCCTCAAGGGCAACAGACACTTTATTTGTAGATGAAACAATGAAATATAAAGTTGTTTGCTAGCAGCAACCTCTTCATTAGTTACAGATTTCTTTAATGTGGAATTATTTAGATGAGTTTTACTTCTTCGGAGATTATGCATATTTACTAATACTGGTAGACTGTAGAAGTCTGAGTAGACTTTTATGATAGAAATGTTCTGAATTGGGCAGTTTTGTCATTATTGGTGCATGCATTTTTTTCATTGTTTACTGGAAAAATGTTCTGAATTGGGCGGTTTTGTCATTATTGGTGCATGCATTCTGTTTCATTGTTTACTGAAAAAATGTTCAAAATAAATTTAAAACGCCCTCTACAACTGTACAACATTGTACAAGAAATATAATTTAATAAAATCAGAAAGGTGTATCAAAGACCACGTGTATGTTTCATGTTTAAGGGGCCTATGATTTGAAAAAAAGACCAAAATTAATCTTTATCTGTCACTGGCAAAATGTATTTTCTTTGAATGTGGGTTTCAATGCTGTTTCAATGAATGTTAGTTTCAAGGGCAGAGAAGTTTTAATGCCAAGTCTGTTATCATTGTGAGATTGCATTGCATTGTTTAGCAGATGTCTTAGAGTTTGTGCTGTAAAATGCAAAATAAAACTTTCAAATGAAGTCCAAATCATCGTAGAAGTAAAGCAGTATGCACATTAGTGTTTATGGTAAATGGGGTGAAATAGCCAAGTAATGGTTCATTGGAATAGCTGAAGGGGGGAGGCTTCATTCGACCATGATTTTGTGAGGGGGAAGGCCAGCAAACTCAAAGACAGCCCCGGCTGAACTATATCTCTCAACTGTCCAGATTTTCACAGAATGAATAGATTTTTGTTTCTTATTTTTGGTTTGTTCCTCATTAAATGTGTGGTTTTCTGGCAAATAATTTAGGAATTAAGTCACTAAATAATGACAGGCACTGAGTTTCAGACTTCATAACCTTCAGAAAAATGCATGCTAAAGCAAGACCTGTTATTCTAAAAACTGTCTCAGTTTATACAACAATTTTTTGTACTGTTTATAAGTATATTTGGCCTTGTCCAGATTTTCTGCATTAACAGGATGAGAGGTACATGCAAATAAATTGCTTTAAAGAATTTGGCATATCCAAACCTCTCAACTGTCCCCGATTTTGGCTCAAAATTTTGCTCTTCCCCTAATAATCCCGCCGCAAAATGGCAATTTTGGAAGAAAACATGGAGGGTTTGCAATTAAGAAATAACTGTAATAATCATAGTTATATATTGCTTTTATTTCAGAAATGCATGTAGATTATTTTATTTTGTCAGCTGCTCAAGTTAGCAGTACTAATATTAAAACAGTGTCCTTTCTTTGACAGGTTCCCAGCTGTATCGTGTGGCTATTTTATATTTTTGCATTACATTTTTGGTCCATTTTTCATAAAAATTTTATTTTTTTGGCAAATTAGTAGCAAATCATTAAAGACTGAAGTTAGAAAATAATGACAGACATTTGTGTTTCAGATTTCATACCCTTCAAAAATTCATACTAATGCAAGACCTACTACTCTATTACCTTTCTAAGTTTATAAGAGCAATATTTAAAATTGTCCTTATTTTTGGGCCTTGTACCACTTCTATGTATGGCTTTGTCCAGATTTCTTGCTCTGAGGTTGAGAGGTATGACAAATGTGACAGGGCCATCACAGTCAGCCAGAGACATTTCAAATTGTCACATACTTGTTGCACCCCAGTGCCCCATGTAGTGTGACTCTGGATGTGTGCAAGCAAGGCAAGGAGCAGTTATGCAATGTAAATGTGCAGAGTATCCCCCCATCCAAGGTAGACACAAGTACTACTTTTATTCTGTCCTTGATTTTTCAGAATGTTCTGGTTTGTCATATTTTTATACTATTGATTTATGCTTATTATTACTCAGAAAGTGCCCGTTGCTCTGTGTTTAAGTAGCAATGCTTTAAAGACCATCAGATAAGCTTGTCTGAGATTGTAAGATGCAAGTAAGCTTTAATAAGAATACTGTTAAAAAATTGCCAACAGTGAAAGCCTTTCTGTTGTCATGCAGAGAATACTTGCATAACTAGATAATGTATAAGCCTTGGGTATTGAAATGCATATGACAGTATTTGTAGTAAAGGACAGGATTACATTATTTTAAGAAGCTCATTACATTTGTTGGAGACTTGCAGTCATCTTTGCAGGCTTTACCTGTAAACCAAACAGAATGCCAATCTATCATGCGTGGTCCATTACCTGTACGGTAATCCTTTAAGCAATGTATCTTGAGCTTGTTTCTTGTTTGCTTTTCATTTTTTACTTTGATCATGTTTTCCCCATGAAACAAGTAGATAGTTGTTGTCAGGCAGCAGGTCTTTTTTGGATAAGAAAAATTTTTACAAGTGGGGTATCACAGAGATGCTACTTTCAGCATGTTACTTGGTACTTTAATAAAGCTGAATATAAATTATAATTAGAACTGCAGTGCAAGAAGAAGTGGTTTGAGTTGAGTGCTACTTATTTTTCTTGTACTTGATTTTGACTGGCATTCCAGTAATGTATTTAAAAAGTAATTTATTTTTTCATGCCTCACAGCCTTTTTGTTTCCATCTAGATATTAAGTAAGCTGTCATGCAGCTAATGCATTGAAATATCTTTCTACACTTCACATTGTCTTGATTGAACTCTCATAATGATGGTTTGGCACCCAGGGCAGCGTATTTAATTAAAGTTCCAGTTTTTGTAGTCTTGAGCATAGCTCCTCCCCTTTATAGTTGGCCACACCCCTTCCCATTAGACCCACCCATTCAGCTGTCTCCTGCAGCCCCTTTTAATTTGAACTCACCAGCCGCCACTGATTTTGCTACTAGTCTCAGTGATATCTGGGAAGTTTCTTTTTGATTTAATTTAATTGTACTGGTTTTCTTTTAATGTACAGTTACTGCCAGTATGCTAATTTAATTTATTGTGCCAGATTCCATATGGGACAGTTTTGGTCTTTTTTAATCAAAAAAGAAAAATTCTGACATATTAAATGTTTTCTTTGCTCCAGGCTTAATTTACATTTTTTTCTAATTTGTGCATCAGTTTTAATTTGAACTGTATAGCAGGACATGCTGCTGAATTTGGCTGTGTTGTTCTGTCTTGCCTTTATTTGTTTTATGATACTATTGAATTGATCAGTTCTGACCAGGTATCACCTTGCTGCACTATGTGCAGCAGCAGGGCACACTGCACTATATGGACTGAATTTTTTCATTTAGTTTTAAAATGTTTATAGGCTTTATCATTCTTTTCATTTATTCTGGTGCCTTACCTAGTCTGCATGTTTGCTAAAGGTTGCTAGTAGTAAATAAACATGGGTCTATGCTGCAGTGAGTTATAGCACCTGTTATTTTGTATAGGAACTCCTTGCTGCTCAGTCACACTGCCTTCACAGTGCTGCTGTTTTTTTTTTTATTTTTTGTTGCCTGCAGGTCAGTTGCTCAAATGATTGCTATAATTGTTTCTCACTGCTCCCAAATCATTCTACATTAATATCTACATTTCCCTTTATAGCTAGCCTAGTTATTTATTGTGATTATATCTGGCTTCACCAAGCATGTGACAAATGAGTTTGATAAATCCTTAAAGCAATTCTTGTGTGGTATCCCAGCCTATGAAGTCTTTGAAATGTGTGTTCTGTGGCACCCTAGATGTATAAAGAATAGGAAATGCCTAATAATCACTGACAACCAGCTACTATTGAGCAAACATAATGTGGTTTATTAGAGTTCAACTATACATTTATCGCTCTATATATGTATCTATCAATCTATTTATCTGTATAAAATCTGAGGCCACTCTCTCACACAAATTGTTGATAAGCAGCAGGTAACTTCATTCATACCACCAGAAAATCACCTAAGTACAATGAAGTTCTTAAAGCCTTGGTTGCAATGCACTAACACAACTATATCATAGTCACTTAAGTGAATTACTAGACGGACACTAGACTGCAAACTAGACAGGGTGACAGATGTTTTTGTGGTGCTATCCCTCAACCAGGACACTAATGAGTATGACATGGTGGTGAATGACGTGAAGAACTCAACCCAGAAGAACATGGAAATTATGCATGTGCCTAAGGCAGGTAAAACTCTGTCCTTGAGTGGAATCCTACCATCTCTCACAATGATGCCTAAATACAAAGGGAAGATGATTAAATGTAACAGCTGGTGAGGTAGCTGGCATCATTCTAAGCTGATCCAGTAAATATCAGCATGGTGTGAGATTACTGACAGCCTAATTTGCATCCCCATGGATGACCTGCATCTTTCATTCTACAGGTCCTGCACACTGGCCAAAGAACTTCTTGCCCCCTAGTGCCTTTTTAGACAAAGTCTGCATTTTGGATATGCCATCATAGAGAAAAAAAAACCTTGCAGTAAATTAAATTCTGAACCATAATGACCGACATCTAAATAAATCGCTGGATCTTGAGGCTCTTTTGCAACTTGAAAACATTCATATCTGTGTTATAACATATATTTTATATCAGTGAAAAGAGCACTATGTCTTTGCTCTGTTTTACCACTTTTCACTTATTCAGACTTGCTGGAAACTGAAGGGAAGTGTCAACATTTGTCATTGACCCAATTATCTTTAAACAGATTTTTTCACAACCTATAAACTTCATATTATATTAAATAAGGCAAATTATCAATTTATTATCTGCAAAAGGGTCACCTTCCAGAGGAGCATGAGAGGTTTCTAAATGTGGTTATTGAACAATATACAAAATACCCTTTAGGTGGGTGATTTCCACTGTCTTATGACTTTGATTAAATAAAGCACTTATACCACAAAGATTAGATGTGTTCATAGAGTCATAGACTTAGCAAATACAGACTCCCTTATGCAATTAATAAATCAACTCATGAGGGGTCTGGTTTTCATCCTGAACATCATCACTTCTCCTTGTACTAGTCCTGTAGTTTTTAAGTGAAAATAAACTTTCTTGTGAAGCTGAGTTTTTTTATCCGTTACGCCTTGCAGCCCTTTGTTTATTGGTTGTGGTCACATTTCGAGGGTTGTGTCTTCTTATTTTCTTGGAGTCCTGTAGTATACTTATCTCTGGTCAAATCTGATTTCAAATCAGTATTTTGTCATTTATGGCATATTAAATGTACCACAATGAATACCTGTCAATTCATGGACTTTAAAAAGGTAAACATATTAAATCAAATAAAAAGGCAAACTTAACGAAAACTATAGCATAGGCTCCCAAATTTCAGTCACAAGATTTCTTATCCTCTTATAATATCCTCTGTCACATTAAGCCAGATAATTTTGCTGTACAAACTAAGCCATCCCAGTCACAGCCAAATATAATAGGGAACATGAAATAAACCACCTTGGTTGAATGCTAGCATTAATAAGCTCTTTAATAAAAGAAACAAAAATGCTAATTAAGGCCTATAACAATTCAAAATCTATTCACTTTAAAGGCTCTATCAAAAAAAGGGCAGCAACAATCTGAAAGTTGACATAAAGAAAATTAAAGTGGAATACAAATTAAAATTAGCATCCAAAGCCAAGGATAATGAAAAGTCCTTTTTAATTACATCAAGAGATTAAAAAATAACCCTGAGCAATGCAAAGAATGAGCTTCAAATGGTTTAACCTACTCTGAACTTAAATCTATTGCTAATATATGTCAGGATAAATATAGTGCCAACTTTGCATTAGTAGCAATCATGAAGTTCCACAAATTCCTACGTCCTTTACTACTTTCAAGGAATCTAAAACTATCCTCTGTGTGCTTTGACAATTTACACATTTGCTCAATGAACAGCATCAAACTTGATTGTTCAAATTAAGTATAGCCAGAGGGTATGATTTTGAGGTACAGAAAATGGCTATTGTTATGCCCCTCCATAAAGGGGACCCCATCTCTGATCTTGGGAACCATAGCCCCATCAGCAGCCTGATGACATAGAAAGATAAAGCCCTGACTAAGATTCAGGTGACCAGAGTTTGATTACCAAAGCTGGGCACTAGAATGGGCATTCCTATCCTGATGGAAGGGTACATGCTGGCATCTCTCTAGTGTAGCGCTGGCGAAGACCAAAGCTCAGAAAGAGAGAAAAAGAAGATTTCCGGCCAATGATTTGGAGGTGTAGTGATGGTATACTTGCATTATGGGTCAAGGAGTGGGAAGTGTACTGGGGTAGTTCCCAATAGCCTAGCCAGTCTTAACATAAATGACTTAAGTATGCAGGGTGGGACTTAGGTTTAAGAAAAATTCCAGCCCCCTAAGGATTATGGTACTAGTCCCCCTCACCTGACTCTCATCTCAGGGCCAAGTCAAAGTACAAGGAATGACCAATTAAGCTCTCAGCCTAGATAAATGAGTAGGTCAGAAGTGTGAGTGATGGTGGAAGGACTGATTAAAAAAAAAAAAAAAAAAAAGCAGCCCTAAACATCCATTAACTGGCAATGTTATGTCTGATTTCATAAGCTTGATATAAAAATATTATTGCTCTAGAGAATAATATGATTTTGTCTGAGAGAGACTATGTGGAATTAGTTTAGTAAACTTCAAGAAAGTTGCTGAAGATGTAGATAGTGGCCATGCAATTCATATAGGGTAGCCAGATCTGACAAAAATTCTTTGATGCTTTTCCACATATTGAAATTCCAAATAAGCTTAAGTTCTTAACATAGATCCTTATGTTGTAAGACTGAAAGCAAAATAGCTGACACAGCAGATATAATTAAGGTAGAAGGCGCCATCTCAGAGAGCAAAAGACGTAACTAGTGGCCTCAGCACTGGTAGCATTTCTGTTCAGTGTCTAATTCTTGATCTCCAAAATGCTATCCCTAAGATATGTATAAGTAAATTTGCCAATGACTACAAGCTAGTTGTTGTCATTCACTCAGTAGCAGACATGATACCATAGACAGGCCTTTACCATGCAAATCAGTGGTCTGTTAAGAACGAGCTTAAATTAAATATAGAAGTGAAGCATTGTCACTTTTGGTAAACACATTTTCATAGCAGCTTACAATATAAACAACAGCAGTCTTAGCTGATACGGTTGTTGGTGATCTCAGCACATTCATAGACAATTCCTCATTCTTTGACTTTTATGTAGCAACAATAGTCTGGAAATCCTATGCCTAATTAAAAACTATACATATCTAAGCTATAAAAGTTATAATTCATTTCTACTCTGCTTGATAAGATGAGTTATAAAATATAATTCCTCTTTTATTATGTAAACATTTAACATATCAAGTTGCTAGAAAGCCTGTCTAAAAAGATCACCTGACTAAATCGCCTCAGTTGCCAATACAGGCTTGAAATTCTATCCCTGTCTTTTACAGTCTTGAAAAATGATTTACATCTAGCATTCTGTGCTGTTAAGCACCCAGCCTATTATCTGCAACACTTCCACAAAATAAATGCCTCCTCAGAAATTCAAACAAAAGACATGAATCTCTATAAAAACAAATAAGAAATGCTGGAGTGACAGAATTATTTTTCAATACTCGTTTCACCTGTAGAATGATCTTCTACTGAGTATAAACAAGAATGATACCCTCACTTCCTTTGAAGCATACTCTTGACAATTTAAATAGGTATCTACAAATTCATGCTGCTAATTTCATGTTTTGCCTCCTGGAGGCAGGAGGTGCTTTATGAGGATGGCTATTTGTAATTTGATCATGGTCTCTGGAATCACTATACCTTATTAACTCTAGGCATCTATGAATAAACATACTTACTTATCACATGCTGGTTTCAACCAGTCAGGGACAAATCTCAACAGATTCAGGAACAAATATGAAAAAAGTCAGGGACAATCAGGGGCACTTTTAAAATATTGACACAATTAACTTGTGAAAATGGCAGAATAACAGAATTTGAATTAATATGCAGTTTCTAAAGTAAAAGAAGTCTATAACTAATTATTGTCATTTATTAAATGAAATTCTCCACCTTTTCTCGAAAAGTCACCAGTTTTAGGAGGGATTAACAGGGACAGAGCTAAAATTTGAGTCAAAATCAGGGACGTCCCTGAAAATCAGGGACAGTTGAGAGGTGTTGTGCATATTTTTGCAGTTTGCTATGTTCTACTTTTTTTTTCTGGTACATATTTGAATTCTAAGATCAAACTCAATATATAACCAGAATCTTACCCTAATACTAGAAGGTAAACATGTACCTGAGAGAACAATTCACTTACTAGCCTATCATGCTATTCAGAAACAAAATCACAACCTGTATAATTTAATATTTAGCTCCCTTAAAACAAAATGATTCCATCACTGTAGATATTTCATGTCTTGTACTAAGATTTCCTGTCTAATGCTATGCAAAATTACTCTAACAAGTAAAATATATTGTTAGCACATTTAGCTACTGTATATAAGGCTATTATTAATGGTCCCAAGGAGCTCATTATTAAAACATTTTACTAGATTATATTTCATTTACCAACTGTCTGCTTTGGAACATTCTACCTGACTTGACAGTTAGAATGGCCTTTGGTTTAATTGAGGAAGAAGGGGGGGGGGGTGTGTGAGAGGTAGAATGTGAAGAGGAGGAAGTAAGGTGATATTAAGAGCATGATAGTGAAAAGGGAAGAAGTGAACATCCTTGAAAGTGGCTTTTTTATGATCCTTCTTTGAGCATTGAGGTTTACTTCCCTGGCCAGTTGAATGACCCATTCATTCTACGTGGTGATAGCCCTACCAGGGACAACAGACTGCCATCTACTTTTGATCTCATGCCAATCCATACCAAATTCAGTATTATCCTACCAGAATGCACTGCCCTCTTCTGGTTTAGTACGACTACATTAAATAAATAGTCTTCTCATAAAACAAATGGAGTTCGTAGATTCATTGGTGTTTACTAGGTTAACAACCACAAGGGCTTTTGTAAACCTAGCCATGCATAAGAATGAATCCAAAAATCCAAAGTGAGAATAGAACTCACAGCCTCCTGATCGTCTAGCATTGAAAGGTAAGAATGTTACCTGCTAAGCCACTGATGCTACATAACCTAACCATAAGCTGGAAAACATGTAGTAACCACCCATTCATTTAAACTGGTTTTACATCTTGATTTTCACTATGCAATTCATTATATTTGTTATACACCATTCAATTGGCCACTTAATAGTAACACTTCAACAAATAAAGCTTGATTTAGGGCATCTTACCTTCATCAAGCCTACTGATAGTTTTTCTTGAAGATCCTGACCTGCAGACCTCAGTGCACATCATCACAGCATCTATCTAGTGCCTTTTTCACCTCTACTTCCTTACCCGTCTGAGGTTTTAAATCCCTCAATGTTTGGGTGCCAATTGCAGATTGCCCTTCCCTGTACTACCAGTCCACACACTAGCAGCTGATGGGTTACCTGCTGAATACCTTCAGTTGGCTGTCAATGAACTTGCCTTCCCCATATCCATCCTACTAAACAGATCTATCGCAGAAACCTCAATACCACCCATCTGGAAGACCTCCTGTAGTATCCCCCTCCATAAAGGCAGAACCTCCACTGACCTCACCAACTATCACCCCATAGCCATCCTATCTGCACTAGCTAAAATACTTGAGAAATGCATACACCACCAACTTATGCCATACCTACTTAACAACCAACTTCTCTCTCCAACCCATCATGGATTTAGGCCAGCTCATAGCACAACCACTGCCCTACTCTCCTTCACAAACCTCATCAACCAAAACAAACACGCAGGCAATCTAACCTCTGTCATATTGCAGGACGTACCTAAGGCCTTTGATATGGTCAGCCATCTTAAACTATTACAAGCCCTTACTGACCTTGACCTTAGTAACCAAGCATTCGCTTGGTTTCAGAACTATCTACAAGGAAGACAACAAGTAGTACAGTGGGACAACGACCTATCCTCACTCCTACCCATCACCACAGGAGTCCCACAAGGTTCCATTTTAGGTCCCCTCCTATTCTCCATTTCACTAATAATCTCCACAGCATCTGTCAAGATGCAACAGTTAAACAAGATGCCAACAACTCAGCACTTGTCTGTTCAGCCAATGACCCTCAGAAACTTCTCTCTATAACCCAAAAAGCCTTCCATACCACCAAAAACTGGTTCCTTAAAAAAAACCTAATACTAAATCCCAAAAAAACAACCTCTTGCTTTTTACACCTAAGAAATTTACCACAATACACATCTCATTCAATACAGTGTTCAGAGATGGCACCATCATCTCCCTTGACACTCACACAAAATTGTTAAGTTACCATTGATAATAACCTCAAATTCGATCAGCATATAAATCAAACTATTAAAAATATCCACAAAAAGAATTGGGCAGTCTATATAAAAATAAACCTTTTCTAACACAACCTGCTAGGATAACAATTGCTCAAACTCCCCTTCTTTCCACCCTATTCTATGCCTCACCCACTCTCACCAACTTACCCAAAACCGAAACTGCCTAACTCAACTCTTGTTACAATCAAATTGCAAAATTTGAAGCTGGTGCCCCCTACCATGCCTACCACTGCCATTGCCTAAAACAACTTGACTGGCTTGAATTCCCTAATCTCCTAAACTACCATCAACTATCCTTTGCCCATAATCTCCTACTATTCCAAGACAAAATTCCATCACTGGCTAATCTACTAGAATCCCAAGCTAAAACCAGACAACTTTGCTCTAATGACAAAAAACTAATCAAGGTCACGATAGCCAAAAACACAGCAGGGGACTCCCTCTTCCCTAACTACATAGGCACAATTTGGAACTCCCTAACCACCTCTATTACCTCAGCAGCCTCAAAGGCCACATTTAAAAGACTACTGAAAGAACACCTAAAGCACTCATGGATTTGCACATGTTCCCCACCTGGTTGGTCTTCCCGCCTCTCCCTTCCTGCTTCCTCCTGCCCACTAACTTAGGGTTCATCTCCAACAAATGCAGCTTTTCTAGCTTCCTTCCTGTTCCAACTCTAATACTATCCCTTAGTTTAATACTCACATATCCCAGTTCCAACTCTAATACTACCCCTTAGTTTAATACTCACATATCCCAGTTCCAACTCTAATACTACCCCTTAGTTTAATACTCACATATCCCAGTTCCAACTCTAATACTACCCCTTAGTTTAATACTCACATATCCCAGTTCCAACTCTAATACTACCCCTTAGTTTAATACCCACATATCCCAGTTCCAACTCTAATACTACCCCTTAGTTTAATACTCACATATCCCAGTTCCAAGTCTAATACTACCCCTTAGTTTAATACTCACATATCCCAGTTCCAACTCTAATACTACCCCTTAGTTTAATACTCACATATCCCAGTTCCAACTCTAATACTACTCCTTAGTTTAATACTCACATATCCCAGTTCCAACTCTAATACTACCCCTTAGTTTAACACTCACATATCCCAGTTCCAGCTCTAATACTACCCCTTAGTTTAACACTCACATATCCCAGTTCCAACTCTAATACTACCCCTTAGTTTAACACTCACATATCCCAGTTCCAACTCTAATACTACCCCTTAGTTTAATACTCACATATCCCAGTTCCAACTCTAATACTACCCCTTAGTTTAATACTCACATATCCCAGTTCCAACTCTAATACTACCCCTTAGTTTAATACTCACATATCCCAGTTCCAACTCTAATACTACCCCTTAGTTTAATACTCACATATCCCAGTTCCAACTTTAATACTACCCCTTAGTTTAATACTCACATATCCCAGTTCCAACTCTAATACTACCCCTTAGTTTAATACTCACATATCCCAGTTCCAACTCTAATACTACCCCTTAGTTTAATACTCACATATACCAGTTCCAACTCTAATACTACCCCTTAGTTTAACACTCACATATACCAGTTCCAACTCTAATACTACCCCTTAGTTTAACACTCACATATCACTGCTAGATCACGCTGCAATCTATCCACTAAACTTTTATTCTCACTCTACACCTCTACTCTTACTACATACTTTAGCTACTACACTTTCCTGCTTCTCAGACCTAACCTGCTACCCAATTAACGAACTCTGTCCCTTTTCCTGTTACTATACTCCCTACTGACCTACTTGGACAACGTGTTCATAATTCTACTGTATAAAACATTAATGGTACCCCTAATCACAATGTTCACCATTATGTAATGCCTCAGCCTAAAACTGAAAATAAATGTTTAGTCTATGTAATTATATTAAATCTTAAGCTTCTTTGCTCTGTTACTGGTTTATGTTAACTTTAGTACTCACTATGTTAATCTGAAATAAGTTTGAATACTATGTTACTTGTCAATGTTGTCTGCTACTATCTATGTAAATGTGAATGTTTCTGTATACATCTTATAATTTTCTTGAATTTAACTGTGGAGCTTTTCTCCCCGGACCTCCACTGAAAATTAACTTTCATCCAGTTGCACTTTCCCGGTCAACTAATGTAAACTAAATAAATAAAATGTTTATGGACATAAATAAAAGCAAATTACAGACTGTTTAGATGTTTACATACATCCATGGATTATTTGCTCAAATTATTTAAATGGTATTTCTGTTTTTATGATATGTTAAGCAGGTGAAAGACCAGAGCTGTGAAATGTATAAAAAGTGGGAAAAAAAACTTTAAACACTGGGCAATAGGAAGGGCAAACCACCATGCCTTCGATGCAGGGAGAAAAACACTTTTAACATTTAATAAAACCTGCCCAGAGGTTGCAGATCTTCAGAATAAATTAGCAGCTTTTGTAGAACTGTTTGTCAATTAACTGCATCCCCTTTATACATACAATTGTTTTATTGTACTAATAATCATTATGCATTGACAGATAAGAATGTATTCAAGACCTGCATAGTTTACCCTCACAGGTGAAAGATTACAAGGGTAAAGGTTAATGCAGAGGATAAATATTGAAAAGGTCATAGAGTAATTATTAGAATGCTGGACAAATATTTATAGGCAGCTGAAATTATTGGCAATATACAATAAGTTACCTAAAAACGGGGATTATGTTCATATCCTTAAATAATTACATTCCTTTGTAATACCTAGTTAATGCTGAAAGGTTTCAACCAAGATACCGGTTAGATTTATTGCATATTTACATGAAGCTCTGCATGCAGTCCCTGATATGCATTCCATTTTGGCAGCACATTTAGTTCCACTGACATCATGACTTTAGAACATTCACTGTAATTCTCTCTCATTAATCTTTTGTTCATTTTATAATGTGTATTTGTAAAAATGTACTGTATGAATGG
>NC_056745.1:1068735942-1068758442 GCF_019279795.1 Protopterus annectens | reverse complement strand
AGTTCTTCAAGGTATCTCCCCTCCCCCTTCACACCTACCCTCTCTAGCTGCCAAATTTCTAAGGGTAATTTGATCCATTATCAGAAACTGTTGCAAAAGATAGTAAAATCTCATGAGTGGAAGAGCTCCCTGGTCAGCCTCAGTAAGAAGCTGATATCCCTTATAAGATCCTCCAAAGCTAGCAACAACCACAAAGCATTCTATAGCTATGTCAAGAATCTCGATGGCAACACCCAGATCTGCTCTGAGTTACAGCACAAAGACACGTAAATTACAGAACCAACTGATATTGCCAACATCCTGGCAGATAGGTTCAGTACTAACTTTACCCCCCCTCACCCCCTAAAGGGCCCAATTCTATACAGGAAGAATGCAGAGTCCCTGTAATCACAACTACGCAGGTAAAAGCTGTACTCTCTAAAGCCAAAAACACAGCATCCATGGGACTGGACAACATCCCAGGCTGCATTTTACACGAACTTCAGAACGAACTGGCTCCCCACTTAAGCACCATGTTCAGTAATAGCCTCACATCAGGCTTTGTGCCCACTGAATGGCACACAGCAACAGTTATCCCACTCCACAAAGGGAGATCCGCTACTGTTCCCGGGAACTATTAACCTATTAGCCTGACGGGCCTGGTCTGCAAGGCCATGGAACATATCATCATTGAACTCATAAACAAAGACATTGGTAACCTCCAAACACTGGATCCCACCCAGTTCAGGTTTGTGAAAGGCAGATCATGCCTCCTCAACCTGATCGACTTCTTTGAGGTAGTCACCAAAGCCGTAGATGAGGGAAAGGTGGTTCACACAGCCTATCCTGACCTCACCAAGGCTTTCGACACCATCCCCCATTCTGGAATTATAGCTAAATTCACTAAACTAGGTATAAATCCCTACATCACGAGATGGGTTGCCAACTGGCTCACTGACAGAACCCACACTGTAAAAGTTGCAGACTCCAAATCTGACCTCAAAGCAGTGACAAGTGGGGTACCACAGGGTTCCATCCTGGGACCTCTCCTGTTTGGTATCTACTTCTCTGAAGTATAGGCTAACACAGAAGGCCTCTGGCTAACGAAGTTCGCAGATGACTGCAAACTAGGAGCCATAGTCAAGTCCCCAAATGATGTGGACATCCTACAGAAGGGCCTCGCTGAGACAGATGCCTGGTGTCAGAGCCATGGTCTCAAGCTCAATGCCAAAAAGTGCAGTGTCATCCCCTTTGGTTAAAAACTCTGTACCCATGAAATACCACATAGACAGCAATCTACTTAACACCAAATGTGTGATAAGAGACCTTGGAACCCAGGTGGTCAGTAGTGTCTCCTTTGATAGTCACATTGCCACAGTAGTTAGGAAGTCCTTCTACGTGGCACACTCATCATAAAAGGGTTCTCATCCAGGAAAAAAGAGGTCATTGTTCCGCTCTACTCAACACTCATTAGACCCATTATAGAGTACAATGCCCCTTTTGGAATGTACCTCACAAGACATCTGCAGCAGCTGGAAAGGCCACAGAAGTACCTCACAAAGAGGATTACTGGACTCAAACAAATGCCCTACACTGACTGCCTCAAGAAACTCCAGCTTTACTCAATAGCATATCGCCTACTTTGAGGTGATCTCTGCCTAACATATAAAGCTATGTCAAACCCAGAGCTGTTGGACATGCTACACCTAAAGAAATCCCAATCCCTCCGAGATACACACTCTAGGGACCTAAACCTTGTCACCACAATAAACAGGACATGCTGGAGGGATAGATTCCTGTCCCAGAGACTTCCCATACTCTGGAACAGAGTCAAGCAAAGTTCTTCATTAGCACTCTTCAAGAAAAATCTTGATGAGTGGATGGGAAATAGGAAATACACCCCGGGGATCACTTCTGTGTCTCTGCTCGACAGTGGTACAGGAAAATAACTTTCTTGGGTGGCGTAAGCCAGGGAACCTTGTTGGCTAGGCTTACGTAGGCCCTTGGGCTGATAGCCTAGTACCTACCTATGAACCTATGTGATTGACATCTCACAGCAAGTGCCCTGACCAATGTACTGTTTTCTTGTTACAGCCTTTCCTTCCTTACAGTGGGATACTTTTTTGTTGCAAGCTCCATAGTACTGGGAAAATCACTGCTTAGCAAACCATCAAACTCTCAGTTTCTGTCCTTCCAGTTTGGTTAAATAGCTAACAAATGATAGACTATAAACATACTATATTTCACAGACTTGCATGACAGCAGTCGGATTTTGTTTAAGTGGTAATTTAAGAAGATTACGGTATCACATACTTCATGTAATCTTATGTAGTTTTGTCTATTAATTGTGATGGACATCTGCTTCATATGTAAAAAGATGAGATTAATGTCTAAACAAGGTCATTGTAAATTTGTGCTCTTTGTTCATGCAGCTGTTACTGTACTTTCGCCTGTACTTCCTCACTGTACTTTGTCACATATCGGTAGATCTGTTCAGAAAATTTGGAGATTATAGTCTGACATTTTTGCTGGACTGTCATAGTTTCAGAAATGGCCAATTTTCTGTTCCAGTTAGACATCCACAATCACAATCCAAATCAAGTATATATACTGCATCATAACAGTATCATGGTATACTCAGATTTTCACCAATTAGTATGCATTAACTTACTCCATATTTTGCTTTTATTCCATTATGTCCCTTTACAAATACGTAACAAATATGTATGCACTCTATCCATTTATCTCTATAAATATGCATCCTTCACTAACTATTAATCTTATATATGCTTTTTCTGTTCTCCTACCTTTTTATAATTCCATGAAACCAATGTGGGCACATATGAATGCTTCGATGTCAAGTATTAAAAACACCAACATCACTTTAATTTCCCTCCACCAGAAACTTGATGCCACTGCATGCACTTAAATAGTGACCGGCTTCCACTAAATGCCTTATTTAATCTGTCAGCCTCCAGTATGATGTGGACTGTACTGGCCATATAGTCCTGTGTATTACACTGCTGTCAAAAATGGCCACTCTTATACAGTATATTTTCAGTGTCGTAACAACCCTGACATGCCCATAGACCATTACCTACAAATAGGCTATTCCTGTGGCCCCCCACCAACATGATTATGCCAATTGCTTTTTCATCAGGCTTAAGGTGTGGCACCTGTGAAGGATAACACCAGGTGTCCAAAGCCCATTAAAGTCCACATTAACTGTTTAGTAACATTCTTAACTGAAGGCCAGTGTCAATTTATCATTCTCTCTTTATGAGACTATTAGGACTGTTTTACATGCTGTTTGCTGACCAGTCAAGTGACTTCTTTTGTCAGTAGAAATACATTACAATGCATGATCTGATGACAGGGTAATCTTTTAACCTTTCTTTTCCTGCAGTACAGACAAGTGATATGCATCCACTAACACAGAGGACAACTACTGCAATGTGTGCGCTGCACTGAAGTTACTCCACACTTAGTAGTGACAAGTAATTGTGCATACAATCCTGTCATGTAACTATAAACATTTTTAAAATACTGCACCAATAAAATATTCAAATGTGACATTCTATGTGAGAATCTGTTTATATTTTGAGGTGTTTAATAAAAATACCTATATACACACTGGTTTCCATAGATGCTTCTTTTTTATACCTATCAATTGATGTCTGTATCTGATTGCTTTAGAAACCATTACTGTGTGCATTTTGCAATAATCTTGCATTGTGTACTATTCTCCAGTTGTGAACCGTCGCCTACAATTAATGGTAGATTTTTCTACATGATCTTATATAGACTCTACAAGTATGTTTAACTGCCGCTCACATACATCAAGAAACTAATTAACATTGATCACAATCACCCATCTCAGAGTAGTGCTTCATTCCACCTTCACACATTGCACACTACTGGTCAGATTGTCATGCTGCCATTTTAATCTGTGAAAATAATTGCTAAGATGTTACCACACTACCACATAAAGCCAAAGCAGAGCATTTTAATTTTTTAAGCTTTCACACAAATGTTACTGGATGCTTCAGTCAATAATGCAACATTACTGCAGTCTATCCCTTTGCCACAATTTTTTTCTGATTCTTTCACTTCACCTGTGATTACAACTGTCAGTCTTCCACCACTGCAGGAGTGCAAGCATTTAAAATGGAATAATTAGCATGTTAATTATGTTTGGCTGACTGCATTCATTGCTCAGTTGCCATGTCAAGCACCACTGACTCATTACTCTTTACTATCAGCAGTGCTATTATCAAAATGCCAGTGTTCCTTTACAGGGTTCAGGGGACACATCATTCCAGCATATCCATTTGTCCCACATTTTTCAAGACCTTACACAACACATCACCACATATGTAACACTACATATCTATAATCATGGTAACATTTTCTATTGCCAGTCTGTCCACACAGATGTGTCCAAATTTTCTACAGATTGCTTTGCCATTACTACAGATGTTAACCAGGGCTCAGCATAGTGCAAAGCTACTAAGGTAAGTTATCTCAATATACATGCATTGCGTCTTGCAAGATGCTCACCGTAATTTGGACTTGGAATGTCTATGTTCTCTACCAGGCAGTATCTAACAGTGTTTAGAGGCATAGAGTTCAACACAACTCCCTTTGAAGACTATTCTTCTCCAAGCATACCTCTCTTAACTTTATCAAAATTTTGCCAACCACAACTCAGCCTTATCAAGGTGACTTCCTTCATTGTCATTTAGAAGAATGTGTTTCAAGATCTGTTCCTAGCCTGCCAAATGCATCATGCTCAACAAATGTACAATGTTCATCCAGTATGACCCCTGCATTATCCACATCATCAGCCCACATTTAAGACTCAAGCCTACTGTTGATCGGCTAACACCTGTCAAAAAAAGTTAAGATTTTAGCATACCTTACAAATATTCATCAGTAATCAAATACCAGTTAAGTACCAAAAAATATACCAGAAGTCCAAGGATCAGTCATCAATGACATCCAGACAAGCTGGCTTTTGGTTTACAGTGTGCAAATGTGGCAATTGCCACAACACTATTGTGAAAAGCCTCTGTACCGCATCAAGGTAGCCAGCATTACAGAGGTCCACTCACACCACAACACTACTCGCAGCTGCAGTCTGATCCACTCATGTCACCACTGTCATTATGCCCTTGCATCTAAGCAGCGTTCCAGATGCATACACCACTTGAATGGCAAATCACTCTACATACCTACATATTTCTTCACAAGGACCAGTCCTTACTAGAGAAACCATTGTAGAAGCTGCAGCTGAAAAAAAAATATTGAATAACAGACAACTGCATACCACTTCAGCATTTACACAAGCCCTAGTGGAAATCCTGACACATTCCAGGTATTCCTCAAAGTTACCGGAGTCTCTTGATCAACATTCATGCAGTCTGATTGATCTTACCCATGAATTTTATAGAAATTGATCATTTACCTTTCTCTGAGCCTCATTAATTAGAGCACCACACATACATGTCATTCTCTATATATAGCGAGCTTCATTATGCATTGCTATTTTACAACAAGTACAGTTGTTCCTAACGATTTCCTATACAACTGCTTCTGGACAGAAGTGCTGTATCATCATAAATGCTTTCCTGATTTCAGCTATTGGGCAGACCGTACATAATGGGGGTTGTGTATTGGCCAGCTCCAACTTTCTCCACAATCTTTGCTCACTGCCACAGTGGTCAGCCCCTGTAAACCTGGGACTGATTTTAACAAAAAGTTTGTGTTGATTTTCCACAGTACTTCTTTGTTACCCTTTCCACTAACTTCTTTACCGACCATCACTTCATCCAATCTGACACTACAATACAAACTAGAAACACTGTGAAGTAACATTGTACATTACCAATACATATGTATAATTAATATTACTTGTCCATAGCCACGAGTCATACACAGCAGCAACACCATGTACCAAAAAACATTGATAACTTGCATGCTCACCTCCTCTTGCCCAAATGACATACAAGCAGAAGAATCACGTTTGAATTTACAATTTACAAGTGTTCTATCAACTGGATTAAGTAGTTAAAAACCTTTACAATGTAAACATGATTACATTCTGTCCTGACACAAGTCCCGTACACAGTACTAAGCCGAAATACACATGTATACTCACCGTTACGCTTATCCATGTGAAATACATGTCTGGAAAGGGATGTACTGAACGTGACAGTCACACAGCACTTCCTACAAAATGATGCTGAGACCACTTACCAATGTCAAACGATATGCAGACAAAACAAAATGTAGTACAGACAAATGATGAAAAGGCCGCTTGTATAGCAATATACTGACATATGCCTCAGTAGTTTACTGCCTGCTCCCTCAGTACTTTCAATACATGAATACAGTGATCCAAAACTGCTCCCTTGTTAATGGCAATGTAATTCCTTTGTACATGCCACTTGCCAAGGGCCCAATGTGCAGGACTGTAAGCATACCATTCATAGCTCAAGCCGAAAAGATACACATTTACATGTCAGTACATTTGCACTAACTGCATGTATCATCAGCCAGGCAGTCCATACATTGGCATTAATACAGTTGTACATTAAATTGCATATTGATTCAGGACATTTCCAAATCTCGAGAACAATTCACCCACTCAAACTTTAATCTACAAGTCATGAAAAATTGTAAAATCACACATCACAAGGCATGCATAGCATATATGCAGATTCCATTTTACATGACATGAATTCATACTTAGTAGCACCATGTTAAACATTACAGTGACCACACAAGGAAAAATGCAGTTTGATATGAATCAAATTGTAACAAAACATTAGTTCTTAGAATTGACACTTTATATGTGCCACCTCACAGACTAGCCTCTGTCCAATTGTAGAATGTCAAAGTAATCTTTACAAATGGTATTTACAAATCTTGTTCATATTAACAGACAGTATTGTCACTCATTTTTGCTCAACATGAATTTGTTCCTTAGAAACAGCATGGACGGCATACAATCCATCCAGTCTTCTCACAATACACTGTTATCAATAGCAACTGAATGGGTAATTGATCTTCTTCTTCTTTCGACTTTTCCCAGTTAGGAGTCCCCACAGCGGATCACCTGTCCGCTCATGATTGGCAGTGGAGTTTCACAGTGTTGAATTGCCAGCCTGGCACCCAACCTTCCACAGAAGGCACACAAATGCACACATTCACACCTAGGGCCAATTTAGAGTGTCCAGTCCACCTACAGCATGTATTTGGGATATGGGAGGAAACCGGAGCACCTGGAAGAAACCCACATGACCACAAGGAGGGCATGCAGACTCTGCACAGAAGGAACCCCAGCCAAGGATCGAACCAGAGAACTTCTTGCTGTGAGGTGGCAATGCTAACCACTGTACCACTGTGGCCACTAAACATTGTAATTTGTCTGCCTCAATTATGATTGTATACGACTCCTATAAAGGACCTGTGTTTAGAGGCAGTAATCCATATTCTGCTTGGGAATACCACATGCCTAAAACAAAACCATAGTACAATTATCATTACTCTATAAAATGGGCTGACAGTCAACTGAATGCTGATTGACTACTCAGCACAATTTGAACTGCAATTTTCCAAAAGGTTGATAAACACTATCAATACAACTATCTGACTTTGCATCTTCCGTTTTATTGTTATTTAGAATACTTTACATTGCCACTGCAAAGGTGTTGAACTCGACCAAGGACACATTTTCAACAGACTCCCGTGGAAAAATAGATGCACATTAACAGGTTTTAACAATATTCATGCATACTGCAATGTCAGTGAAGTTAAACCAGGTGGCAAGTGTGAAAAACTCAAGGATTTTAAAGGCATGATTTTAATACAGCAGATAAAGTATTTCCTGCTATGCAAAGACTTGTGTTATGAATCTGTATTCAAGTGGCGTTGGAAGTAAGATTATGAAAAGACAAATGTTGTTCACCTAAAAGATGCAGACACAATCTGATGCAGATATAGAATGGAGCCTAGCAGGAATACAGATTTTAAAATTCTTGATGTTGGATGACCCCAAAGGAAATATAGGATAACAAAACATTATGAAGTTGGTGGGGATGAAGTATTGAAGACTAACAATGCAGAAAAGTCAGGGTGTAGTGCTTGGCTGTGCCTGAGGTGATGTGACCTTCACAGAACCTCTCGCCTCTGGCTGTACCTGAGGTGATGTGACCTCTCTCCTCGGATACACATGTGAAATATGCAGACTTCTACAGCAATGCTTTCTACCATAAGGTGTACAACTGCATTGAGTCTGTTGTACTATCTAATGCCTGAAACACCATCTATGGTAGCTGATAACATCTGAGTCTGCATCCTACTGTGGCACCAACAACAATTAGCAGCACCATTGGGTGCTTTTATTCAGAGACATAGAAGCACTGGCTTCATCATAGCTAAATAGAAAACACTCACCATTCCACTTCCTTGCAGAAAGTTGTTTTGTCACTTTTCCACGTACTTAAATTAGCTTGACAAAACATAATGCTTACGCGATCGAGGTAATCATCAAGCACCTGATCAACCAAGATAGCTGGCCTGACTGCTTTTGTACTTATCAAATGGGGGGAGGACTTAAACATAAAGGAATCTGAAACAGTCTACATGCCGCTGCACATGATCACATCTGTGAATACATGCTACCTAGATTTAGCCAAGGCTTCTGACAATATATCCTGCTCATCTAGTGACCAAGTCACCCAGTTAGGTATCAAAACCCTACATTGCTAAGGGGGTCACTCAATGGCTCCCCAAAACATGCAATAATGGGCACATAGACAATCCACTTACAACAGAAGACTAACCAGTGGTGTTCAACAGTGATCAGTCCTTCGCCCTGTACTGTTTGGAATCTATTTCTTCTAAGTGCAAGCAAAAAATGGAGGTCTATGCATGACAAACTTTGCCAGCGACTGAAAAATGTGAGCAATCAGATTCTCCAAATGATGTAATCATCTGACACGATGGTCTTACTCAAGGAACAATTGCTGTCAAAGCCAAACCCTTCAACTCAATGCAAAAAAAAAAACATTTCACCATCACTGCTTTTAAGCGCATTGATACAGATGACTAACACAGCACTAATACAGTATTGAGTCATTGGTGACAGAGCTAGGCACACTTGGCAGCAAACTTACCTTTCATCACCATGTCTCCACAGTGTTGAAAATGGCATTCTATATTGCTCATCTCATAGGGGCATTGCTTCTAGAAATAAGTCATAACCTCCCTCTCTACTTTGCCATCATCAGGCAAATAAATGAGTACAATGCCCCAATTGCTATTTGCCTTTATGAACACCTGCAGCAATTGCAGACCACAAGTGTTGATCACAAACTAAATTGAAGGTCTTCAGTAGCGGTACAATGTGGATTGTGTAAACTCATCCACACTGTATTCTGTCTCAGACTACTCTGAGGCAATCTCTGCCTTGCCTATAATGTAATGTCTCACTGGACCATTCTTGGACATGCTGCATATTCAACACTGAAGTGACACACTTGTTACATTCTCTAAACACTTTCACCTACCCTTATGACATTTAAGGACCCTGATGGAGGACAGTTTCTTCTCCATGATGTTACACTACCTGTGGAGCAGACACCCACTTCATGTCAGATCACCCCAATGGCCCTCTTTAAGGGCAGTTTGGAACATTGCAAACATACCAGGACATTAACTCCTGGGGCATCCACCTTTGTGTCACTTTGAATGGGGCAATAAGGGTTGATCTTACAACCAAGGTTAGAAATTGCATATTGTTGCAAGGCTCCTACGAACATTACCCTGTTAATTTACTATGACCCAGTGCAAACTGATAAGATCCCCAACAATTGATGGTAATTGGAAACACACCCCATATACCCTAATTAGCTAAACACTTCAATCTGAAAAGTATCTGGTCACAATTTGCGTACCCATTCCACAGTTGCAACTGTGCTACATCATCCAGGATTTTTGCTACTGTTTCCAAATCAGGAAATATGTCTAGCAATCACCATTGTCTTCTTAAGATGCTCACACATAGCAATATTCTTTGGTATGTTGGGTACAAACATGGGTTGCAGTTCCAAAATGCCTTGCTTTGCTTTTACAACTTCCAACATCAGGTCATATATGTAGTCAAAATTTCTCTGCTCAAATATCGGTTTAGCAACCCATTCCTATTTTGCCTTTACACCGTATCAAAGCTCTCTCTTTGCTGCTAATTTTTTTGTAGGGAATCGCACCACTGCCTGGTCATAATTTAGGTTTTCCTTATGATCAAGGATGGCAAGTATGATTCTTGCTTTCACTCTAGCAAAAGTAAAGTGCTCAAACTTGGGGCAATACACAGTAATGCATGAAACACCTTAAGGTTGCCAGTGTGGCAGAACTTTGTGATGTGCTTCAGATTTTTAAGAAGAATTGGGTTTGCAACAATTCTCTTCAATGCACTGTGACATGCATCATCTTCTTCCAGCCACTTCTTCTCATCTCCATCAATGACTGGCATTTCATGTCCACAACAGGAAACCTTCTTTGAACCACCCCAACTGTGTTGGTCAGTTACATGGTACAGCCATGACAACCATTTCTCCTGTAGTACAACTTCGTCCCTTTCACACATTTCAGCACACCATCACAGGTGATTAGAAGTACTGTGGCATCACTGCAGCAATTCTCGCTTCCCTTTCCTTTTCCCAGCTTCCGTAATTTTCTTTGTCAAAGTTTTGGCCATTTGCCTCACATCAAACTGGTGATCCACCTCAACAAATTCAGTAAGCATCAAAAATCTTATCCCAGGATGTCTGTCTGTAGCCACAAGACTTACCTTCATATTCTTATCCAGCAAGTTTTTCATACACTCCTTAAAAGCTTTCCTCTCCAGTGAAACTGAAGATACCCCGCTGCAGGCCTGCTCCAGACAGAAATCATCAATGAATCCAAAGTCCAGGTCTATCATGCTATAGCAGCAATACTTTGCAGAATAACCTGGGCTGTCACACCACCCATCTCCAGCTAATCTTATTTCATTACCCATTGTATCTTCCAGTAGACAAGACTGATGGTTTGTCCAAGTGTACAGCAAAACTGGAACAAATATTCTCTTTGAATGGAATAGAAGGTGGTTTCACTTATAAATTTCAATACAAGATATGCACAGAATTGTGCAATATGTGCATACGTACTTCCACTGAAAAGGATAGACGATGCAAGTAGAAGATTGCCAGGTAGCATTCGACCTATTAACGGTTGACTTTCCCACTGCAGAACTTCATGTCCACTAATGGAGGATACCTTCACCAATATATATGACCACAACTTCAATTTCATAAATTCAATGCAGGTGTGCGGCATTGTGAACAGGTCAGTTTTAACAACAGGCAAGCCAGGCAGGACTCAAACACAATGAATTTGCTTCACTTATCATCTTCTCATCTTCGTCCTGTTCGAGCACTGTGTCGTCCATCTCTGAGGTAGACAAGTTGTCCGAAGTATAGAACCAGTTTGGATCCTTTTCAATATCATCTGTCCACTGTGAAACTGAGGAGCCGCTATGCATCCTGGTGTTATGGACTTCCTGATGTAGCTTGACCGGAGTGCTGCAAGCTTTCATCTCAAGAGATGTGTATGCACTGTAGCTACATGTGGCCTCTTCAGTGCAACTTTCATCCTCTTGATGAAGACAAGTCCTCACACTCATGCTACAACTGCCCACATCACTGAAACTCTGGTCCTGGCTCAGTCATTTCTGTTTGTACATCCTTGGACTTTCGGCAGTATGTATGGTCTATCAGTGGTGAGACTCCTAATTCTGGAACCTGTACAGCTGCATCAGTCATTGTCCATGGTCATGTTTCAAGGTCTGTTAACTTGACTTGAACTCCTATGCTGCAGCCTTTCTTTTGTCGAAACTTTGTCTGGCATGCGACTATACTCTGACTGCAAATCCCAATCTCCATTGCGTAAACTTCTATGCCTTTGACTACCTCTTCATACAATTCTGGCTCTTGAACCTATGATTACATAATTAACATTAATAAGGCAATGCTCAACTAATCACCAAAATAGAATTACATGACTTTTAACACTATACACAGTATTGCCTCAGTCATGACAGCACATGACAGCATAAGCATATTGTTGACTGTGCTCCTGAATGAATATACTCAATGGAGTCATACTGAACTACTGCCACATTTTGCATTTACAATTCTTTTGATTCCTCTGACAACCCTAACCTGACCAGAAGACTAAATGTTTCACCACCAGTACATATTCCACTAGGTTTTCATCCCAACTTACCTCCAGAGGTTATTCACTCATATGGCAATCACCTTCCTGATGGTATGCAATTATATTTCCAATATCATACAGCACACAAATGAGACCATGTTTTAAATTCATTACTTTGAACATTTTCCAATAAGCAATGACACAATGTATGAACCTGTAATGAAAAAACTGCCCAATTCCAAACATCTCAATTCCAGAAGTCTACTCAAACTTGTCAAAACATTTCACCAATCAGTATGTACAATCTTTGCAGAAGTAAAATTCATCTAAATAATTCCACATAAGATATCTGTAACTGGTGAAGAGGTTGCTGCTAGCAAACAACTTTATATTTCAGTGTTTCATCTACAAATACAGTGCCTGTTGCTCTTGAATACATTGCCTATGTAACAGAAAAAAAGGGAATAGATGGCAAACTTATAACAGGTTCATAATTGCAGGGTATCTTCTCCAAAGAACAACGTTCTCAGGACTGCAGCGTCATCCCACTTAAAAGTACTAGACAGTACAATATCAGCTATACATCTGCATACTATCAGAATAGAGCCCACAACCTTCTGCATCAAAAGCAAGCATACTATGGGCGGTGCTAATAGCAGTAGAAACAGACTTGCCATAAGCAGAACTCTTCCCCTGAAGCTCAGCTGCTTGTTAAATTCATTTGATATGCCCCTATATCTTCCGAATTTGCAGCAGTAGAAATCAGGAAAAAGTCAAATTTACTGGATGGGGAACAAAGGGCTGAAACCATGAAAAAATGTATAAAGACTGCTAGTGTAACATTACAGACTTGCTTGAGTAAAATATGTATTTCCATGCATTTTCGGAAAGATAAGAAACTGAAATTGCTTGTATCCCTCCCTACCACACAGACAGCAGCACACACCCCCAAGCACATGCGTGCGCGCACACAAACACACACACACACACACACACACACACACACACACACACACACACACACACACTCCTTGCCGTGCACACACACACACACACACACACACACACACACACACACACACACACACACACACACACACACACACCGCACATACAGCATGTATGCACACACACACAACACTCCAACAGCACACACATACCCCAACACTCCCCCAAGCACACACACTCCAGCACACACACACACACACACACACACACACACACACACACACACACACACACACACACACACACACACACACACACACACACACACACACACACATACACACACACACACACACACACACACACACACAAATACACACACACGCGCCAACACTCCCCTCAGCAAGTACACACACCAACATCACCCAGCACACACACACCAACACCCCCAGCATACACACACACGCACACAAATACACACACACACACACACACACACACACACACACACACACACACACACACACATGCGCCAACACTCCCCTCAGCAAAAACACACACTGACATCACCCAGCACACACACACACACACCAACACCCCCAGCATACACACACACACACACACACACACACACACACACACACACACACACACACACACACACACACACACACCCCCCCCCAGCACACACACACAGTCAACCCCTTGCTTGCATCCCCCGACACACACACTCATCCCTTGCTTGTATGTCCACACACATCCTTTGTTTGGATTGCATTGAAATTTTTTTGGTTAGGCCTCTGTGAAAAAAGTAGCAGAGTCCCACAATGAAAACAAACTTGGCATTACAGCTTATCTGCCCTTGAAACTGACATTGATTGAAAAGCCTTTTAAACCCACATTCAAAGAAAATACATCTGGTTAGTGACAGACAAATTTTACCTTTGGGCTAATGTGAAATAGGCCTCCTGCAAACATAAGACGTTGTCCTGTTCGATTCTCAGCTAGTGCGTCTTCTGTGTGGAGACATGCATGAATGGGCGTACCTTCGTTGAAGGTTGTGCATCAGGGCTGGCAACTCGGCACGTAAAAGTCTACTGCCAGTCATTAGCGGACCGGAGTTCCGCTGTGGCGACCCCTAACCGGGAAAAAATGAAGACACAACAACATGCATTCTTTGATTCACCTTCCTGATTGTATGCAGTTACATTGCTTGTATCATACAGCACACGTATTAGACCTTGTTTTAAATTAATTACTTTTCAACATTTTTCTAGTAAGCACTGACACAATGTATGAACCTTTAATGAAAGAACTGCCCAATTCCAAACATCTCCATTATATGTCTACTTAAACTTGTCAATACAATTCACCAATCAGTTAATATGCACAGTCTCTGTAGAAGTAAAATGCATCTTAGAAATTCCACGTAAGAGATCTGTAATTGCTGAAGACGTTGGTGCTAGCAAAGAACTTTACATTTCAGTGTTTAATCTACAAATAAAGTGCCTGCTGCCCTTCACTACTTTGCCCATGTTACACTAAAGAATTATAAGCTAGAAATATTGCAATAGGGGATTGATGACAAACTTAACAGGTTTGTTGTGACTAAGCATTTTCTGCAAAGGAGAACATTCTCAAGACTGCAGCATGCGACCCCTTTAAAGTACTAGAGAGTACAGTATCAGCAATGCATCTCCATACTGTGGGAGTAGAACCCACAGCATTCTGTATCTAAAACATGTATACTACGGTCTACTTGTTGTATTATTAGCAGTACAGTCAGACTTGCTATAAGTAGAACCAAACTTCTCTTCCCCTGAAGGTCTCAGCTCCTTGTAAAAAACACTTGACATGCAACTATATATATCGCATTTGCAGCACTAGAAATCTGCAATAAGCCAAACTTTATTGGAGGGGGAACAAAGGGCCAAAAGCAGTGACACAGTATAAGTATTGTTTGACAACTGTTGTAGTTGCTAGAAAACAGTAGGTTACCATGCATTTTTGAAAAGATCCCCCCACACACTCTTCCCCTTTCTTGCATCACCCCCCACACACACTCACCCCTTGCTTGCACCCCCCCCCACACACACACACACAAACACACACACACTCAACCATTGCTTGCATCCCCATACAGGCACACACACACACACACACACACACACACACACACACACACACACACACACATTGCTTGCATCCCCACCCCCACACACAATCACCCGTTGCTTGCATCCCCACACACACACACACACACACACACACACACACACACACACACACACACACACACACACACACACACACCCTTTGCTTGCATACACAGACACACACACACACACACACACACACACACACACACACACACACACACATTGCTTTCTTCCCCCCACACACACTCACCTCTTGCTTCCATCCCCACACAAACTCACCCCTCACTTGCATCTCCACACACACACACACACACACACACACACACACACACACACACACACACACACACACACACACACACACACACACACGCACACACACATACACACACACACACACACACACACACACACACACACACACACACACACACACACACACACGCACACATACAGACACACACCAATTAGGAAATATGCACCATCTCTGCAAAAGTGAAACTGGTCTAAATAATTACCCATAAGAGATCCATAAATGATGAAGAAGTAGCTGCTAGGAAATAACTTTATATGTCAATGTTTTTCTACAAAGTGCCTGTTGCTCTTTAATACATTGCCTATGTATCACAAAAACATTCTAAGCTAGTAATTTTGCAATAGGAAATGGATGGCAAACTTATAACAGGTTCATAATTACTAGAGATCTTCTCCAAAGGCCGATGTCCTCAAGACTGCAGCATCTGCTAACCCTAAAGTACTAGACAGTACAGTATCAGCTATCCATCTACATACCATCAGAGCCTTCTGCGTCAAAAACAAGTGTACGATGTGTGGTGCTACTAGCAGTGCAAACAGACTTGCCATAAGGGAAACTAAAAATCTCTTGCCCTGAAGCTCTCAGCTCCTTTTAAAATCCACTTGACATGCCACTATGTCTCTTGAATTTGCAGCACTAGAAACCTGAAAAAAGACAAATTTACTAGAGTGGGAACAAAGGACCAAAACCAGTGATGAAGTATCAAAATTGCTTGCCTAATGTTACAAAATTGCTAGAATAAAATGTGTGTTACCAGGCGATTTCATAAAAATGAACTAATTGTCTGCATCACACCACCCCCACACACACACTCACCCCTTGCTTGCACCCCCCCACACACACACACACATACACAGCCCTTGCTTGCATCCCCCCCCCCACAAACACTCCTTGTTTGGATTGCATTTAAATTGTTTAAGCTGCATAGCACAAATACTGATAGGCCTCTGGTAAACAAAGCAAAACAGTCCCACAATGAAAACAGACACCATTAAAACTCCTCTGCTCTTGAAATTAACAGTGTAACTAAAATTAAACTAACATTCAAAGAAAATGCATCTGGTTAGTGACTTTACCTTTGGGCTGAGTTCAAATCGACCCCTTGCACACATCTTTTGGACTATGCAGACATGCATGTGTTCTTCGATTCACATTCCTGATTGTCTGAAATTATATTGTTTGTATTGTACAGCACACTTACAGTGTGTTTTAAATTTATTACGTTGAACATTTTTTCCTGTAAGCAATGGCACAATGTATGCATCAGTAATGAGAAAACTGCCCAGTTCCAAGCATTTCCATTCTAAAAGTGTACTCAAACTTGCCGATACAATTCACCAATCAGTAAATGTGCACAATATCTGCAAAAGTAAAATTCATCTAAATAATTGCACATAAGAGATCTATAACTGATTAAGAGGAAGCTGCGAGGAAAAAAAAATGTATATTTCGGTGTTTCATCTGCAAATAAAGTGCCTGTTGCCCTTGAATTCACTACCTATGTTATGCAAAAAAATTATAAGCTAGTAATATCGCAATGGTGAATGGATGGCACACTTATAACAGGTTTGTAATTACTAGGTATCCTCTAGAAAGGAGGACGTTCTCAAGACTGCAGCATCCTCTCACTTTAAAGTAATAGACAGTACAGTATCAGCTATCCATCTACATACCATCATGATAGAACACACAGCCTTCTTCGAATTTGCAGCAGTAGAAATCTGGAAAAAGCCAAATGTACTGGAGGGGGGAAAAAGGCCCGAAACCAGGGACAGAGTATAAAGACTGCTAGTGTAATGTTAGACTTGCTAGAGTAGAATGTCTGTTTCCATGTGTTTTCGGAAAGATAAGAAACTGAAATTGCTTGCATCCCCCCCACCCACAAACACACCAGCACCCCCCCCAGCACAAACACACACACACACACACACACACACACACACACACACACACACACACACACACACACACTCCCCCCCAAGCACACAATATTCCCACAGTCTAGCACACAACACCCCACCACCCAGCTCACATGCACTTACACACTCACCCCTTGCTTGCATACACACACACACACACACACACACACACACGCACACACGCACACACACACACACACACACACACACACACACACACACACACACACACACTCACCCCTTGCTTCCATCCCCACACACACACACACACACACACACACACACACACACCCCTTGCTTGCATCCCCCCACACACAGCCTTACCCATTACTTGCATGCCCACACACATCCTTAACCCTTGCTTGCATCCCCACACTCAGCCCTTGCTTGCATCCCCCCCCCACACACACCCCTTGCCTACACTCACACAATACACTCACCCCTTGCTTGAACTCACTCCAGGCAAGCACCCCTTGCTTGCACTCAAACAAGGCACACGCCCCTTGCTTGCACTTACACCAGGCATGCACTCCTTGCTTGCACTCACACCAGGCACATATCCCTTGCATGCACTCACACAATGCACACACCCATTTCTTGTGCACACACCCCTTGCTTGCATGCACACAACTCACCCACCCCTTGCTTGTACTCACACAATGCATGCCTGCCTCAATAACAATAACTTTTTACCAGCTCTGACCAAGACAGTGTGAACAATATCCAGTATTGGCAAACAAAGAAAAATACAGAAACACTGCATCCTTTGATGGCATACTGAAATTAGGTGACATCCTTTACACACACACTCACCCCTTGCTTGCACCTCCCTCACACACACACACACACACACACACACACACACACACACACACACACACACACACACACACACACACACACACACACACACACACACTCACCCCTTGCTTACACCCCCCACACACAAACTCACCTGTTGCTTGCATCCCCCAATATACCCATCTGTTGCTCGCACCCCCCACACACCAACCCCTTGCATCCATTACCCCCAAACAAACCAACCCCTTGCTTGCACCTCCCCCACACTCACACACCCCTTGATTGCATCCCCACACTCACCCTGTGCTTGCATCCTCACACTCATCCCTTGCTTGTATCCTATCACACATACAAGCACTCCTTGCCTGCACTCATACAACGCACTCACCCCTTGCTTGCAGTCACACAATGCACCTACCCCTTGCTTGCACTCATACATTGCATGCCTGCCTCAATAACAATAATGTTTTACCAGCTTTCACCAAAACAGTGTGAAAAATACTCACCCCTTGTTTGTAACACTCCCCAAACATACTCACCTCTTGCTTACATCCCACCCACACACACAAACACACATACTCACTCCTTGGTTTCACCAACCCTACATACCCACCCCTTGCTTGCATCCCATTGCCCCACACACACACAAACACACACACATGCACCACACACCCCTTGCTTGCATCCCCCTGCACACACCCACCACTTGCTTGCATCCCCACATTCACCCCTTGCTTGCATCCCCACACTCACACACGCATCCTTTACCTGCACTCACACAACTAATGCACCCCTTGCTTGCACTCACCTACACACAATGTGCCCACTCTTTGCTTGCGTGCATGCACAAAACGCATTCACCCCTTGCTTGCACTCACACAACGCATGCCTGTCTCAATAACAATAATTTTTTTACCAGCTCTCACCAAGACAGTGTGAAAAATACTCAGTATTTGCAAATAAAGAAAAATACAGAAACACTGCATCCTTTGATGGCATATTGAAATTAGGTGACATCCTTTACACACACATTCACCCCTTGCTTTCACCCCCACAAAACCACACACTCATCCCTTGACTGCAATCCCCCCACACACTCACCCCTTGATTGCAATCCCCACACACTCACCCCTTGCTTCTACCGCACCCACACACACACCCCTTGCTTACACCCACCCAACACACTCCTTGCTTGCACCACCCACATACACACACCCCTTTCTTGCAACCACACACACACACACACACACACACACACACACACACACACACACACACACATACACACACACACCTCGATTGCATCCCACCACATATGCACACACACACACACACACACACACACACACACACACACACACACACACACTCCTTGCTTGCATCCCCACACACACACAAACCCCTTGCTTGCATTCCTCCACAGACACACCCACCCCTTGCTTGGACCCCCCCCCACATACACACACCCATTCCTTGCACCCCCCACACACACACACACGCACACACGCACACACACACCCACACACACACACACACACACACACACACACACACACACACACACACACACATCTTGCGTTCATCCACAGACTCACCCCTTGCTTGCATCCCCACACTCACCCCTTGCTTGTATCCTCACACACACACACACACACACACACACACACACACACACACACACACACACACACACACACACACACACACACACGCACACCCCTTGCCTACACTCACACAGTACACTCACCCCATGCTTGCACTCAAACCAGGTACGTACCCCTTAATTGCACTTACACCAGGCATGCACTCCTTGCTTCCACTCACACAATGCACGCACCGCTTGTTTTCCCCTCACACAACACACGTATCCCTTGCTTGCACTCACACAACACACACACCCCTTGCTTCCACTCACACAATGCTTGGCTGCCTCAATAACAATAGCTTTTTACCAGCTCTCAGCAAGACATTGTGTAAAATACCCATCATTAGAAAACAAAGAAAAATACAGAAATACTGCCTCCCTTGATGTCTTATTGAAATTAGGTGACATTCTTGACACAAACACTCACCTCTTGATTGCATCCCAGCACACACACAGTCACCCCTTGCTTACATCCTCCCCACTCCCACACTCTTCCCTTGCTTGCACCCCCCCCCACACACACACACACACACTCACCCCTTGCTTGCATCCTCTCCACTCACACACTCTTCCCTTGCTTGCACCCCCCCCACACACACACACACACAAACGCACACACTCTCCCCTTGCTTGCATCTCACCCCATAAACGCACACACGCACACACACACACACACACACACACACACACACACACACACACACACACACATACACACACCTTGTTTGCATCCCCCTACACACACCCACTCCTTGCATGCATCTCCACATTCCCCCTTGCTTACATCCCCAGACTGACACACACACGTACCCCTTGTCTGCAGTCTCACAATGCACTCATCCCTTGCTTGAACTCACACAAAACACGCACCTCTTGCTTCACTCACGCAAAGTATGCACCCCTTGCTTGCACTCACGCAATGCATGAACCCCTTTCTTATGCTCACACAATGCATGCCTGCCTCAATAACAATAACCTTTTACCACTTCTCACCAAGACAGTGTGAAAAAAAAACAGTATTGGGAAACAATAAAAAATACAGGAACACTGCATCCTTTTTAGGCATATTGAAATTAGGTGACATCCTTTGCACACACACTCACCCCTTGCTTGCACCACCCCACACACACCCTAACCCCTTGCTTGCATCCCCCCCACAAACACACACAGAGACACCCATAACTTGCTTGCATCACCCCCACACACACACTCATCTGTTGCTTGCATCCTCCCACAAACACCCTTGTTTGCATCCCCACACTCACCCCATGCTTGTATCCGAACACACACACACACACACACACACACACACACACACACACACACACACACACACACATACACACACACACACACACACACACACACACACACACACACACACTCACACATGCAAGTGCACCCCTTGCCTATGCTCACACAATGCACTCTCCCCTTGCTTGCACTCACACCAGGCACGCACTCCTTACTTGCACTCAAACCAGGCATGCACACCTTGCTTGCACTCAAACCAGGCACGCATCCCTTGCTTGCACTCAAACAATGCATGCACCCCTTGGTTGCATGTACACAATGCACCCACCCTTAGCTTGCATTCACAGAATGCATGCCTGCCTCAATAACAATAACTTTTTATCAGCTCTCACCAAGACAGTGTGAAAAATACCCAGTATTGGCAAAAAAAGAAAAATACAGAAACACTGCATAATTTGATGGCATATTGAAAAGAGGTGGCATCCTTTACACCCACACTAACCCATTGCTTGCATTCCCCCCCCCACACACTCACCCCTTGCTTGTACCCCCCCACACACTCACCCCTTGCTTGCACCCACCACAAACACACTCACCCCTTGTTTGCACCACCCCCACACACACACCCCATGCTTGCATACCCCCACACACCCACCCCTTGATTGCATCCCCACACTCACCCCTTGCTTGCATTCCCACACACACCCCTTGCTTGCATCCCCCAACTCACCACTTGCTTGCATCCAAACAATCATACAGAAGCACACCTTGTCCCACCGCCCCACCCACTGACACAACACACTCACCCCTTGCTTGCATCACCCCAACACACTCACTCTGTGCTTACAATCTACCCCTCCACACACTCACCCCTTGCTTGCACCCCCCCACAAACACACTCACCCCTTGTTTGCACCACCCCACACACACACACCCCATGCTTGCATACCCCCCACACACCCACCCCTTGCTTCTATCCCTACACTCACCCTTTGCTTACATCCCCGCACTCACCCCTTGCTTACATTCCCATGCTCACACAAACACAAACACACATGCACCCCTTGCCTGCACTCATATAATGCACTCACCCCTTGCTTACACCACCCCCACACAATCACACCTTGCTTGAATCGCACAGCCCCCCCCACACACACACCCCTTGGTTCCATCACCCACTCTCCATGCTCACACACATGCACCCCTTGCCTGCAC
>NC_056745.1:1068515942-1068730942 GCF_019279795.1 Protopterus annectens | reverse complement strand
CTGCACACACAATGGACTCACCCTTTGCTTCCACTTACACAACACACGCACCCCTTGCTTGCACTCACAAAATTCACCCACACCTTGCTTGCACTCATACAATGCACGCACCTCTTGCTTGCACTCACACAATGCATGTCTGCTTCAATAACAATAACTTTTTACCAGCTCTCACCAAGACATTTAAAAAAATACCCAATATTGGCAAACAAAGAAAAATACAGAAACACTGCATCCTTTAATAGCATATTGATATTAGTTGACATCCCTTACACACACAATCACCCCTTACTTGCATCCCCCTCCACAAACACACTCACCCCTTGCTTGCATCCCTACACTCATACACATGCACCCCTTGCCTTCACTCACACAACTCACTCGCCCCTTGCTTGCACTCACACAATGCATGCCTGCCTAAATGACAATAACTTTTTACCAGCTCTTGTCAAGACAATGTGAAAAGTACCCAGTACTGGCAAACAAAGAAAAGTACAGAAACACTGCATCCTTTGATGGCATATTGAAATTAGCTGACATCCTTTACACAAGCACTCACCCATTGCTTGCATTCCCCCCACACACACACTCACCCATTGCTTGCACCACCCCCACACACTCATCCTTTGCTTGCATCCCACCCCACACACACACACACACACACACACACACACACACACACACACACACACACACACACACACACACACACACACACACACACACACACACACACACACATTCCTCATGCCTGCTCCCCCCCACACCCACCCCTTGCATGCTTTACCACATTCACTCCTTGCTTACATCCCCACACTCAACCCTTGCTTGCATCCCCACACTCATACATGCACCCCATGCCTGCATTCACACAACGCCCTCACGCCTTGCTTGCAATCACACAACACACGCACCCCTTTTTTGCACTCACACAATGCATGCACCCCTTGCTTGCACTCACACAGTGCATGCCTGCCACAATAACCATAACTTTTTACCAGCTCTCACCAAGATAGTGTGAAAAATACCCTGTATTGACAAACAAAGAAAAATACAGAAACACTGCATCCTTTGATGGCATATTGAAATTAGGTCACATACTTTACACACACACACACGCACACACACACACACACACACACACACACACACACACACGCACACACACACACACACACACACACACACACACACACACACACACACACACACACACACACACACTCACCCATTGGTTGCATCACACCCACACACTGACCCCTTGCTTGCATCCCCCCACACACACCCCTTGATTACATCCCCCACACATACGCATCCTTTGCTTGCATCCCTACACTCAGCCTTTGCTTACAGCCCCATGCTCAAATACATGTACCCCTTGTCTGCACTCACATAATGCTCTCACCCCTTGCTTACACCCCAATCACACACTCACCCTTTGCTTGAATCCCACCCCCCACACACACATGCCCCTTGCTTGCATCCCCCTACATATACCCACCACTTGCTTGCATACATACACTCACCCCTTGCTTGCATTCCCATTCTCAAAAACACATACGCCTTGCCTGCACTCACACAATGCACTCACCCCTTGCTTACACTACAATCACACACTCACCCCTTGCTTGAATCCCACCACCCCCCACACACAACTCTTGCTTCCATCCCCCCATTCAACATGCTCACACACACGCACCCCTTGCCTGTACTCACACAATGTGCTCACCCCTTGCTTACACCACCCTCACACACTCACCCCTTGCTTGCTTCCCACCGTCCCCCACACACTCACCCCTTGCTTCCACCCCCCACACACCCACTCCTTGCAAGCATCCCCACACACACCCCTTGCTGCATCCCCAAACTCACTCCTTGCTTGCATTCCCACCCTCACACACACACACACCCTGTGCCTGCACACACACAATGCACTCACCTTTTGCTTGTACTAACACAATGCAAGCACCCCTTGCTTGCACTCACAAAACACACCCACCCCTAGCTTGCACTCACACAATGCATGCACCCCTTGCTTACACTCAAACAATGCATGTCTGCTTCAATAACAATAACTTTTTACCAGCTCTCACCAAGACAGTTTGAAAAATACCCAATATTGGCAAACAAAGAAAAATACAGAAACACTGCATCCTTTGATGGCATATTGAAATTAAGTGACATCCTTTACACACACACACTCACCCCTTGCTTGCATCCCCCTGCAGACACCCACCCCTTCCATGCATTGCCACACTCACCCCTTGCTTACATCCCCACACTCACCACTTGCTTGCATCCCTACACTCACCTCTTGCTTGCATCCCCACACTCATACACATGCACTGCTTACCTGCACTCGCACAATGCACGCACCCCCTGTTTACACCCCGCCACACACACACACACACACACACACACACACACACACACACACACACACACATACACAGACACACACAGACACACACAGACACACACAGACACACACACAATCACACACACACACACACACACACACACACACACACACACACACACACACACACACACACACACACACACACCTTGCTTGCATCCCCTACACACACACACACACACACACACACACACACACACACACACACACACACACACACATACACTCACCTGTTGCTTGCATCCCCCCACATACACCCACCCCTTGCTTGCATCCCCCCACACACACACCATCCCCTTGCTTGCATCCCCACACTCACCCCTTGCTTGCATCCCCACACTCACCCTGGCTTGCATCCCCATACTCACACAATGCACTCATCCTTCGCTTGCACCACCCCCACACACTCACATCTTGCTTGCATCCCACCCCCCCACGCACACATCCCTTTCTTCCATGCCCCCCACACACACCCCTTGCATGCATTCACACACACACCCCCTGCTAGCATCCCCACACTCACCCCTTGCTTGCATCCCCCCACACACACCAACCCCTTGCTTGCATCCCCACACTCACCCCTTGCTTGCATCCCCACACTCACCCCTGGCTTGCATCCCCATACTCACACAATGCACTCATCCTTCGCTTGCACCACCCCCACACACTCACATCTTGCTTGCATCCCACCCCCCCACGCACACATCCCTTTCTTCCATGCCCCCCACACACACCCCTTGCATGCATTCACACACACACCACCTGCTAGCATCCCCACACTCACCCCTTGCTTGCATCCCCACACTCACACACACGCACCACTTGCCTTCACTCACACAACGCAGTCACCATTTGCTTGCACTCACACAATGCATGCCTGCCTCAATGGCAATACCTTTTTACCAGCTCTTGCCAGGACAGTGTGAAAAATACCCAGTATTGACAAACAAAGAAAAATACAGAAACACTGCATCCTTTGATGGCATATTGAAATTAGGTGACATCCTTTACACATGCACTCACCCATTGCTTGCAGTCACACAACACATGCACCCCTTGTTTGCACTCACACAACACAATAACCCCTTGGTTGCACTCAGACAATGCATGCCTGCCTCAATAACCATAACTTTTTACCAGCTCTCACCAAGACAGTGTTAAAAATACCCAGTATTGGCAAACAAAGAAAAATACAGAAACACTGCATCCTTTGATGGCATATTGAAACTAGCTGACATCCTTTACACATGCACTCACTCATTGCTTGCACCCCACACACACACACACACACACACACACACACACACACACACACACACACACACACACACACACACACACACTCATCCTTTGCTTGCACCACCCCCACACACTCACCCTTTGCTTGCATCCCCCCCCACACACACACACCCTTGTTTGCATCCCCACACTAACCCCTTACTTGCATCCCCACACTCACTCCTTGATTGTATCCCCACACACACACACGCACCCCTTACCTCTACTCCCACAATGCACTCACCCCATCCTTGCACTCACACCAATCAGGCACCCCTTTCTTGCACTCACACCAGCACACACCCCATGCTTGCACATTCACAATGCATGCAGCCCTCTCTTGCACTCACACAACGCATGTACCCCTTGCTTGCATGCACACTATGCACGCACATCTTGCTTGCACTCACACAATGCACGCACCCCTTGCTTGCACTCACAGAACACACACACCCCTTGCTTACATGCACAAAATGCACTCACCCTTTGCTTGTACTCACACAACATATGCCTGTCAAAATAACAATAACTTTTTATCATCTCTCAGCAAGACAGTGTGAAAAATACCCAGTACTGGCAAACAAAGAAAAAGACAGAAACACTGCATCCTTTGATGGCATATTGAAACTAGGTGGCATCCTTTACACGCACACTCTCCCTTTGCTTGAAGCCCCCCACACACACGCACCCTCACCTGTTGCTTGCATACACACACACACATACACACACACACACACACACACACACACACACACACACACACACACACACACACACACACACACACAAAATCGCCCTTTGCTTGCACCCCCCCACATGCACACCCCTTCTTTGCATCCCCCCCCCACACACACACACACACACACACTCACCTGTTGCATGCATCCCCCCACTCACCCACTCCTTGCTAGCATCACCACACTCACCCCTTGCTTGTATCCCCACACTCACCCCGTGCTTGCATCCCCACACACACTCACCCCTTGTTTGCATCCCCATACAAACTCACCCCTTTGTTTGCATCCCCACACACACACACACACACACACACACACACACACACACACACACACACACACACACGCGCGCGCAGGTGCACCCACCCCCTGTTTCCATCCTCACACAGACACACTTATCTGCATCCCCACACACATGCACTCATGCGGAAATGTTAAATGAGAAACTAAAACATAACTGAAGTAGTAAAATAGTAGTGGTCAATATAATACAGAAATATAATCAAATTAACTAATAAAACAACACATAATTAACCTTAGAAATGACCAGCAATTTGTAAATGACAAAAAATAAAAGAATTAACCAATAAGAAAATAAGTAAAAATACATTGGTAAATAACTAAGTGTCAAGTAGAGGTGAATGCGCTAAAAGTATCCATGGGAAAAATAGTAAAAACCAAATGACCTCTAACTACAAATGTAGTGTGATTAATATAGTAGGACATAGGAGACACAAAAGATGTAAAACAGCCAAGTTGCAAACTAAATAGCAACCTGTTTAATTGTGAGCGATTGAGCCACATACAGTGTGAAATATCTGAAACTGTTCAACCTCAAAGAAAAGGAACAGTGTACTCGCCACATCAGTAATTTGAATAAATAAGAAAATGAAGGCCTGTGATTAGAAAGTATAACTGCTGTACGAGGATACCAGTATGTATTATTTTAAAACCCAAATAAGATTGACAGTGTTGCAGTGGTATGAGAAGCACTGGAGGGAAAAGAAGCAAATAACAACCCAATGAATATGCTATAGCAACAACTGCAAGCTTCATTCAGAACAATACTGTATAAGAACATGTAATATTGTGTATAACGACACTGTGTGACGAAGAATCCTAGCGTAAGAAAACATCCAATAAGCAGTTGCTAAAACAACAGACCAGCAACAAAATAAATGAGTAAACTAGCCAATAGGCACTAAGCTGGAATCCAGGTAAATTCCTATAACTGTATAAGCAGGGAATTCCCATGTTGTACAAAAAAGTAAGGAAAGAAAACGGTGTGCTCACTTAATAAAAAAGGAAAAATAAATCAGTAACCTCCACTCTAAAGCAGTGAAAGCTGTAAAGCTCCTGTAGTGTAAAATGTACAAAGCTGTGGAACTAGAAATAAGAGAAAACTGCTCCGCAAACCAAACTGTTTGTTACCAAAGCCTAACCAACATGTGTTGTCTGGAATCTCTCCCATATACAAACCACATATTAGAGCCCTTAGTTGCTAAATGAGAAGTCATCATAGGCTAATGCATATCAAATAGAAATATCTACAAGGAACTATAAGTGGCCAATTATAATTTATAGAGGGGAAACAGTTAATCCAATGTAAAATATTATTTAACTACATTATACCAATCAGTAGCATACAAACAATATCAATAGCCAATTAAAATATTCTACTTAGCAGGCACACAAACAGAACAAGTGCATACGCCAACAAAATGCTTTGCAATTCAAGCAGGGAGGGTTCCTTGCAGAAATAATACTAAAAAAATATCACAAAGGGCAGAAATTAAACTGTAAAAAGCATCAGAATGGGCGAGCATGCCTCATAAAGTCTAAGCCATAAATCTTTCCCTACTTATTTCTAACAGCTTTAGTAAAAGGCACCAGCACTCAAAAGTAATCATGCTAAGGCTCAGAAAACAGCAAAGTGCATTAATAAATCACAACAAGAACCTGGAGCAAACTTAGAGCAAAAATACTGCAAAAAGCTGTAAATAATTGAAACAAATGGTCAAAACTAGAGACTAACACTACTACCTTTTTAGTAGTAAGTAATGTGTATAAAGTAAAATTAAAACAAAAAAATATGTAGTTATAAGGCTCCCATTCTATGCTTGCTCCACTCGCACCATGTGCGTATCTTCCAAATATCTCCATCAAACTTTAACTCGGAAATTTGGCAACAATCTGGCATCAGAACAACTGAATAGAGATCTAGAGAATGTGTTGGTCCAAATAAATCAAGGATAAAAAAAAAATATGCAATATAGAACATTTAAAACTAACTTTTTCTCCAAAGAAACTGAAGGAAAACACATATTGAAGTCCATTGATACAGCACAGTCTGCAAGATACTGCAACACAGAAAGAGGGTTCCATACAGCATGCTGCTGCTTTTTATGAGCTTCTGGGTGTGGGATGAACAATGTAGCACTGACATCCCACCGTGGGTGGGTCTTTTATTAATTTTTACTTGCATGCTAATGTGGTAGCACTGATGTCAATTTGAGGGAGGGAACTTCAAGAATACCACTGTATATCTGTGGCTGGCCTGATGTCACATTTTAGGTGACTAGAGTAGGCTTTTCTCCAGCGAGATAGCTTGTTTTTCAAAATGAAAGTAAGATAGTATGGTAAGGCTTTGTGCTTTCAGGAAAAAAAACAGTTGATTTTATATTTTTTATAGATGGAAAGCACATTTTTATCACCAGGATCATTAAGTAGGGAGAAAAAGGGCTGGCATGTTGAGCATTTACAATTAATATCCCGTTCTGGCCCTTTTATGCTTTGCTGATGACGTCAATAAAAATGCTGAAACCTGCATGTTCACAGCTAGTGGGGTTTGACTTTATTAGCCTGATTGTAGCCAAAAGACATAACAAGTAAAAAGTCACGGACATTCGTAACCCAAGTAGCTGAAATAATTGATGTCCTTAGGGGGTCAATTGCATATATCTCATGGGTCTCCAGTACAAAAGGTTTAAGGTATCACACAGTGAAAACTCGAGCTTGATATCATGTGGACAGCCTGCTATGTGATTAAATGGCAAAAGCTCAAAGTCCACAACATCAACCTGGCTTGTCATTGGGAAGTCAGTAACACAAGCAGTAGTGTTTTTGCAGGAGTTGAAGCCTCTCTGGCCTCCCTATGCCCCTTGCTTATTATACACACACACACACACCCTATGCCCCTTGCTTATTATACACACACACACACACATATATATATAGATAGATATATATATATATATATATATATATATATATATATATATATATATATAAACCTCGAGGATTGATCCACTCTGGGGAAAGGGCAAGCATCTGAGTCCAGGAAATACTGCCTTTCTGATGAGAAGCTCGCTCAATGTTACAGACTTTACATTCTACCATTCGATATTATGGCAGTTTGACCATACGACAGTGGCAAATATATTTATATATAAGTATACAGTATGCAGGGTATATATATATATATATATATATATATATATATATATATATATATATATATATATATGTGTGTGTGTGTATCTGTGTACCAGTGACATAGCTAGAATTTGTGCCGTCCAAGGCTGTCTTTAAGTTTGCTGCCCCTCCCCCTCAAAAATCATGTTCAAATGGAGCCCCCATACACAGCCCTCTACCCCCTGCAGCCATTCCAGTGTCCCATTATTTGGCTATTTCTCTCCACTTACCATAAACACTGTAATGTTCATACTGTTTTATGCTTTACTTGTACTATGATTATTTGGATTTAATTTAAAACTTTGATTTTAAATTTTATAGAGCAAACACTGATAGACATCTGCTAAACAAAGCAATACAGTTTCACAATAAAAACAGACTTAGCATTAAAACTTCTGGCACTTGAAACTCACATTCATTGAAAAAGCACTGAAACCCACATTCAAAGAAAACACATCTGGGCAGTGGCAGATAAAGTTTACATTTGGGCTGTTTTCAAATCATAGGCCCGTTGCACACATATTTAGCACCGTACAGACACACATGTTCTTTGATTCATCCTCCTGATTGTATTAAATTATACTCCTTGTATAATACAGCACACTTGTTAGAGCGTGTTTTAAATTTATTGTTTTGAACATTTTTCCAGTAAGCAATGAAACAAAATGTATGAACCAATAATGACAAAACTGCATAGTTCAGAATATTCCATCATAAAGGTCTACTCAAACTTCTGTCATTACAATCCACAAACATCAGTAAATATACACAATTGATGCAGACGTAAAAGTCATCTAAATAATTCCACATTAAAGAGATCTGTAACTAATGACAAGGTTGCTGCTGGCAAACAACTTTATATTTAATTGTTTCATCTACAAATAAAGTGCCTGTTGCCCTTGAAGAATAAATTGTCTATGTTACATTAAAAAAAATGATAAGCTGGCAATATTGCAATAGGGTATGGAAGGCAAACTGCTAAGCAGTTAATAGTTACTAGGTATTTCCTCCAAAGGAGGACATTCTCAGGACTGCAGCATCCACCCTCTTTAAAGTAAAACATATTACAGTATCAGCAATCCATGTACATACTGTAGTAGTAGAACCCACATCCTTCTGCATCAGAAGTGAGTATACTACCTGTTGTGCTACTAACAATACTTTTAAAGGCTTTCTCACAATAGTGATGTTATTTGAAAAACAACAGTTACACGTTGCAAACAGACATGGCATAAGCATCACTAAACTTCTTCTCCCCTGAAGTTCTCAGCTCCTTGTAAAATGCACTTCATACTCAACTATATTGTTCAACTTTGCAGCACAAAAAATCTAGAAAAAGCCAACATTTATGGGGTGGGGGGGGGGCAATGACCCAAAACCAGGGACACATTTTAAACATTGCTTGTATAATCTTAGAAAGTTGCTGGACTAAAATATTTTGTTACCATGCGTTTCCTGAAAGATAGGAAGACTGAAACATTAATAGCTCTCATTATTTGGTGAATTCAGTCCTCACTGATTTGTCAGAAAACCACAAATTTTAAGAGAAACAGACTTGAATCATAGGTGGTGTTAGGGATAGAGAATTCAGGCTCTTTGTACATAAGGTTCAGGGTTTGAGTCTGAGTAACACTAACCATCAGGTATCCCTAACTGTGGCATTACACACACACACACACACACACACACACACACACACACACATATATATATATATATATATATACACACACACACACACACACACACACACACACTGTTCAGACAGCAAAGAATAACAGTTCTGTTCAAAGCAGGAAAGAATAACATTTACTATAACAGTTTTCTTCAAAGCAGGAAAGAATAACACTTACTATAACAGTTCCGTGGGTCTCAACAAAGAATAGTTCCATTACAGTAAGGGATCCACATGCACAAATTGAAGTAAGCAAAGAATAACCCTTACTATGGATTGATGTTTGTTTTGCATGCAGAAAGGAAGAACAGGATGTCTGCAAAAAAGTGCCACTCGGGATGGACCACCCTTGCCCCCCCTCAGCTATGCCACAGATATGTACTCATCATCATCATCATCATTAACAACCTTTTTTCTCATTTTATGCATGGGGTCAGGGTGTTGCATCAGCTATCACCACCTCTTTTGATTTAGTGCTACTCTCCTACCTTCTTCAAAAGTCATGCCTGACTGTCATGTCTGCTCTCACACAAATGAGCCATCTCTTTACTGGATATCATTGTTTTCTGTTGACTCCTTCCTGTCTCTCTCAAATCTTCTTCACCAAATCACCTTCTACTTCCCTACACATGTGCCCAAACCACTGTAATGTGTCTCTTTGTCCTTCCCTGCAGTTGGTGCTGCTTTGGCTTCTGCTCTGATGCCATTATTTCTTCATCTGTCCCACAGTGTGCATCCTACCGTGCATCTCATGAACTTTATCTTCATTACCTCTAACCTCTTCAAATGCTCAGTCTACACTTCCTACTATGAGGGTGGCAAGAGCCTTGGCCAGTATTCAAAAGCCTAAGGGTGACAGGTGCAAGCCATCTCTAGTGAAACAGCGGGGCTTGTCGAGCCTGTCATCCCAGGCTGACAGACACTGGATCCCCTTTAAATGACACCAGAATTTTAGCCAATTGTTGAAATTGATCATTTTGTCTCTATACTGTGGTATCATTCTTGGTGAGGGCAGGATGCTACTCAGGGTCATTGTCATACCAGCCTGGCTACGTGATCAGAGAGCTCCTCCATGTCTCTTTTCATGTAGTCCAGGGAGGTACGGCTTAGGTCATTCACACCAACATGGACAATGACATAGTCATATTTGTACTTGTTCTGGAATTACCTGAGTGCTTGTGTTATGAGCAGATCTTGGCACCTGACAGGCAGCTAAGAGTAACCTTCTCCTTGTTCAGCCTAGTGAGTGGGACGTCAGTGTGCCTGACTATAGAGTCACCTATTACTAGTGTTTTGGGTATGTTATTTTGCCTTAAGGGCTGTGATTGTGTGGCACACTGGTTTTGTGAAGCATGTGATTCATGGTTTGTGTTTGGAGATGGAGGTTGCTTGGATGTCTGCTTTGGAAGTCTCTGTTGCTTTTGCAGATTTTTATTTAGAGCCTCTGGGTATGTTTTTGTGTATTTATGTGTGTTTTTTGCCGGTGCTGGTTTTATAGGTCTATGTGAGACTGGTAGTGTGATGCAAGTAATTCTCTTCTCCTCTTGACTGCCTGGTCCAGACTTGGGTTGAGAGAGTTTAGCCGCCACTTTGGCTGTATAATTGCATCTCTCACATGTATTAGTGTTTGGTGGAAAGAGGAGACAGTTGTCTGTGTACATGAGGCAATTGTAACATTGCCTCAAAATGCCCAGATTCACCAGTTGGAGTAGAGAGTACACCTGAAACTGCCCTTTGGACATGCCTGGATAGGTACAGTGAACTATTTTACTGATTGGCTGGTAAGATCGAATAGAGAGCCTTGTTATTTACTACAGTATAGTGGGGGTCTAGTGCTAAAGTTTATTAGTGCTTGCTATGAGTTTTGAGCAAGTGCCAGGATGAGAAGTGAATGGTTTGAGTGCTTAAGTTGAAAGTGTGTCTAGTTCTAAGGGAAAAATTGAAGAGTACACTTTGTGGAGCCGGGAATAGTTATACCCAAGCTAAATGGCACTGCCCGGCTCGCAAAATCGTGCAAATGTGGGTTTTATAGCAGGGAAATGAAAGAGATAGAAATTAGCCCAAAATGGCCAATAAACTACTAATTTCTGGGCTGAAACCACTCCTCCAAAGACAGATAGGCTGCTCAAAGCTCCCTCTCTCACAGTGAACAGAGAAACTTCCTTCTATCCAAGTAAGGTATGGGCAAACACAGAAACTTGTAACAAAGCCCTGAATTCAGTACTAACCTGAAAACTGGACTATACTAGCTTAGAAAGGCAGGAAAACAAGTATTTTATTTTATTTTATTTTTTTTTTCAGAAAAAAAAAGCAGATGCAATCAAAAAACACTTTAAAGGCACAGAAATGGCTATCACACTTGAGTGTGTAGCCTACAACAGTTAAACAGGTAATTTAAACACAAAAACGACTTTGTTAAAGTGCAGGCAGTAAAATAAGTACAATATGTAGCTGAAACAAGCATTTTAAATCACAGAAATTCTAGATAATCGGTGCTTTAGGTGGAATTAGCTAAAGGCAGCAAGAAAATGCAGAAAAATGATACTTAATCACTCCAAAGTCTCTCTTTTGCCTCCCTGCTGCTGCAGAACTCTGCAGTTCATATATATTTATTTGTATACATCTGTATATATACATCTGTATAGTGGATCATATATATGGCCATATATAGACCTCTCTGTTCATATATATATATATATATATATATATATATATATATATATATATATATATATATATTATATATATATGTATATCAATATATATATATATATATATATATGTATATATATATATATCTGGGTGCCCTTCAGTCGATCAAACGTTTACAAGTTTGAACCACATATGGCCAAGACCATGACACAGATTCAGGAAGGCTTACACGGAGTTCAAGAGTAGTGTAAGCCTCCGTGTAAGCCTCCTGATTCAGGAACAGCCCAAATCTCCGTGTAAGAGACAGCTAACACCTCTCTTACATGGACTGGGCGTGGAAATGCTCAATACCTCATTTGCAGCTCAAAGATATGCAAAAGCTCAAGCGATACAGAACAGTCATATGTACATACCAGGAGTTAACTCTAATCTCACCCTTACCTCTCTTCACCGTCAACTCAAACTGTACTTCCAAAACCACTGGCTTTGTTCTTCTTGGAGTCCAGGCTAACGTCCCTCTCCTACCCTCTCTTCACCTTTAACCCCTCATTGTGCATAGAAACTAGCTTCTACCCTGTTTCTTTCACCTTGATGTCCTTCTATGCTCTGACCTACTTCTCCCATCCCTCCCACCTCCTCTTGACTGTCTTCCTTCTTTTCCTCACTTCCCTTCTTGACTCCTGCCTCTTCCATATCATTGTATCTGTCATACTCCTTCTACTTCTCTACCCTTCTGAGCCCTAACTATTATGTATATGGCTTTTGCCTTATTGCATAACCATTATGCTTTAGGTAGGATTGCTTTGAAACCAACGGTACATTGTGTATGACTTTAAACTGTTTGACTTCCTTACATGTATGTTGATTTAATTAACAGGCTGGTGTACAATTCTATTATGTTGGCTGTCTGTATTGACAACTTGTCTGTCTGCCTTTATTACGTTATGTGTGGAGCTTTTCTCCACAGGCCTCTACTGAAAATGAGCTTATATCCAGCTAGACTATCTGGGTCAACAAATGTAAAAGTAATAACAATAAATTAATATGGCATCTTACCTGCACGCTCGCTGTCTTGCTGCTGAGTGGATCCAACCTCCGTCAGGATGCATGATTGTTGCTGTTGTTCTGGGGCTGGATCCACAACACTTAGCAGTAGCCCCTCCTGTCTGGTGAGGGGATGTGGCCACCCCCCCCCACCTGTGGCAACCTGTTGCCTGCGGATATCTGCAGCATGCTGGCGGACATTTCTTATCAAATCACTGCAGTGATGTCTCACCTGCTCATATGTCCTATCATGCATGCCAACATCATTTATCCTGCTAACAAGGTTTTGCCACAGTGCAGACCTCTCCTGCTGATTCTGGGTGGTGCGTGAGAACAGGATGGCATAGTCACACACCAGGCTCTGGTGGATCACGTCATCCTCTGCAGCAGAGTAGGCAGGATTCCTTTTTGGTGCCATGTCTATCTGGAAAGGTACACAAACAGGTTATCAGCATAGTATCTCAACAATACATGGTACACATTCTATACAGGGAGTGTTAACTTCTACTTATTACTGATTGGTTAAAACCTGATTACAGTGTAGCTATTATTCTATGTCATTTGTACTAAGTACTTGGCCTTCAGACCAGTTGTTTTACATTAGGGAGGTTGGTGGCAAGTACTGTGGTGGCAGGACACATATCTTTCATCCATTGAAGTTGGGAACTGCTGATTGTGGGCCCAGTGTACAAGTGTATTACTTCTGGTATGGGCAGTTGGCCTTCAGGCCAGTTATTTAACATTAACGAGGTTTGTGGTCTGCACTCATGTGTGACAATAGGCTGTACTCTGCCATTCATAGCTGGGGACATCTGGTTTCAGGTTTATAGTGCCTGCATATCTGAGCTGGATCTTACTGACATTGCTACACCTTGTTTGTTGTAGCAAACACTACATCCAGGCTTCCTGGATCTACCTTTGTTTATATGCTTGTTATCTGTTAGCTTGTTATTTCACTGGTATGCTACTTCCACATAGTACACATCTTCTCAACACATCTGTGACTCACTACTGTTATCTGCATTGCTTACTGTACGTACTTCCATGTTACACATGACAGCAAGTGACTGCTTGTCATTGTTGCATTTACTTCATTGTGACACATTGCACTTAGGTTACCTGGCATTTGCTCACTGACACTTTTATATCAGTCAGCAGTTGTAGGTAATGTCAGTACACCCTCACTCCCCACTGGACCTTGTTTTCAATCATTAGTGATTACAGAGTTCACAATAGTATTCTAGCATGTCCAGAGGTCAGTTGTCAGTTCCCTCCCAGTCCAGCTGGTGAGTGTGGTACTCCAGAGACAATGTTAGAACAGCTCGATGTACACAGACAGCCCCCTCCTCCTAAAAACAAATTCAAACTCATGTGAGTGATGCAACCATATACCAGACTGGAGGCTAGGCTCTGTCTACTCAATACCGCCATAACCAGTCACGTGGCAAGGGGATCACTCACTACACTTCCAGTCTCATGACCTACCACAACAGCGGACCTAACACATGATCACACATGATCATACTTGTAGGCTCAGACCACAGCTCTGCCTATGCAGCAGAGACCTCCTAAGCAGACATCCAGGCAACCACTACCACATAAACGAACATGTGCAACACATATCACACAAAGCCAATGTGCTGAACACTCACAGCCATTAACAGTTAACAACACACCTCATACACCTGTACTAGGTGCCTCTATCATCAGGCACACTCACATCACGTTCACCAGGCTTAACGAGGTGAGGGTCATGGTGTGCAGCCTGTCAGGCACTATGACCTGCCACATAACACAAACACTCAGGTAACCCCAAGGCAGGTACAGGTATGACTCAGTCAATGTCCATGCTGCTGTGAATGGCCTGACACATTCCTCCCTGGACTACATGACATGAGACATTACAGAGCTCTCTGAGCACGAGCCCGAGACAGTTTGACCCTGACCTTGAGTAGCATCCTACCCTCACCTAGAATGATGCCACAATATCAAGGCACGATGATCCCTTCCAACAATTGACTGACATACTGGTGTCATTCACAGGTGTGCCAATGCCTGCCATCTTGGGGTGGTATGCTTTGCTAGGGACAGCTTGCACCTGTCACCACAGTCCTATTGACATTTGGCGGAGCCTCCTGCTACACCCATAGTGCCTGTATTAGGCAAGGCTCATAAGGCAAACCCACATCCATTTGTATCACAAAGGATGAGGAAGTAAGAGTGATGCTACTCAACACTGGACGTCTAGACCCAAGGATGCACGCACCCAAAACCCTACCTAGCATTCTGGACATCGATATCTGTGCAGTAACATGAACCTGTTTCAGGTTTCACAGGAGCACACCAGTACTACCACGTTATAGCTGTTACCATTCTTGTCGGCCCCAACACTTGAACAAGGGAGGCGGGGGTATCAGTATTCAATGCAGATTCCCACGCCTCCACATTGGTGGCACAGTACAACATAGGTGTTAGGCCATTGTGTACAGAAGACGTAGTTGGGGGCCTGGGAAGAAACATGGTAGCGGTCTGTCATTTGTCTACCACATGGCCAACGTGGATTGACAGACATGTTATATAGCCCAGCTAATCATGACTGATTCACATGTATGGCAGGGGAGGTCATTGTGCCTCTGTACTCATCCATCATCAGGCCTATAATTGCGTACAATGCACCTTTTGGGATGTACCTAACCAGACACCTACAGCAACTGGTACAGGACAACAGTACATCATCAAGGGGATGCAATGGCTCACACAGATGTCATATGCTGCCCAGGTAAAGTGAATCCAGCTGGACTCAGTGGCATACTGCCTGTTCAGAGGCAATCTGAGCGTGCCATATACAGCCATGTCCTACCTAGCAGTAATGAACGTGATGCACCTCAGGCAATCAGAGTCCCATACAGCCACATGCTCAGGAGAGCTGGACCTCAGCACTGACATACATGGACATGCTGGAGGGGCATAGTCCTAACCGAGAGGCTCCCTTCACTCTGTAATGAGCTCACACTACTGGTTAGGCAGAGTCCCTCATTGACTCTCTTCCATAGGAATCTGGATGAGTAGATGGAGATCATAGTTGTACCCCAGGTATCACTTCTATGTCGTTGTTAGACAGAGGCACAGTATACTAAAGTTGGACAAGGGCATAGCAGCATAACTTGTGATTGGGTGGCAAAAGACAAACACATTCTACTAGGCTTACCAATGCCCTAGGGCAAATAGCCTAGTATGAACCTATGAACTGTTCATTCTCAACTGTTCAAGCTCATTACAGAGTGAAGGGAGCCTCTCGGTTAGGAATTTGCCCCTCCAGCATGTCCATGTATGTTCTATTCAGTCGCTTACCGCTTGCTCAGAGGTGACCTTTGCCTAACATACAAGGCCATGTCAAACCCAGATTTGATGAATATGCTTCACCTCAAAAAATCTAGATCCATCAGAGCCACAAGGGCGGGAGACTTAAACCTCGACACGGCTATTAATAGGACATGCTGGAGGGATAGATTCATCACCCAAAGACTCCCTATGCTGTGGAACAAAATCATGGTATATGTGAGGCAGAGCACCTTGCTGGCCTTGTTCAAGAGAAATCTTGACCAATGGATGGGAGATCGCAGATATACCCCAGGGATTACCTCAGTGTCACTGCTCGACAGAGGCACAGCAAAATAATGGGTATGGTTCCCCATACTAAAGGGGTGGCGTAAGCCACAAAACGATGGGCTAGGCTTGTAAATGCCCTCGGGCAGATAGCCTAGTATGAACCTATGAACATGTGTGTACTGCTATAGTACTTCTGCCATATGTTGCATGTGTGTGTGTTGTGGGGGATGCACAGGTAATGGCCAGATACGTCTGCACAGGTGACACGTCTAACACATTCTGGGTGTTCATCCATACATACCGGATGTGTGCTGCCATCCAACCCTGTGATGTGGACACACATTACTCAGCCTGGATATACATATCCGAACAACACCACAAGCACAGTACACTACCTTGCTATGTATGCATGTTATTACACAGTTATTCAGTAGTTATGACAGTGATTCTATCCATGCAGCCCACTGGGCCAGTGGAAGCCACAACACACACCACCAGCACCTTTGCATATGCTTACCACAGACATCCCACATACTGCATGTACTGTGCACACAGTTATCTAACCCAGAACAACTGCACACCACTTATTAATCCTGTCCAGTGGACTACAGATACAGGCATATTGTATAACAATAGTAGGAGGCTACTGCAGCACAGGGCAGATTCACATGATGGGAAGGCATCTGTTGTCTGCAGTGTTAAGATGCTTCACATTCACCAAATGCACAGATATTGGCAACATTGTTGCAGACAGTTTAGGTGCAGGTACCCCCCCCATTGTCCTACATACGTGTTATTAGTTATCCCAGATGACTGTAACCGCCCTATCCTCTCACATGTCCAGGTGAGAGCCACCCTCATCATTGCAGAACACATATCATCACTGTTACGAAATGGTATCCCTGGATGTGTGCTACATTCACCCCTGGAGGACATAGCACCACATGACAGACTGATATTAATCCCTGGCCATACTACAGGATATGTACCTGAACAGTGCCATACATACACAGTGGTCCCACACCAATGAGGAGGAACCTCTACTGACCCTGGGAACTACTGCATCATATGCACAACTGGCCTTGTGTTCTAAGCTATGGAAGTGTTAGTTATGGCCCATATGCACAACAATATTACATATGTTTATATTTCATGACTATGTACACACAACCTATCTCATGGACATACCTATAGATAGTGAACTATGATACATTTGGAGGTGTCACAGTATACACAGGATTAACCTGCTACTTTGCATTACCTGTGTTTGTGGCAGCTGTTGCTGTGCCAGTGGTGCTGCTTGCTGCTTGCTCCTTGCTGCTGATTTTGCTGCTGGCAGTCCTAATATTTGTTTGGTTGTTTGGTTGTTTGGTTGTTTTCTCTGTCTCTCTCTCTCTCTCTCTCTTTATCCGTAGTGTTTGTGCAATGAATGTATTGCGTGAGCGTGTGGGAACTCAATGCTTTTGTAGGTATCTGCATAGGTCCATGTGATGGCCTCTGCACCAATTGTAAGGCAGCATTTGCTAATTGCATGCAGCTGGGTGTGTACTGATTGCATGTCTCACTGTGATTTCAGGACACTGCTATAAAAGGGTATGTGAGATAGGCGTGCCCTTTCAGATTGTAGGCGTGGACCATGCTGGTATGCTGTTGACAGTGTTTTGTGAGTGTGAAGGTTAGTACATCTACCATGCTTCATGCTGTGTTGTAGATTCAGGTTGCTGCATTTATCTTGCCTGTTCCTGTAGTGAGTGTGTATGCATACTGACACCTACAACTATATGTCATATGTATTGCTATATAAATATATATATATCTGTGTACATATACATACTTTCATATATGTACATTAGCTGACATTATTGGGTACAAGCTAACAATTAGCAGGGCTGTTTCTGTTAACACTACACTAGTATGGGAATCCAGTAATTGGGACTATAAAAGTCTGCATGACATGCTTTGGGTAGTAGACATACTATATTGCCTTTATCTTCATTCCTACTATTACATGCTCCACTTATTTAGCACTATATTCCTGTATGAGAGTCATGGCTTAGTGGTAGGTCATACAGACTAGTGTTACAATGGTCTTGTGGTAGGGCCTACTAGTATGCTCATATTCTGCTTTTGAGTTGAGTATAGGGCCTATCAATCAAAGTGCTGGAGGCACCTTTAAGCAGTTAAAGGGCTTAGTAGGTCTCACAGGAGCCAGGCTGTGTTGCAGATTCTGGTTGCTGCATATATCTTCACTGTTTCCTGTAGTGAGTGTGTATGGCTACTGAGACCTACAACTATATTTCATATGTATTAATATATATTTATATATATGTATGTGTAGATAAACATACCTTCACATATGTACATTACCTTACGTTACTATGTACAAGCTAACAGGTAGCAGGGCAGTTTCTGTTCACACTGAACTAGTATGGGAATCCAGTAATTTGGCCATTAAAACTCTACCTGACATGCTTTGGATAGTACATCTCCTATATTGCCTTTATACTGATTCCTACTATTACATGTTATATTTATTTTAGCACTGTGTTCTTGTGAAGCAGGCATGGCTTAGTGGTATGTCATACAGACTAATGTTACCAAGGTCCTGGGTTCGAGACTGACAGTGGGAATTTTTTTTACTTTGCAAACTTTCAAACTGAGTACAGGACCTGTCAATCAAAGTGCTGAGGCCACCTTTAAGCAGTTAGAAGGGTAAGTAGGTCACACAGGGGTCAGGCTGTGTTGCAGATTCAGTTTGCTGCAATTATGTTCACTGTTTCCTGTAGTGAGTGTGTATGGCTACTGAGACCTACAACTATATTTCATATGTATTAATATATATATTTATATATATGTATGTGTAGATATACATACCTTCACATATGTACATTACCTTACATTATTATGTACAAGCTAACAGGTAGCAGGGCTGTTTCTGTTCACACTGAACTAGTATGGGAATCCAGTAATTTGGCCATTAAAACTCTACCTGACATGCTTTGGATAGTACATCTCCTATATTGCCTTTATACTGATTCCTACTATTACATGTTATATTTATTTTAGCACTGTGTTCTTGTAAAGCAGGCATGGCTTAGTGGTAGGTCATACAGACTAATGTTACCAAGGTCCTGGGTTCGAGACTGACAGTGGGAATTTATTTTTCTTAGCAAACTTTCAAACTGAGTACAGGACCTGTCAATCAAAGTGCCATAAAGGCACTTTTAGGCACTTTAAACCAGGTCTGGCCGTTTATGGAGCTCACGACAAGACTGGCGGTGAGCTCCGCTAACACAAGCGCACACCAGCTAATTTCTTTGAAAGAAAGAAAAAGGGGTGACAGGAAAGTGGTGAAAAGGGGTCACAAAGAGGGTAAGACAGTAGGGAAACAAGCGTGGGATTTGCAGGAGGGATATAGGTAAGGCCCATAGATGCCCATGTCTTTGGCAGCAACAGCTGTGCATTTCCATGTATTTTGGTGAGACATTGGAAACCTTTCACCCCTGAGAGAGGTGTCAGGACAACATTAATATTTGTTGTAGAGCCAATTGTAATTAACTGTTTCAATGTCAAGCAGACATGTGTGCGACATGAACAGCTATGTATGGGGCGTAATTTTTTTGTGGGTACAGAGTGCCCTTTTTTTTTTTTTCAGGTGAGAGTGGTGAAGGAAGTCTGTATAGCTGGGGAGGTAGGTTGGGTAGGTTAACAGACAAGACAGACAAGACGCATACAGGGGCGGTGTATGACACACGTGGGGGGGTTACACAATTGACAGGGACGGAGGTTGGGATTTCCAAGATGCATGAGCCCACAGATGGCAACAGTGGAACTGATATCCCCACCCATAGGCAGTTGCCACTGTTCCTTCACAGCCCAGGACGGGGCTGTGCTGGGGGCTGTGTAGGCGGGGCAATGGCCGGGGCCGTTAGCTGTGCCACACGAGCCTCAAGCTGGCGTAGGGGCCCAAGTACAGTGTCTTGGATCTCCCTTCGCACCACAGACCAGACACCGCGGAGGGTGAGTGGACGAACCCCTCCGGCCACACTTGCAGAGGGGGACCGCCCCATCCCCTGCAGCGCTTCCACCCGAAGGTGGCACAGGGCCACCGGAGGGGGGTCCGGCCCGGGCATTAGTGCCAGGTGCAGGTGCCAGCTGAGGTGGGAGAGGTGGGTCTGCTGGGACCCGCCTTCCCAAGCGTTCTAGGTTTGTGAGTTGTTATGTTAGTTTGGGTTAGTGGCATTTTATTCCATTCAGATTAGTTGTAACAGCATGCATTGGTATTCCCATCAAACAAACACCCAGATATTAACACCATTGAACAAGGGGCATATCAATATCACATGCATTATTTGAACAGAAATACACAGTCAAACAACATGCAGGGTTGATTAATGGCAACAGGCCATCAGATTTGCAGGTATGAACAGGGCACATGCACGAACAGACATGCATATATTTTTGAAACGGACAAATGTCCATGATTAATGAAATGTTCACATACCATTATTTAGTGGGTGTTGTTATATGGAATTATAGGGTTGGGCGGAGATAGAAAGTGATGACACATTCATATGTTACACATTGATTTACATTTGTATAAGGTACACAATTAAGTTGAGGCTGATGTTTCAAAATAAATTTTATTTAACTGTCAAGCTACACCTGTTACAAATACATCACTATCCTACTTATTTTGAATTTGATCAGATACATCATCTTGCTACACTTTGATGACAGGACAGGGGACAACTATGGCTGTTTAGTCTGTCAGATAATCATTCATTCTATCTGCAAATTATTTACTGTGATCACCATATACAGCATTTGGCCTAGACATTCCTGATTCTGACACACTGAAATCAGTTTGGGATATTAAGTTGTACTTCCCACATGCATTTAGTTCTGTAGAAACACACTGGGGCTACTATATTCAGGGGTTATTACTACTTTATTTATTCATACATGACCCTTTCTGCCACTCTCACACATCCTGCAACTTCACAGTTCAGGATGGTACTTCTAGGCTTTGTTCACATGTTAGACTGGTGGTGATTCAAACACTTTCCAACAGCCTCACTTCTGTCATGATTCAGCATTTCAACAGGGGATATATCTCACATATGACTACCTCGGATTCTAAAGCTGTACTCTTGGGACTACTGCAGGTTACACTATATTTAATTCATGGTGGGACATCTGTATTACAGCACTGTTTAATTCTATCAATTATATTTCCAGTTACACTTGCATACTGATGAACTTGTTGCAGCCATACCTGCAGACTTACAATTCCTGCTTGCACATTATATTACTTTTAATCAATACACTGCAGTGTTCTGATACATGCTACAGTACAATATTTATTTACAAGTAATGGGTGGGGTTACTAACCTGCATGGTGGCGCAGCCGCACCAGCCTACGGCCATACATCTCGCGATTCACAGAGCGGACACCTGCAGCTGTAATACGAAAGAAGTAATATTGGACTACACATCTCCATGGTATCGGCCAGTTGAAATCCTTACATACATAAGCAAAATGTAACTTACTCAGTAGTGGGGCGTTGGGCATATCCCGGGCCTCCTGGATCCATTCGGACAACTGGTCTTCCTTGCGTCGCTTCAGGTCCGCATGGTGGTGATGGACCTGCTCACCAGTGCGTGGAATGCCAGTAGCACTGGTCAGATCACGAGCCAACTGGTCCCATGCCTCTGCCCTATACGCCGCTCCCCATGAGACCTGGCCCTGCATGAGTTGGGCCTCGTGATGATGGACAAGGAGCCAGACCATGTATCTGGACTCCTCAATGCCCCAACGCTGTGCTCGAAAGCAACGCCCCTCACCTACTCCACTCATTCTGACTGCAGGTCTGTTCTACAATCGTTTCTGCTGTGTATTCCCGCCTATGGGGCTTATATATGCCGCTTTTCCTGCACATTTCTCTGATTGGCCGTTTTGGAATTGTATCTACTTCACTGAAAATGCTTTCTCATGCTCCATTCTGGATTTTATCCCATATATATGCTATTTCTGCATTTCATGGTATTGCTGTCATGGCTTAGTGGTGAAGTACCTTGACTCTAGTGCATGGTATCCTGGGTTCGACTCTGGCAACTGACTTTTGATTTTCCTGACAAAAATGAGTTGAGGACCTGTCAATCAAACTTGCCAAAAGCACTTTTAAGCATTTAAAACTAGGTCTGCGCTCGTTTGCGCGGAGGTAATGCATGCGCACTGGCAGTTAGCTTGTGGGAGCATCGCGCAAATGGTGTGCGCTGGCATAAACCTTAATTGGCTAGTGACACACATGTTCAGCTAAGCACAGCTAGTTGCAAACGGTTTCAGCCTATTAAACCGGTGCTTAGCAACGAGCATACAGTTTGCAGCTTTTTAAACACTACTCAGCTACGGGCATTCCGTCTCACAGCAGCTTAGCTATCAGTACATTTCTGACTATTTTTATTATTGTGTTACTTCGGAATATATGCTCCATTTCATTTCATTTTACAAAAGGGAATACATTTACATTTGTACAATACTGTCAGGGGGCTTTTTCGTGCTTATTTACAAAAAAAAAAAAAAAAGTTGTTGGGGGGGCTCAAACCCTGCCTGCTCTTAGGCCAGCAACTCTACCGCTAAGCTATTACTTCTTGGCTTACGTTGCATATTTAGTTCTTATATCCTTTTCCACTGACTGCTAACTGTGATTGCGCTAGTAGCACACCCGTGCACACAGTAGCAAACATTTCCGGGGTTTAAAAAAAAAAAAAGGTTTTAATTTAATTTTATAACATCTCTTCACTTTATACAATGATGGTCTATCGGGGCATGTGTTGTGTAGTGTGTTTATTCACATTTCCATGGCCTCTCTCGTGGCTATTTACTTTCAGCCATTCTAGTCTTCCGGGGGCGTGTCCGCTTGCAGGGCTTAGCCTACAGACACGCTTCTACTCTTACACGGACCGTGTAAGAGTTACTAGTGTGATTCAGCATGCCTCATGCACCTCATGCATATGCATGACATGCTGACATCACACAGTTTCACTGCAGCCTCCGTGTAAGAGTTATAACTCTTACACGGAGGCTTCCTGAATCTGGCAGCATATCTTTGAACTTGTAAAACCTCGATTGGACTGAATGCAGATCTCAGTACAGAGCAGAAATGGAAGATTTCCCATTTCCCCAATGTAGTGCAATCTCGGAGTTGGTATATTTAAGTAAGGAGGGTGTGGGGGACAGAGCCCCCCTGCTACAGAAGTTTAGTTTTATGTTGTTTTGTTTTATGTGTTTTTATTTCAGTGTGTATATGTGATATATATGTGGATATCTATAACTATGTGTGCATACATGAAAAACAACCTCCAGAGGAATCAGAATAAGTAAAAATGTTAAAATGTAATTTTATTACCAGTTGTTTTAACATTTCTACTGGTTCTGGTTCCTCTGGAGGTTGTTTTTCAACTGTGTTCTTAGTTTGTTATTTCACGTGGAATATGTGTATATATATCTATATATCTGTATATGTGTAGACATATAGAGATGTGTATATGTGTGTATATAAATATATATATATATATATATATATATATCATCATCATCATCATTCTCTTTCGGCTTTTCCCATTAGGGGTCGCCACAGCGGATCATCTCTTTCCATTTCTTCCTATCCTCTGCATCTTGCTCTGTCACACCAACCGCCTGCATGTCCTCTCTCACCACGTCCATAAACCTTATCTTAGGCCTTCCTCTATTCCTCTTACCTGGCAGCTCCATCCTTAGCATCTTTTTCCCAATATACCCATCATCCCTCCTCAGCACATGTCCAAACCAACGCAATCTCGTCTCTCTTGCTTTGTCTCCAAACTGTCCAACATGAGCTGACCCTCTAATATACTGATTCCTAATCCTATCCATCCTAGTCACACCGATTGCAAATCTTAACATCTTTAACTCTGCCACATCCAGCTCCGACTCCTGCCTTTTTGTCAATGCCACTGTCTCCAACCCATATAACATAGCTGGTCTCACTACACTCTTGTAGACCTTCCTTTCACTCTTACCGATACCCGCCTGTCACAAATCACTCCTGACACTCTTCTCCACCCATTCCACCCTGCCTGTACTCTCTTCTTCACCTCTCTTCCACATTCACCATTACTCTGAACTGTTGATCCCAAGTACTTAAACTCACCTTTACCAACTCTACTCCCTGCATCCTCACCATTCCTCTACCCTCCCTCTCATTTACACACATATATTCTGTCTTAGCCCTGCTGACCCTCATTCCTCTGTTCTCTAGAGCATATCTCCACCTCTCCAGAGTCTCCTCAACCTGATTCCTACTCTCACTACAGATCACAATGTCATCTGCAAACATCATAGTCCACAGGGCCTCCTGTCTGATCTCATCTGTCAACCTGTCCATCACCACTGCAAATAAGAAAGGACTCAGAGCTGATCCTTGATGTAATCCCACCTCCACCTTAAACGGATCTGTCACTCCCACTGCAGTCCTCACCACTGTCACACTACCCTCGTACATATCCTGTACCACTCTTACGTACTTCTCTGCCACTCCCGACTTCCTCATACAATACCACAACTCCTCTCTAGGCACCCTGTCATATGCTTTCTCCAAGTCTACAAAGACACAATGCAACTCCTTCTGACCTTATATATATATATATTCAGTAAATAACAATGTCTCCTGCTGGTATTTCACTCCACGGCGATGGAAGGTCTTTGATGTAAAAACAAAAGGTCCATATGTTGGCGCCAAAACACCAACTTCAAATTAAACAGAACTAAATGCAAATCCTAAGTTCTTTAAGCGCTGACTATTCAGTCCAATAAAAAAATTTGTATGGTGAAATCAAGAAATTATTTATTGGGGCTTTTAAGCTAACAGCTTTTCAAACCACAGATACAAGAGACAAAACTTCTATTTATACAGAAATGAATGCAATTAAACAATTATTGTTGGCAATTAAAATTAAAAGGTATATACATACACTTATAACAAACATGGTTAAAATAATGGATTTCAAATCTAAAGGCGCTCTAATTATTCTTGGTTAAAACAATTTAATATATTACACAGTTTAAAACTATGTTTATAGCAGCCAATATATGCTTCCTACGTATTTAAAACATATGCATATGAATCATTTCATCAAATGTTGCATAACTGCAATAAATATCATTAAAAATAGTTATTGACTAAAGCTCTGAATGTATATCAATGAACAATCAAAAATGTAGCCTTCATTAAAGTAAGGATAAATGAAAATGAACCATAGAAACTTGATAGAAGGTGTAAAAAAGATGCTAAAAGAAACTACTAAAGACATGCTGTGGCTATGCAGTCTATTATAGACCAGAAAAATTAAATTTTGTGTCTTGTCTTTTTAAGGGTTGGTTTTAATGGGACTCTATCGTTGAGACCAGGGTGGTTTGTGCGTTTTTTCTGTCTCTGTCCGTCTCTATGGATTCTGTTAAATTTCTTTCCTCTTGTATTCTTCTATATTACTGTTAGTTGTATGAAAATGTGAAGCTGTGTGTGCTGTGTGCACTAATAACATGCTTAGATTTAGATAATGCATTCACTTCAGCGCTTTGCATGATATATAATGTTCTAATGTCACCATCTTGAGCATATTAGCATGTCAAGTATGAATGCATCAGGCAGTATTGCACTTTGTTCACAAGTTCATGTTCCATCATACATGTCCTAGTATTCATGTTTATACTATAAGCATTACCACATAATAATCTAAATTAAATTATTCTTTTTTTTATGCAAATCTCTAGGTGTTTCTTGTGAATTTAGATACTTCTGAGTCTATACTGAGAATGTCCCAGTGTTTGTGTATGCAGTCTCGAATTTGCTGTACATCCTGTGTATAATATAGAGTATATCTAAGGGAAGTATTATCTTGTTGTGTCCCATTACAGTCTTTCGATCGATATTTATCCTTCCCAATATCTGAAAATATGGGACATGCTTGACTATAGCGTAGCATTTTAACGCTTGTACTTGCGTTAACAATCTCTGCAGAACCATATTGTCTTTGATGAAACCTACCTTCCAAATCCATTAACTCTTGATTAAACAAAATAGGTGAAGAATTTAATCTTGAGACTCTCATACACTGACCCTTTAAAATATTTCTAAATACGTGAGGGGGGTGCATACTGTTTCTGTTTAACAGAGTATTTTTATGACAAGTTTTTCGATGTACCCCTGTATTAAAGTGCCCACTAGGTAAACGCGTTATATTAACATCCAAAAATGAAATTGTATCCTCAGAGTAAGCCAATGTAAATTTCAAAAAAGTTGTTAATTCATTAACTTCATTGTAAAAGGCAATTAAGTCTTCCACTTGACCCTGCCATAGGAAAAAAAGCTCATCTACAAATCGTTTGTAAAAGACCACGTCTCTTATAAGTTTCTAACTTAAACATCTTTTCCTCCTCCCACAAAGCCATGACTAGGTTGTCGTAGCTATTGGCACAAGATGTGCCCATAGCTACGCCATCCTTCTGTAAATAATACTGGCCATCAAAGATGAACAAATTGCTTTCTAGCACCATTTCTAGTAAGTTACATAAGACATCTATTCGACTAATGGGAATATTGGAGTGTCTTTTGTCATGGATGTGAAGTCATTATTCACTAACATTCCAAATGAAAAGGGTTTGGACTTTATACATCTGTATTTAAAAAGACACTCCAATATTCCCATTAGTCGAATAGATGTCTTATGTAACTTATTAGAAATGGTGCTAGAAAGCAATTTGTTCATCTTTGATGGCCAGTATTATTTACAGTATTATTTACAGAAGGATGGCGTAGCTATGGGCACATCTTGTGCCAATAGCTACACCAACCTAGTCATGGCTTTGTGGGGAGAGGAAAAGATGTTTACGTTAGAAACTTAAAGAGACATGTGGTCTTTTACAAAAGATTTGTAGATGACCTTTTTTTCCTATGGCAGGGTCAAGTGGAAGACTTAGTTGCCTTTTACAATGAAGTTAATGAATTAACAACTTTTTTGAAATTTACATTGGCTTACTCTGAGGATACAATTTCATTTTTGGATGTTAATATAACGCGTTTACCTAGTGGACACTTTAATACAGGGGTGCATCGAAAAACTTGTCATAAAAATACTCTGTTAAACAGAAACAGTATGCACCCCCTCACGTATTTAGAAATATTTTAAAGGGTCAGTGTATGAGAGTCTCAAGATTAAATTCTTCACCTATTTTGCTTAATCAAGAGTTAATGGATTTGGAAGGTAGGTTTCGTCAAAGACAATATGGTTCTGCAGAGATTGTTAATGCAAGTACAAGCGTTAAAATGCTACGCTATAGTCAAGCATGTCCCATATTTTCAGATATTGGGAAGGATAAATATCGATCGAAAGACAGTAATGGGACACAACAAGATAATACTTCCCTTAGATATACTCTATATTATACACAGGATGTACAGCAAATTCGAGACTGCATACACAAACACTGGGACATTCTCAATATAGACTCAGAAGTATCTAAATTCATACAAGAAACACCTAGATTTGCATATAAAAATAAGAATAATTTACATAGATTATTATGTGGTAATGCTTATAGTATAAACATGAATAATAGGACTTATGAGGGAACCAGAACTTGCAACAAATGTAATTACTGCCACCAAATATCTAATATTAATGCATTCATACACCCTTTGACAGGTGATTTTATTAATGTGAAAGTGAGTGCAAACTGTAATACTAAACATGTGATTTACTTGGCCAGGTGTAAAATATGCTCATCCTACTATGTAGGAAAGACAGACAGAATGTTTAAAGAAAGAATAAGAGAACATTTATATCAAATTCGCATTCGCTCTGAAGTGAATGCATTATCTAAGCATGTTATTAGTGCAGGTGACACACAGTTTCACATTTTCTGTTTTACAAGTAACTCAGAGCAATATAAGAGGTGGTGACATTAGAAATTTAACAGAATCCATAGAGACAGAATGGATCATAAAAACCAAGGCGCACCTTTACCCTGGTCTCAATGATAGAGTCCCATTAAAACCAACCCTTAAAAAGACAAGACACAAAATTTAATTTTTCTGGTCTATATTTAGACTGCATAGCCACACTATAAGTCAGAATTAGTAGTTTCTTTAGCATAGTTTATTACACCTTCTATCAAGTTTCTATGGTTCATTTCATTTATCCTTACTTAATGAAGGCTACATATTTGATTGTTCATTGATATACTACATTCAGAGCTTTAGTCAATAACTATTTTTTAATGATATTTATTGCAGTTATGCAACATTTGATGAAATGATTCATATGCATATGTTTTTAAATACGTAGGAAGCATATATTGGCTGCTATAAACATAGTTTTAAACTGTGTAATATATTAAATTGTTTTAACCAAGAATAATTAGAGCACCCTTTAGATTTGAAATCCATTATTTTAACCATGTTTGTTATAAGTGTATGTATATACCTTTTAATTTTAATTGCCAACAATAATTGTTTAATTGCATTCATTTCTGTATAAATAGAAGTTTTTTGTCTCTTGTATCTGTGGTTTGAAAAAGCTGTTAGCGAAAGCGCTCACCCAATAAATAATTTCTTGATTTCACCATACAAATTTTTTTGTTATTGGACTGAATAGTCAACGCTTAAAGAACTTTAAGGATTTGCATTTAGTTCTGTTTAATTTGAAGTTGGTGTTTTGGCGCCAACATATGGACCTTTTGTTTTTACATCAAAGACCTTCCATCTCCGTGGAGTGAAATACCAGCAGGAGACATTGTTATTTACTGAATTCTGGCTTTTATTATTATCCTGTTGGCTTTCCAGAGTTTGCCAGGGACAATTCTTTTATTTTTTCTTATATATATATATATATATATATATATATATATATATATATGTATGTATGTATATGTGTGTATCTATATATATATATATATATATATATATATATATATATATATATATATGTATGTATGTATATGTGTGTATCTATATATATATATATATATATATATATATATATATATATATATATATATACATCCATATATGCATGTAGCTATGTATATGTGCATATATCTATATAGCTATATGGATATATATATATATATATATATATATATATATATATATATATATATGTATATATATAAAGATATATATATATATATATATATATATATATATATATATATATATATATATATATATATATATATATATATATATATATATATAAATATGTATATATACATACATATATGTTTACCATATGTCCAGAACATGGAGTGGAGTTATACCTCAGCACCAATAGTCTCAACCTCTTAGTGCAAGAGATGTCATGTATGTATTGCAGCTATATATGTAGACTGTTGCTACTGTAACAGGGGTTGTCTTAACAGAAATGTTGCGTGTGGGAGGTCACATCTGCTATTGACATGTATACCATCAGTTACTGACAGACATCCTAAGGTCATCATAGTACACTACCACTGATATCACAGTAATGGTCCTGTGGGCTACAGTGGAGATATGACCAATAAATGTGGGCAGTCTGACACACTCTGGTCAGTCCAGAGGTATACACAAATCCCCTTAGTACAAGACATGTGGACCAAGCCTGAGAATGTGAATGTTAACAGCCATGTAAATGGGTATTTCACGTAAATACTGGACTACATATGCCCACACAGTTTATGCATTCACACACTCCTGTCTTCCCTGACACATACTAACCGGTGGTGCAGAGGTCACATGGCCACATACTACCCACTAGTTAGTGATATACATCTGTACAGCATCCCACTGCTTTGTCAGAAATACATGACAGTTATGGTGACCCGTCAGCAGTACATCTGGCAAATATGTGGACATAACACCACATTGGGAAATTACACTAAGCTGCTAGGCATGTAACAAAGCACTGTGCAAACTACAGGGAGACTGCCACAACACTGGTCTACATTTCTTTTGGGGGAATACACATGTACTTGCAAATATTGCAGGCTCTACAGGCATGTCACAGCACAGATTAACAGACACCTGTGTGAAAGTGCATACCCACAACCAGTGTGAACACAGCCACAGCCAAATATGGTAAGCAAGCTTAATATTACACTATATGGACTGTCTGATCAACACCATTCTCATATGTGCCACTCACACACTAACCCTACATATACTGGGCCACTACACAGTGTGGTCTGATGCTGTCTGTGGTATGGGACATGTGTGTGTTTGGCCCTACAAACATGTAACCTGATAGGGTACCATGCACTGGAGCAGCATGTAGCATTAGATAGAACAGGACCAAGAACAATGACATCTACCAGTCTGTACACAGGACACGATACATGTTCGCAATACACACACTGTCGATAATCACCATAAGTACACAGACCTCACTACTGTGCACACAACCACAGAATGCCCAGGTTATGTCCTCAAATATCACCCCTATTATACATAACATGTCTAGCAGTCTGATATCTCACTGGCTTGTTATCAGGTATGATGTCAGTAAATAATGGTGTACAGAACATATGCACCTCTTAGTGCATGACATATGTACAAAGGTTGACAGACTTGTGGCTGGAGGCACAAACACAGGGCAATATTGACATGTTGCTGTGATAACCTCATACATTTACTGTTGTAACAGGGTTTGTTGTGACATATGTCCTATGAGGGATATGAAGTCGGTAACTCTCATGGCTGTCACCATGTACTGACTGCAATCCTCAGACTATGCTTTGCAGTTCTAAGATAGGTAATCTGTGAGTAACACAAGACACATAAGACTCCAAACACTGGCCAGTCTGCAGATAACCTTACAGGTGGGAGTTTCCTCAAACACATAACACTGTCATGACAGGTATTAAATCATGTAGACCATCCATATCCACACAAACCCTATTAAACCAACATTACTCCAAATGCAGAAGAGCCACACTTACATTCTGTAGTCATGTCTGGAGCATCCCCCTCCTGTTTGTTGGCCTGTCTCCACAGTGTATGTTGTTAGAGGTATATCCTACTACCATCTGTGATGCTGTTTGCCAAACACCAACATGAAGTCCTGCTCACAGTGAATGAAAAGGGCCAACACCCACATGATGTTCCTAGTTATAGGAGTGTGTTTCCATGCAGCTAGCCATGGGAATGTTACCACAGCTGTTTCACAAGCAATCAGTTAGTGGTGGACTGCAATTTCTTCAGAGGCCATCAGCTGATCATGAGCATCACTTACAAAACACAAGCTGTTGCCTAAGCAAATCAGGTGCACTTCTCCACATCCACCAGAGAGGGAGTGAGAGAGACAGTCAGAGACAAAGTAAAACAGGGAGGAGGTGGGAGAGTAAAACCTAAGCATGGTTATCACACACTTACCAGTGCAGGGTTTCAAACCCCTGCCTGACTATGTAATGCTATTACATGTCAATGCAGTTACTGCATGTGCCACTAAGCTTACATGCTGGGGAGATGTCCAAAGGTATATTTGACGGTGAGTGACATCAGCAACAGTGATAAAGGAGGGATAAGCTAGGTGTAGTACACATGCCTGTCCACAATAACAGGTGTCAAGGTCAACACAGCCACACTTTCTCGGGGGCCCACACACATTATCACAGTTGGCAGGGTCAGGATTAGACTTCTTAACTAGCACAATACAGAAATACGCAGGTATCACATATGCCACAGGGGTTATCAGGATGATATATGGCAAAGGATATGTCAAGGTGTCTGACATCAAAGGCATGCTTCAGTAGGCCAATGGGAGGTGTAGTGAGTATGAATGGTATCCAAATCATTACACTCCACATGCACACAGACACAGGTTTGTCAGTACTGACGTGCATGGGTGCATTGCTTCACTGGTGTGTAGTGGTTGACTGTGCCAGAAGGTTGTACAAGGCTAGGTAAATGGTATACCTTGGCATCAGGCCACATGACAATGGTCTGCAGTGTGGCTCAGGGGTGTAGTGTCTGGATTTACCCACATAGGTGGGTATTGCATTCACCAAGCAGTCACCTGGGTTACTATTGTGGGTGGCCAGTGCTGTGCAATGCTTGCCATGTATGTGTTCTATATTCCATAATATGGATGGTGTCTGGGATGTGCACACATCCCACATGCATGTTCTGTGACATGTGGAAGTGTACCTGGGGTGTCTGAGGCATGTTGTGTAGACAGATTGTTATCATCAGATGTGCCATTCCTGACCTCATGTGGTGAGAACTGGCAATGGACACCAGGTTGACCCTACATCTACATTGACAATATGATACAGGTATTCACTGGTGTCAGTGGCATCTGTCCATACAGGGAATGTGTATAAGGCATGGTATGTCCTTTGTGGGTTATATTTGCGGGCTCTACGGTTGTTGCAGGCATCCAGTGGGGAACATAGCAAAGAAGCACTGTATGCAATGATGTGCCTAGTGTAGGGATGGGACAGGGTGCCATGTTCTTTGTAGTCCACTGTAATAACACTATGGTTACTATCTGTGGGCAATATGAAGGGAACTACCAAAACAGTGGTTGTTACCTAGCCAATTGTGTTTGTGTATGAGACGTGGGTGGAGAGTGTTCTCTGGGTAATACAAGGGTTGCCTATATTGTTCCCCAAGCCATGATGTCACATGTAGGGGTATGGATTGTCTACCCCAGCCTCTCTGCTGTTTGACATCTGTTATCCTTCTAAGGTGGACATTGTGACATATAATAGGAGCACCATATAAGAAATTTGCAAAATCCTCTTCACAAGGAGTCCTGTTATTACACACTCACAGCTACCTCTACACAGGCTACGTATGACAAACACACACACATACAGTCTCACAGTTGTTATGTCTGGGATTAGAACTCCTACCTAACTATTACATCACACTACAGCATTACACTGTTACAGCATATGCCATGGAGATTACTGGGCAATGTTTTCCCCAAAGGTGTATTTCAAAGTGAATGACATCAGCAGGCTTGCCAAAGTAGGGCAGTGGAAGTTGTAGCGACTGTGAATGGCCTCAAAGCATTGATCTCTACACAGACAAAAACAAAGTTCTACAGATGCCATGTCTGGGAATAAAGCTCCTACTTAGCTAGTACATCACACTACAGCATTGCACAGTTATAGGACATGCCACAAAGCTTACTAGGCTATGCTTTCCCCAAAGGTCTATTTCAAAGTGAATGACATCAGCAGCCCTGCCAAAGTAGAGCATTTGAAATTGTAGTGAGTGTCAATGGCCTCAAAAGCACTGATCCCTACAGAGACAAACACACACAAAGTTTTACAGCTGCCATGTCTGGGAATAGAACTTCTACCTAACTAGTTCATCACACTACAGCATTATGCAGTTATAGGACGTGCCACAGAGATTACTGGGCCACTTTTTTCCCAAAGGTGTATTTCAAGGTGAAGGCATCAGCAGGCTTTCCATAGTAGGGCAATAGGGAGTACAGTGTGTGTACATAGGCCATGACCAATTCATCTGGAAACAGACACACAACACTCAGGCTCACACAGGTTTATATTTCACAGGTACGTGTATACAACTGCTATATGACTACTGATTTGTACAGTCATGTTACACAGTTATCACAAGAACCACAGACACTATAGTGCTGAGGGATGCCAGAGGCAAATGTCTACGGTGATTGACATTTGCAAATCATGTAGTTTTAGTCAATTGGATGTGTGCTGGTGGGACAGGCCTCATGATGGGAAGCTCTTTGTCACTCACTGTCACTCTCTTCCACACTTTTATGTATGTGTCATTTTGGCCTATTATAGTGTGTTTTCCTTGGATATATGTGTGTATTCCTATCCAATGTGTGTCCAAAGCATGACTGCTGTGTATTGAAGAGTGTGTGCACAAACATCTGTGACTGTCAGATATGTATAGTCCACTGTTGTTGCCAGACATGGGCTTCAGTGTGGGAGCATGCCCAGTATGACCTACTTTATTGAATGTGTAAATCCATTCCAGGTAGGTTGTACTCCAGTGCAGGCTTTTGTGTTCTACACCTACAGCTAGCAACCTGTTTCTGCAGGATATCTGTAGATTGGTTGACAATATGGGGTGAAAATGGGCAAAGGATAGTGGGTTACTCTAGGTAATTGTGTCTGTGCTGCTTCTGCTACATGGTCTTGGTGTTAGCAGAGATATTCAGACATATGTACTGTTTTACACTGTGATGTTTTATGTCATCAAGTACTGTCAGGTATACATATTTGCTTGCAATAGTGTCGTGGGGAGCACAGGGTGAATGCAGCTGTGTCCAGTATTGTGGTCTGCAGCCTACATATTCATGCACAATCATGTAATTCTGGAGGGGAAGCTGCAGACACTTGCTGATGGGTCTGTGTAAATGGTTCAGCACCTTGGTACAGTGGTGGCTGAGGATCCCATGCTTGTACATCCATCAACGTGACAGTATGGCCATATCTTGCTGTGGCCGTACCTCACAGCTGTACAGATTCACACAGGTTACCCAGAGGCAAGGTTCATAATTCTGGACATTACCCCTTCACATCGTGGTTTACAAGCAGCTTTGTAGCCACCCATTCCGGTGTTTGCAGGCAGGGATAGTATGTGCACACAGCTGAGTTTCAGACTTCACACACTCTATGCCATCCATGCTCCTACCCCCCCCCCATTATTCTATCCTCTTCTAAACATTATGCAAACATTATCTGATAAGTTCCCTATAGTTATCACCTCATCCCAGTAGTAATTTGGTGTTGGTCCAGAGTTTATGCAGTAGGACATGGTGGACATGTTACTGGAATTTGTCCACATGGCCTTGCATTTGGGTTCTGTGGATTGTGTTATGTTCTTATTTGGGAGTCTATGACATAACATACATTGGCAGTATGGGTGAGACACAGGCCTTTGGCAGAGGATTGTAGGGCATTTGGTAGTGATGCAGGCCAGCTATAGCAGGCCGTTGCATTGTGTCACTCCTACAGTCCCAGACTGCAAGACACTATTTTCCCCTGGGGTGACAGGGTAGGTGTGCAAGGTGTTAATGCAAATACCTTCTGCCATTATTGATCCAGTGGTGTGGATGCTGGCAGGGTGCTGTTTACAGCTAGGATTACACCTGCATGGGACACCTTTTCTGCATACTGCATTCTTTGGCTATTGCCCTACAGAGATGGGGGTCATATTGTACTCATTCCCAATAGCAAGGATAAGACCTATGAGGTACCTGTGGGTGAAAGTGGGGTGAGCTGGGTGCATGTGTGCTATGGCCACTACTTGCATCTGACTCACAGATATGCATGGGGCATTCCACCTATGCTGTCTTGTGCAGGGACATCAGCAGTTTCTCATTACTTCATACCTGTGACCTTTTTGGTCAGCCAGTGTTTGGCCAGATGACATTGGTATTCCATACTACAAATCCAACTAATGTGCTGCTAACCTGTATGTATAACTCCAAAGGTGTGTCCATTTGACAGTAACATATCATACACTGTCTGTCTGGGGTACTTCCACCTGTGTACTGTTTGTATGTCTGGGCCCGCATTCATGCCATGTCCATCTTTCAGATGGTGACAGATATTGCATCCAAACATTTACTATGGCATACTGCTGGAATGTGTTTTGCTGGGATGCATTTTGTTTGGCACTGCAGTTGTGAGAACCTAGCCCTGTCATTGGCAGTACTGACCAATGGCCACCAGGACAAACCTCTCCATGCCTACATACTGACCACTCTCACACAATAACAACAACCTAACACATGCAGCCCTGCATATTGTACACACGCTACAATCTATCCTGCTACTTTGGCCAGCTCAGATAATCTGTGCTCCACTGTTATTATACCTACACATACATGTTACAACATTTCTACATAGGATTTTTTTTTGGGGGGGGGGCACACCTGACACTTGTACACATTTGCTATGACTGTACTGGTATTTCAGGTACTCCATTTCATTCTGTATTCTGACCTATCATGCTAACTAGAGGCATATCAGTGTATTACAGTTCTTAGGTATGATTGCCCTAAATTTCTGTTTCAGACTTCTTACCCTTCAGAACTAACATCCCACTGCCTGACATGTCTGTCTGTATAGGTCTGGAGGGGGATGTTCTCCATAGCCATCAATCAGAGGCCTTAGCACAGCCTTTGTTTGTGTTTGTCTATACCTGTCCTGCTGGCTGAGACTGTTGTTAGGTATGTGAGCCTCCCTGACTGGCATGTGTGTGTCCTATGGACACACATTTGGCCCACCATATTTCCTGCAGTGAGCTTTGTCACCTTGTCTAGTACTGGCTACTATGGTGACACCAGTATTTGTTACAGATTTCATGCTGCCACTATAGGTGTCTACTATCTGCTGGCATCCCATTCAGCCACCCGATTCCCTTGCATGTTCACATCCATACCATAGATACAAGTAACAACACATACTACTTTATTTGGAAATTGATAGGGAGAGTGACTTATCTTGTGGCTGTGCGTATTGAGGATGGTGCTGGAGGGCAGACTATGTCAGATGCACATAGTACACTCCCTATACATGGTTAAGCACAGGTAGTGTCTTGTTTGGCATCCCTTTCACTGCATGTGTGAGTCAGAGAGAGGTGTCATTCCCTGGGTTCCTACCGTGTCAGTGTATGTGCTATGAATTGCCTCTTTGCCACGGCCTGGGCATAATGGGGATGCCTCCTTCTGCCTACTGGGGCAGGCTCAGTTTGTTCCACCTCCGAGTCACTCTGTGCCTGTGCAGGCCTCGTCAATGGTGGGGGCTGTGTGGCCCTGCCCCGTGCTGTTCCTGCTGCAGCTGTTTCTGTAGGATCATATTGTGTAGCATGACACATATGATGACAATTTGGGTACATTTAGCTGTTGAGCGCTGCAAGGCTCCACCGGATATGTCCAGGCACTGGAACCGTGACTTGAGAACCCTAAACACAAGCTCTATTATGATTCTGGTCTGTGCTTATGCCTCATTATGGAGTTCTTGTTCGGGTGTGTGTGCATTTCTGATGGGTGTCATCAGTCACTGCTCCAGTGCATAACCAGCATCCCCCACTAGGTGACCAAAAGGGATGTCCCCACTGGCAAATCTCTGGTACAGTTGCATCATATGCCAGATGTGGGAGTTGTGATAGCTTCCAAAGCAGCCAGCACACACATTCATTTTAATGCCCTGGGCAGCATACATGACCTGGCAGTTGATGGAGGGGAAGCCCTTGCAGTTGATGTAGACCCTACCCAGCTCACCAGGTGGTGCTTTAATGTGTATGCACATGCAGTCTATAGCACCCACTCCCTTAGGGTATTCTGCTCTTTGGTGGAAGAGACGCATATTGCTGGTCAACGCCTCACGGCTGTTGTGGAAATATACGTGCTCACTGGCAATGAATGAGATGATTATTTGTACATTTAGCTGTATTTGTAAATGTCTCATATTATAAATGATAGTTGTTTTTTGTTTGTTGGAGCTCTTCTCCCTGGGCCTCCACTGAAAATAGACATATATCCATTTGGACTAGCCCGGTCAACAAATGTAACATAAATAAAATAAAGATGTTCTGACATGGCATCCAGGAACTGGTGGATTACCCTGGATGCTGATGTCTGTGAGATCCCCATGATATCCCCAGTTAGCTTTTGGAAGGTACCTGTGGCTAGTATTCTTAGGCCTACACATACCTTGGTATCCACTGGGATGGGTTCCCCTCTGCTGTTTCTGTGTGTGAGGCGTGGCCAGCACAGCTCAACAATTTGCTGTAGGAGGTCCCTGTCTACCCTATAGTGCTCCACTGTCTCCATTTCATGTAGCCCCTGGTAGGTTACCCTGGGTCTGTACACTCTTTTCCTTCTCCTCACTGTGGGTTGGTCATCAGCATTCTCATCCTCACCACCCTCAGCCTCTTCCACATGTTGATTTATGATAGTTGTTGCAGCCCCTATCATTTTGTTGCTTTTGTTTGGTAAAATTTCCCTGCTTGTGTACACCGGTGGTGTAGAGTTTGTGGGAAAAACCAGAGGGAAAGGTGTTTGCATAGTTTATAGTAGTATGCTGGGCCTGGCTGGCCTGCTGCCTGTGTAATTGGCTGATTCTGATACATTTCACCTGACAGCTATGCTAGTTCTCCTTTATTACCTTCCTACTGCTATTTCCCCTTCCCATTGCCTTCCTGTTTAAGCCCATGGACTCGCTGTGCAAACACCGTGCTCAGATGTGCATGGAGCTGCTATTTCCTGGTTTACTTTTTCTTTTCCCTTTAAAACACGGTGCGCAGCACGCACACCTGCTTAGGCAATGTAAAGGGTGCTTGGCCGCTTCAGACACACCCCCTGGCTTAGCTCTGCTAAGCTAAAGGCAAACCCAAGCCACAGAGCTCCAGTACGCTTACAGTATGCCTGACACACCCCTCTATGATGTCAGCAAGCTCTTAGGCTTGCACCATGGTCTTCCTGCACCTACACGGTTGGGTGCAGGCTAGCCATGCGAGGGAATCTGTGATTCAGTATTATTAACATCATTTGCATAGGATTGCCTGCTAATGCCTAATTACAAGTCTGACACTGAGCCTTCCCCCTTAGCAACCACTATTTACTGGTCATGTTGTCTTCTGCCTGCCATTGAGTATAATGGCAAAATTATGATTTTGGATAGAATACTTTTTTCAAGGTTTTTTTTAAATTTTTGGGCCGATCCTGTTTGCGCACTGCTGCTCTATGCTTAAATGGCTGAAATCGGCCCAAAAAACAATTAAAGTTTTTTTTTTTTGCAACTGTTTTCCATGCCAGTGGCCATATATTTGGCCGTTGGCATGCATCACACATCATATACACCCTTTATTTGGAGCTGTCATGGCTCCGTTTTGTAGTTTGCAGAAATGTATTAGGTTACTAACCGAGTACATTTCTGCAGAATACACTAGTCCTACACGGCCAGCTGCCAGCTTCCTGGATCACAAATTCCAATCATTTGCATGGTTTTCACCTGCAAACAGGGTAATTTGTATACAGGAGCTGTGTCTGTGCAGGAATAGTGCAGGAGCACTTGTGCATGTCCTGGGAGCTTGTTCCTGGATCTCTCAGTGGCCATATTGCCTCCAGCAGCTTCTGCACTATTCCTGCATGCCATGCAGAGTTTGCTGAATCCCAAGGCACATCAGTTTTGAAAGAATATTATTAACATTTTTTACACTTTAACTTTAGACACACAACATAAAGGAAAATTTAACAAAACAGGTGAAACAAAGCTTAACGTCTATTAAAAAAGAAACTAAAAAAAAAACCATGGATGCAGTTATTACCACTGCTGACAATGGATTACAGCCAAAAAAATTTACAATTGCAGTATGGTAGATTTTTTCAACATATATGAATGGTCCCAATCCAAGAAACCCAAAAAACCAAACAAAGTGCCCAGAAGATCAATTGTTTTTAGACATGGTTCCTTGACAAAGTCTTTATCTGAACTGCTTGCTCATTTTTTAAGACCTTTAATAAAATTAGTCTGATCCAGGATCAAAGGCTACACAGAGTTCTTATAGTTAATGGATAAGGTTCAAGTAGATCCTAATAAGTCCATGTGTACTTCAGATGTTAAATCCTTATACACAAGCATACCATGCTGGGCAGGTACTGAGTCTGTTGACTATTGGCCTATACACACACACACACACACACACACACACACACACACACACACACACACACACACACACACACACACATATATATATATATATATATATATATATATAGTCCAGGATTAAATACATTTCTCATTTGTTTAACATAGCATGCCCTTACATTTTTTATGATCAACATTTTCTATCACTCAGAGGTAATACAAAGCATACATCTTTTGTACCTATCTATGCAGATTTGCACATGGGATATTTTGAAAAGAGAACTCATTTATGATACCATCCACAGTTTATTTATTTATTCATTTAAATATTTATGCTTTAGGTATGTGGCAAAGATATTAGAAGAACTGTAGGCTGACTTGGACCTCTGTACAAGTAGATTTCAAGTCTTTGTGTTAATTCTTAACCAGAACAAATGGGACATTGAGTTTACAGTTAACTATATGTTGCATATTATTTAATTTTTGGACATATAGTGAACATTTTGATAGTACTTTGGGCACTGTACTTTATTCCAAACTACTCTATAAAATGTATTATTATTTCATAGTAACTGTCCTCTCCTTCACATGATTCAAAATATACCCATGTGACAATTTCTAAAGGTTAAAAGTTTCTGTTCTTCGGAAATTGATTATGCCAAATGTTCTTCATATCTAATCAAGAGATACAGTAAGACAGGTTATTACACCAAAGACAGTAAGACAAGTTATTACACCACAGATATAATAATAAGGGGCCCACAACTGACCAGTATTAAAGACGAATAGGAACTTCTAAGATAAGGAGAAACAACATTCACTAAAAATGTAATCTTTTATTTGTCACCACCATATGCTGTTGAGGAACTCATTCAAGGGTATTGTGGAATACTAAAAGCTTATCATGGCACGGTATAGATCCTACAAAATTCTTGCCAATTCACCTACAGAAGGAGTAAGATCTTAGGGGAACACACGCATTTTCAGAAAAAAAGGATCACTAAAGTCACATCACAAAGGACAATTGATGGTATATTGCTTACTGGCTGTGCTCCTTGTGGAAATTGCTCTTTTTGCTTATATGTGTATATATATATATATATACATATATATATATAGCGAGAGAGAGATAGGTATATATATATATATATATATATATATATATATATATATATATATATATATATATATATTTAAATGTAACAATCTACAGTTGCATATACCAGCAAAATGTTTGATATAAGGTCTCCTGTAAAATGTATTAGTGAGTGGATCATTTGTCTGGATTTATGCAATTGATCAGTATCATATTTAGACTAACAGTCGCACATTTTTAAATGCAAAGAATGTTGGAACATCACAGTGATATACATGTTACATAATTTCTAAAGCTTTATATAAACATGCTGTAGAATACAGTAACACTAGACACATGTTCGTTAGCAGACATAGAATTAGTCAGAGAACAGTGATGGTTAGTAATGCTTTGAGATATCTTTAATCCAAGATTTCAACTATGTACTTCAGCAAGTTAATTTCTATAAATTGCCTCTTTAGATTTACATATGAAATATCCATTAGATGGCACAATCATTAAGCAAATTCAGTCACTCTGTCCTTATTTTTGTGTTTTATCTTAATTTTTAGTTCTCAGCTTTGATTTTTCAAAGCGTTTATACAATTTAATAAACAAATCACACTTTTTTACAAAGGCTGTATGGATGTTAATCTTTATATATACTATTTTCAGAATTATTTCTATGTTCTTTCAGATGTGCTCCAATTCTGATGTCATTTCCTGGTTAACTATATTTAAATGAAAAGTATATTCAGAGAGAGACCATACATTTAATACTGAGGAAGAAGTTTTTTTAGAATTCAAAACTGGGTTGTCTGTTGATGTCTGTATCATTCAACATTGTAATAAATGTACCGAACTACTATATCATAATATTGCTTTTTTATCTTGAATGATGGATAGTGAGTTGGTCATTGAATCTGGAAGATCATCAATCAACCTACTGCATCTCCCTAAGAGGTATGAAGAATCTATCATACCTGGAGAAAACCCATATGGACAAAGGGAGGACATGCAGACTCCATACAGAGGACTTTTCCTCTTAGAATCAAGCAAGAAAGCAGCAGAACTTCTTACTGTGAGGTGACAATGCTACTCACTGCACCACTCTGCTACCCCTATTTAATAACAGAGGCTATGGACATCTCACATCCTTGTCTTTTGCATGTTTTCTGGATTTATTTATGTATCGCCATTTTTCTGAATGATTTGTCTGACATTTATTGTTTAACGTTACCTTTCTCAACTATTTTGTTTTTATCTTTTTTCTTTGTGTAACTAGGTCATTGTTAAGAAGAGACTGCAATGGTCCACTTATCTCACTTGCTAAATAAGTACATGAAAATAATATAAAATAAATAGTTATTTTGACTATGTTTATACATAAGGGGGTAGCAAAACGCATTATTAATTTTACCACTGTGAAACAAAATTTCAACATAAAACACCATTTATTGGTGCACTTAAATGTATAGAAATAAACTGACTTGGAGTTCCTTAAACTACTTAGCATACCTTTAACTGTACATTTTGGCACTCTTACTATTATAGACGCTGAAATAGGTGGTCATGATTATGTTTTTTCTTTTTTGTTTGTTTAATGCTGATTGCTGAACCACAGCTTACAGGGTTTTGATCCTACCTAATTCAGCCCATGTTGTGCCCAAGGATATGTTGGGTAAAGAAAAAAATGTATGTGTGTGTGTGAATGGGGGGGTGGGTCTCACCAGTTAAAGTTTTTTTATTCTTTCTTTCTTTTCTTTCTTTCTTTCTTTCTTTCTTTCTTTCTTTCTTTCTTTCTTTCTTTCTTTCTTTCTTTCTGCTGTTATGCTTTATCACCTGTATATGTTATAAGGGCACATGCATATCTGATATTTCCTCTCCCTGTGGTAAGCAACTGTTCCCCCAAAATGCAGTGTTACTACTGATTGAGTTTAATTAATTTAATCTTATTTTACCTATCTTAATTGCTTGTACACACACCACTTAATTATATCAGCATGAATCTGGAATAAAAGTCCTTTTGAAAATTCTCAAATGTCACCCCGTTTACCTCACTTTAATAGAACTACCAGTTTCATATTAACCTACATTTTCACACATTAAGAAATACGAAACTGTTATGTTTAAGAACACCATTATCTGTTACCCTCTGAGTTTTACCAGATAGTATGTCATTTTATGTGGCAATAGAGCAACAGTAGGTGGTAAAGACAAGGACAATCTGCCAAAGCAAAGACACTTGAGAGCTGTGCCTAAATACCCAAAGTGTGAGTTTTATTCTTTTTCCTGTATTGCAACAGAATGAGAAGTGTTAAAACCATTCACGTTCGGTGTTCTGCTTCCGTTGACAGGTTCAGAATTACATATAATACTAAAAACGCTCAAGAAAACTATAAACCTAATTATCTGGAACCAAAATATGATTTACATGACAAAGCAAGATTAAAACACACAATCAGTATGACAATTTAATTATCCTGTTACAAACATCTAATGCCCTTTGAACTTTGGCATACCTGCCTTAAAAGAGATGTACTTCACCAGGGCTCTAAATATGGTCTGAATAGTGCTGCATGTAAACAACTACAGTAAATACTTAAAGCCTTAGTTAATCATTAATCTCCTCCCCCAAGAATATCAATATCTTGAGTTATGTATTTAAAAACCCTTATCTACTTTACAGCAACTTTAAATACTCAAGTGGAAATTAACATTGTAAAACAACATGGTGCTGTTATATATTCATGTAACTTACCTGATATGCTCAAAGAATGCCTTTTCCTATTATTAAACTACTAGAGGAATTCTACTTTAGTAACTTATCCACAAACTGTAATTGCAAACACAATCCACTTCAGGAAAAGGTTATTTTTCTTTTTCTCCAGTTTATTGTGTAAAACTAATTCTAATATTATATCTTACCATATCATATTATGTTAATAATTTATGCACACCTCTAGACATAGAATAACACTATAGTTGTAGAATATTATTATGGTTATTTCCTCTATGGCATGATATACTAGTGCAAGATATTAATAAAATGTTATTATCTTTTTGTAGGTAACTCGTACTAAAGGAGTAGCGAGTAGTATGAGTCAGTGATGATTGCTGATACTTGGAACTATTTTATATTGTTGATTTTTACCTCCTTGGTACATTTCAAATTCTTTACAAGCCTAATACATCTCAACAATTTCTTCACTCACATAAACCCCCCACTACATTTTAGGGAGATATGTGGTTAGGCACAGAGACAGTTATAGCAGAAATGGATGCCACACAAAATACAGTGTCAAACATAGTAATATCCATCCTAAATTTTTACAATTTTCTAAACCAAATACACATAAAATAGTCATGTAACTAAACCAATGCATTATGATTATAATTGACTCCTAGAATTTAAATGGTCTTCAAAATAAAAAGAAAAAAGAATTTAATAATGCATATAATTTACTAAAATAAATCAAATATGGTCTTTGTCCAAGAAACCCACTTAACAAATGACCAATTGGACAAAGATAGACAAAGAAATTGGATCAAGCAAATGATACCAGCAGGCAACAACACAGCCTTCAAAGGTACTGCCATCATAATTTAAAAAATCTTTCCCTGGAGAAGTCATAAATTTCAAAACTGATGCAGACAGTCTGTGTTTTTTACCTGCTCATATCCCCAGTGTAATAAACCTATATTATTCCTTAACATATCTAGCCCTTGTTTCAATCAACAACAATTTATCTATGACATTTACAATATTCTACTCCAATTCTCCAATTATTACTATATCATAGGTGGGGATTTGAACATCCTTATTAACCCCTCCAAATATAGTACAAATAAAACTAGAAAGCAATCACCCCAAGTCACTTTAGCCCTAGAGGAATTAATAAACACCTTTTACTTAATTGAATCCTATAAACTTCAGCATCAGGATGAACCATCCAACAAACACACATATTTCTCTGCTTCACATAAAGCATGGTCAAGAATTGATTTCTTCTTAGTTTCTAAATCTTTATCTACCCAAATTATAAACTATGAAAAGGATGTTAGATCAATTTCAGACCACTCAAAAATTTTACTTACTCTTAATCCTTCCTATGAGAGAACAATTAGAGGTGGTGCAGCCAGTAGGTCATTAAATATCAATCTGCTAAAAAAGATGAAGTAATAACAGAAATCAATTCAATTATATCTGAAAGAACAAGACTTAACTACTAATGGCATACCTTTTGATATCCAGTGGGCTGTTACCAATACTATTATTACAGGTTTACTCATCCAGAAAGCATCTATCTATAAAAAAACATGAACAAAAATGAAAGCAATAATTAGAAAACCAGCTGAAAGAGATAGAACTAAAACTTCAAAATGAATATTCCCTTATCTTAGCAGAGAATATGCGGAATCTTAAAAAGTAAATATATGCACTTCATCTGCAACAACAATCACTTACTGAACTAAAACTTTATTTACAAATACTCTGAATGGGCTCAGATCCCTTCCAGAACCCTTCCAAACTTATAAACCTTAAGAATGGGCCTCCAACTATATCAGAACTATATTATAAAGGTAAAATTATTAATAAGAATCCTGATATTGTTAACTCCTTTGTAGAAATCTACAATATCTACAACTCTCAAAAACAAGTACAACTGGAAGTCTATGATGAATTATTAAATAATATAAACTTTCCTTGTTTAAGTGAACAACAAAATAACTTCCTAGCAAGGCCCCTCACAATAGACAAAATCAAGCTAGCAATCAATAAATTAAAAATTAACATAACCTCTGGCCCAGATGGATTTGTTGCTGAATTATACTAGAAATTCAACTCACAATTATTCACAGTTCTGCTTAAAATTTACAACTACATTATACTCCATGGTATTGCAGACAGATACATAAACAACTCAAAAACAATTTTGATATTTAAACCCCACTCTGAAAAAATGAATCCACTTAACTATAGACCCATAGCTCTCATTAACTTGGACATTAAAATATTAACTTCTATATTGTCACATTGGATGAAAAAAAGTAATATCTATTATAATCTCCCTTGAACAACTAGGGTTCATGCAACAAAGACAGGTGTGTGATAATACTCTCACCCTAGACGCGACTGTGATATTATTAGCAAAAGATAAACATCCCAGATATGCCATAACTATTGATGTCAGTAAATCTTTTGAAAATGTAGATCTTAGTTTCTTATTCTGAACCATGCCATACTTTAACCTCCCACAATCCTTCATAGATATTATAAAAACAATATATAAAAATACCTCCACAACATTAACCAACAAAACCATTTCTCAACCCATAAAAATGTCAAATAGAACCAAACAGGGATGTTCCCTTTCACCTTATCTCTTTAACCTCTATCTAGAACCACTCTTACTTCTCCTCACCCAAAAAATGTATAATCACATTCTTATAATATACAACATCAAATTAAAATACACAGCCTTTGCAGATAATCTAAATATCTATTTTGAATTACCTAATATGGACCTGTGCAAAATACTCATCTCACTAAATTACTTCTGTAGTATAACGAACTATCAAATAAACACCTCATAATCCTCCATATTTTCCATCAACCCATATAAACACAATGAATCATACTTTCCCACTACTAAATTTCCAGTCACGTACAACCTAAAATATCTGGATATACATTTTGTTCATACCCACAAGGAGTTAATGACGTCAAATCTCCAAAAAACATGGGAACAAATTAAATCAAACTTATCAAGATGGAAGAATATAAACTTATCACCCTTGTTAAAAGTAGCTATTATCAAATTGAATGTCTTACCTAGAATTCTATTCCATCTAAATTCCATTAACTTAAATATCCCTAAAAAATTTTTTCTATAAAATGTAAACAGCCCTATCTAAATTTATTTGGTTCCCAAAGACAACAAGGTATACAAAACTAATTTTCCTAAAAGACAAAGGAGGACTGGGACTCCCTGATTTCAAATGATACTACTCCATCATCAATGCTAAACATCTCATTCAAATCTCTAATTATGACATAACTGACCAAACATGGTCTCCAACCTGTGTCAAAATATGACATAACTAAATAAACTCTATAAAAGTCAATCTCAAGACCACAGCCTTCTTACATCCTAATAACAAACTCATAACCAAAATCCATCCCATGATCAAAAACAAAATAATTATTGCCGAAATTTAATCTCATCCATATATCTTGAAAACACACTGGAATTCCTACAACCCATATATCTCACTCCTAACTTAAATTAACAATAAAATGACAGACCTCAGCAAATATCCACAAATTAGAAATATTACAGTTTGGCTATTATACCATCTCAATAACCTTAATATAGATGAACTAAGAACCCACCTAGGCACATCCCACAATTGTCACCATATAATGAGACAACTTAGATCACTAATAAAAATGCAATACTTCAATACAAAAATAGAAGAACAAGAGATAAGAGCAACTCAAATAATTATTAACACCCTGTCCTATAAATCCAAAATGATCTCCCATGTTTGTAAACTAATTTCACAAATCAATTCTGTACTCCAAATAGTGGGAGGACATAGATAAGAATATCTCATTAGAGCAAAAATATGAAGCTATACAAAATACTTTAAAACTAACCCCATTTAAAAATCTAATATATATACACAGCTCATTTTAAATAATTCATACCATACTCCTGCTGTTCTAAATTAATTTGGATACAAGAAAAAGGTTATCCTGTCCCTTTTGCCCTCTAGTTAATGCAGAGCTACTCCATATTTTCTGGAGTTGTAAAGCAGTCTACAACATATGGTGCTCTCTTAGAGTAAAACATGAAAAGATGGGTACAAAAAGACTACCTTGTCATGGGAAATTCCAGTTCTACACATAACCTCTAAATCTCTCACAGGGTTACGCAAACACATCTTAATTACACTATGTCACTTAATCAAAGATTTCATAGCAAAAAATTGGCTAAACAAATCCAAAATCTCATAGGAAAACTTTAAAGATATGGCTATAAAATATATTTCTTCACACAAATTGTCAATGAGAAATAATACCAAAAGGGCATACTTTCAAAGATACTGGAGCAACCTACTTGACTCAATTTTGACTAATTAAAATGGAATCACTCCTATATTAAAATCTTGATAAATGAAGACCGACTCTAGAGTAAGCCTCAAATCAAAAATAAATATAGAATAATTAACTGAAAGACATGTATATTACTTTTCAACCTCCTCCAAGTGGCATCCATGATGTAAATTAGTGTAAATAGATTTCAACATGCACTGACCAACTGTTCGCCTATCACTCAAATCCTCAACCAAAGGCTTCTTCCATTCATCCTCATAAAACAATGACTTATAGGAGAATGTGATTATTTACAGTCTTCTGGGTTTTTTTTGTATATAGTTGTAATTTCCTTAGATGTTAAATTTGTTTTTTAGCCATGATCTAGGTATGTCTTTACTTGACCTTCCTTTGGCATATTGCATTTGTTACTGCTTGGGTTATGTAAATCAAAATAATAAAAAATAAATAAAAAAAAAAAAAACGTATTTCAAATTCAGCAGCAAACATTGTCTTCCAAGAGAGTGGCCCATCCTTTATATACATATTCATTGTGTCTCTGTCCCTAGATATCAATACAATAAATGGGTATGTTCAAGAACAGGTATAAAAAGCAAATCATCAAACAACATGGGTTTTAATGTGGATAAAATAAAGGTGATGACTGTTGGCAACAATAATAGAGAGTACACATATCCAATCAATAATACTGTTTTACAAGAGGTTGACATCATTAAAGATCTGGATGTAAAAAACTAACAAGCAGATAAGTTTTCAACCACAATTAATGGGTGCAATTAGGAGATGCTACTGTGAAATCAAAAATATGTTATGTATAATCATCAATTGTGATGCAGGGGTACTGGTTCCACTGTATATAGAAGTTGTTACACATATTATGTAATGTGGTGCATCTACCTGCAATTGTTCTTATTCTTAGTTATATTTGAAAGGGTTAAGTGGTATTACACTCTGCAAATTAAAGATGTGAAAAGTCTGATTTATAAGAGTGGATTGCAGAGTTGGTCTTGTTTACTACTGATTGCAGATCAGCTAGAGGAGATTTAATTGCTATCTTTAAAGTCTTTAAATGAAGCTTCTTACAGAATTTGTAGTGGAATTAATGCTTTGAGACAAGAAATACTGACCTGTTTGTGCAAATTATTCCATGGAATAACAGTCACGTTTAAAATTCTTTCATATCAAGACAGAACTGTTGTAGAAATCATTACCTCCAAGAATTAGAAAAACAGATACATTGATATAATTTAAGAGAATTTTGGAGGATTGGTTTGGAGAAGAGTGCATGATCTTCCTTTCTGGTTAGCAAACTCTTGGTAGTTCTGCCTAGGCTTAGAATTTGTCTTTGAAAAAACTGAACATTGAACATTTTTCAGCTACAACCTGGGTCAAAATGACAAGGCTATGTAGAATATAGATGCATATAGCAGATTAATGTGGACAGTCATTCAGCATGTTCTGTATACTTGGAAGAAACCCACATACAGGTTCATAGGTTAGTACTATGCTAATTGCCATTGTGGGTAATTTTAGGCCTGGCCAAGTACCCCACGTGAGAATCAAACCATGCATCCTGTGTCTGTAAAGTAACACCTTAGTCATTATGCCAACCTGTAGATTGCCAGGCACCCAATATTACTGCCAATAGATTTCCAGGCACCTAGTATTATTGCTGCACAGGTTAAAAACCACTGTCCAAGGCCAAGAATACAGCTTCTATGAGACTTGACAATATGCCTGACTGTGTTCTACATGAACTACAGAGTTAACTGGCACCTCACCTGTGTGCCCTGTTCAATCACAGCCTCATTTCAGGCTTTGTCACTTCCAGATGGTGCATTGCTACAGTCATCCCTCTCCACAAAGGAGGAGTGACTACAGACCCCGGGAATTATAGCCCCATTAGCCATACAATTCTGATATGCAAAGCTATGGAACACATCGTCATGGACCTCTTAAACAAGGATATAGGGAATCTCCAAACTCTGGGTCCTACACAGTTTGGTTTTGTGATGGATGGATCATGTCTGCTCAACTTGGTTGACTTCTTTGAGTCAGTCATCAGAGCTGTGGATGAAGCAATGTGGTTCATACAGCCTAACTTGATGTGGCCAAGGCCTTTGATACCATGCTCCACTCAGGAATCATAGAAAAACTCACTAAGCTAGGCATGAACCCCTATATCACTACATGGGTTGCAAACTGGCTCACAGATAGAACCCACAGTGTGAAGGTAGCTGACTCCAAGTCAGACTGCTGACCAGTCATGAGTGGAGTCCCACAGGGTTCGGTCCTGGGTCCTCTCCTGTTTGGTACCTACTTCTGTGAAGTCCAGGCCAACACAAAGGGACTCTGACTGACAGAGTTCACAGATGATTGCAAGTTGGGAGCTATTATTAACTCCCCAAGTGATGCTGCCATCCTACAGAAGGGCCTCAATGAGACCAACAACTGGTGTCAGAACCATGGCTTTAAGCTCAATGCCAAAATGTGTGTCGTCATCCCCCTTGGGAAAAACCTGGTTCCCTTGGATTACCACATTGATGGTAGTCCACTGAACACAGAAGGCATTGTAAGAGCTCTGGGAACACAGGCTGACAGCAACCTCTCTTTTGACCACCACGTTGCCACTGTGGTCAAAAAGTCCTTCTATGTGGCACATCTAATTACTAAGGGTTTTTCATCCAGGAAGAAAGAGGTCATTGTCTCCCTCTACTCTTCCCTCATTAGGCCAATCATCGAGTACAATGCCCCATTTGGCATGTTCCTCACTAGACATCTGAAACAACTGGAGAGGCAGCAAAAGTGCCTCACAAAGAGGATCCTAAGCCTTAAACACTTGTCCTATATGGACAGACTCAAAAAACTCCAACTATTCTCTGTCTCATATCGCCTACTTAGAGGCAATCTCTGCTTGACTTACAAAGCTATGTCTGACCCAGCTCTGTAAGAAATGCTACATCTAAAGAAATCCCAATCCCTCCACACCACATGCTACAGAGACATCACCCTCATTACCACAATCAACAGAACATGCTGGAGGGACAGGTTCATAACCCAGAGAATGCCCATGCTATGGAAGAAACTTCCTATACATGTCAAGCAGAGCACCTCACTGACCCTTTCAAGAGAAATCTTTATGAGTGGATGGGAAATAGAAATTTCATCCCGGGGATCACTTCAGTGGCTGTACTCGACAGAGCACTAGGAACTAAGGTAGGGTAGCATGATGCCAGAGTAATCCTAAGGCTCCAGGGGCATTATCCTAGTACATACCTATGAACCTATGAACTTCCCAACCCCCAAAAATCTCTAATTGTATCAAGACTATGTCACTCCCGATGGAACATGAACCCACAATCCCTTGCATAAGTTGCCAATGCTTTATCTATTAGGCCACTAAACACAATTGCAAACTAGATTTTATATATTTAGGATGTGGGGAAATAATTGAGGATGAATGCAGTCAGACTGTAATTATATATAAATAGATCATACGACTTGTACGCAGAGGGTGACTAGAAGTCAGGATTGAACCCTAGCTATGAGAATGAACTTTGATGACTGAGATACTCTGCCAGATTCACGACGGCTTGCACGGAGTGTATGAGTAGAGTAAGACTCCATGCAGCCATCATGTCCGACGAGCGATCCAGGAACAGCTTGTAGGGGCGTGTAAGAGAGCTCCTAAAATGTCTCCTACACGGACAGGGCTGGGATATGCAAATTACCTCACTTGCAGCCAAAAGACATGCAAATGAGGTAACGATCCAGGAAGCACAAACCTGTCCGAGTAGGAGCCGTGTTAGCTGCAGAAATGTGTTCAGTTGACAACTGAGTACCATTCTGCAAATAGCACAATGGAGTCTTGTCAGCTCCAAATAAAGGTTGCATATGGTTGAGGAAGCATGCCAATGGCCAAATATATGGCCATTGGAAATGTTCCCAGATGCAAAATTAAAATAAAAATACTTTTTTTTTTCAGCGATTTCCGATGTTTAAGCGTAGCACAGCGTCGCGCAAATGGGGTGCGCTAAAAAAATCATAAAATAAGAAAATAATAGCCACAAATGTGGAATCTAATGAAAACTGTTAAATTGCAATGTAAGGGAATAGCAGGCTGAAGACAACATGGCCGCCGAGTAGGGGTTGCTAAGGGGAGAAGCCCAGTCTAAGACATGTAACCAAGCATTAGTAGGCAATCCTATGTAAATGAGTGTTAGGATAGTGAATCGCACTTTTACATAGCAAATGAGCACAGTGAGTGGAGTGTAGGAGTAGGATATGGGGAGTAACAGAGTAGGAGATAGGTGACATCACAAGGGGGATATGTATGAAAGTAGTGAAGCTCATAGGAGCAGAGTGGCATGTGTCAGCTGTCAGTTGGACATCATGGAAAGAGGTGTGTCAACAGGTAGGCCAGGGAAAGCCAAGAAATGGAAGGTGTATACAGTGGATAAGACCAAAGTTTCTTGCTGAGCAGGTATGCGCGCGTGTGTGCACCTGTAAACCCGAGTAAGACAGAGTGCGCGCGTGAAAGCGTGAGTGCGCACGTGTAAGCCGGAGTAAGCATGTATAAGGCTGTTTAAAGACCTATAAGCGCGTTTGCGCTGGTGTGTGCGCGTTTTAACCTGAATAAGCAAGTTTTAGTCTGTCTAAGCATGTGTGCGCGCGTGTGAGCTGCTGTGAGCGTGTCTGCACTTGTATGCGCGTCGCTCCCCCCTGAGAAAACAGAAAGGAAAAAGGAAGCACAACAAATAGTAGGAAGCTACCAGGGAATACTAGTAGAGCTACCAGGTGAAAACAATCAGAATCAGGCAATTACACAGGCAGAACACTAGCCCAGGCCAGCACTTAAAACTCTGCAAACAACAGTGCAGTTTGTTTCTCTCAAGAGACACTGCAACACTGGAGTAGGCTACTAGAAGTGAAAACTGAAAAAGCTTCACTCAGACAAAAAAATGCTAGGGATGCCATTGCTGTTATAAGGTGACATATGCAACATGCTGAGGGTGGTGACAATGCAAATTCTGCCAGACAACCCACAGTGAGGAGATGGAGAAGAGTGTACAGGCCCAGGGTCACCTACCAGGGGTTACATGAGCTGGAGATAGTGGAGTGCTATAGAGTGGACAGAGATGTCCTGCAGCAAATTGTTGAGCTGTGCAGCCCACGCCTCACACACAGAACCAACAGAGGAGAACCCACCCCAGTGGAAACCAAGGTACGTGTTGGCCTAAGAATACTAGCAACAGGTACCTTCCAGGGACCAACTGGTGATATGATGGGGATATCACAGGCATCAGCATCCAGGGTACTGCACCAGTTCCTGGATGCCATGTCAGCACGTCGGTGATCATGTATATTTCCCCAATTCCCGTGAGGTATTGGCCAGCAATATGCATCTCTTCCAGCAAATAGCAGAATACCCTGAGGTAGTGGGTGCAATAGACTGCACGCATATACGCATCAAAGCACCAGCCGGTGAGCGGGATAGGGCCTATATTAACCGCAAGGGCTTCCCCTCCATCAACTGCCAGGTCGTGCATGATGCCCAGGGCATAATAATGCATGTGTGTGCTGGCTGCCCTGGAAGCTACCATGATTCCCATATCTGGCATCTGATGCAACTGTACCAGACATTTGCCAATGGGGACATCCCACATGGTCACTTAGTGGGGGATGCTGGCTATGCACTGGAGCCATGGCTGATGACACCCATCAGAAATGCACACACACCTGAACAGGAATGCCATAATGAGGCATATGCACAAACACGAAATGTAATTGAGCATGTGTTTGGGTTGCTCAAGTCACGGTTTCGGTGCCTGGACACATCTGGTGGAGCCTTGCAATACTCACCAACTACAGGTACCCAAATTGTCATGGTATGTGCTATGCTACACAATATGATTATGCGAAAACAGCTGCAGCAGGACCAGCATAGGCCTGGGCCAAACAGCCCCCCACCATTGCCAAGGCCATCACAGGCAAAGCGTGACTCGGAGGAGGAACAACCTGAGCCTGCCCAGTAGGCAGAAGGAGGCGTGTCCAGTATGCCTTGGCCTTGGCAAAGAGGCAACGCATAGCACACACTGGCTCAGTAGGAACCCTGGAAATGATACCTCTGTCTGACTCCCACATATAGTAAAAGGGATACCTAACTTGACACAACCTGCTTTCAAACATGTGCAGGGAGTGTAGTATGTGCATCTGACATAGGCAGCCCTGCAGCACCACCTGAGGCATGATGGCCATGTGTTAAGCAATGTAAGGTAGTGCTAAACAGCATTTACCACTATGTAGTATATGCAAACTTGATGACCTTGAGTATCATCCTACCCTCACCAAACATGATGCCACAATATGAAGACAAGATGATCAATTACAACAATTGGCTTAAGTATTGGTGTCAGTGAAAGGGGATCCAATGCCTGTCAGCCTGGGATGACATGCTCGATAAGACATGATGCTTTGCTAGGGATGGCTTTCACCTGTCACTTGTGGCCTTTTGGATATTGTCAAAGGCTCTTGTCACCCCCATAGTGCCTTTTTTAGGTAAGGCTCAAAAGACAAACCCACCTCCATAGGTATCACAAGGGATAAGAAACTAGAAGTAATGCTACTCAATGCCAGAAGTCTAAACTGCAAGATGCACACACTCCAAACTCTCCTCAGCATGGAGAATGTTGATATCTGTGCAGTAACAGAAACCTGGTTCAAGGCTCCCAATAGCACCCTAGCAGTAACAGGTTACACCTCATACCATGCTTTACAGCCGCAAAACATGGAACAAACTACAAAAGGAGGGTGAGTATCAATATTTGTCAAAGATACCCACACCCCCAGGTTGGTGTCACAGCATGAAGCATCAGAGACTATCCATGTGCAACTAACAGAGGGTAAAACCACCTTCCAGTTCATAGCCACACTTGTAACCACACTTGGCTGACTGGAGAACACATGAAAATATGAAGGTCTCCCCAAACACCATTATATTGGGCGACTTCAACTACCCACACATAGACTGGGAGCATTATCCTACCTGCAACACTCTAGCCCAAAGGTTCCTAGAATTTATAAACCTCAAATGCTATGGAACAACTTGCTACCACTCCCACAAGAGAGAAAAATGTATTGGACCTGATCATCACCAACATGGGGACTCTTTGCCCAAGACCAGAAGTGTATCCCTCACTGGTAAGATCAGACCATAGAGTAATCTCTCTGGATATTCACATCCCAAACCCAGCCCATGGTCAGAAAACCACAGTGAAAAATTTCACTAAAGCAAATGTCACACTCCTCAAAACCAAGGTGGAATCCTTCACAGCCCCTGTGCCTGTGGAAAATACGGCCCAGACCTCAGAACCCTTTATAAATGCATTCTATGAACACCTTCAGGAATGCATGGATCATGCAATCCCAAATAAACCCAAGATCCAATCCTCCAAAGGCAGGCATCCTGTCTGGTGGACCCCAGCCATAAAAAAACATACAATACAAGGAGGAAGCTACTATATGATAGAGCAAAATCCAACTATTGACACAGAAAACAGTAAACCAACGAAAAAAATCACAACAGGAGTCTTCTTTCCAAGCACCAACAATCCAGTAGTCCTGAACGCTAATTTTATTTTAAACAAAAGAGCGTTTTCGCTACTAACAACACGCAGCTTCCTCAGAGGTTAAAAATCAATTAAATTAATAACAATTGCAGATTTTAAACTCTTAGTAACAGGAAGTGACAACACAAATCAAACACCTTCACACTACGTATATACAATTCTAAAAGAAAAAGTGCATTTTAACATTTGTATATGTATAATTACTTTGTGTATGTCAAAACATTATGTAAACATAATAAAAGCATTATAAAAGCAACAGTCTGGTCTGACACAAATAGCATGCTTTCAGAAAATCTCCTGAAAGATTTTTTTAATATAAAAACAAAAAAACTGTACTATCAGTAAAAACAGATATATACGAGTGGAATATACTATATCCCCTCAATCTTTTGATGTATTTGTGAAATCTTATTAAATTTTATTTCACTGGTCTGTTATAATCTTAAAAGCACTTTATCAGTGGTAAGTTCCACTATCGCAAGTAACTACGTAATTTTAAAACTGCAGCGATATTACAATTCTCATTTAAACCGGGAGCATTGAACGCATCCAAGGAAAGTTGCCATTCAAGCTCCCAGTTTTCCAAAATGAGCGATGTTGGACCACCTCTGACATCTACCGGGACATGGTCAATGCCCATGAATAAAAATGTGTGCCCAGGATTTGTACCTATATGTTTCGCTAAGGCATTGTCATCTTTATGCTTTTTAATCGAGCAAAATCCAAAAAAGGGAAGGCATCTCTGATCAGTATTATTGAAAAACTACGGCCACACATAAAATCGTCTAAGGCCATCATTGAGATAAAAATTGTACCGGACACTAAGGATAATCACAAGGCTTTCTTTAGTTATGGTAGGAACCTGGGTGGGAATTCCCAGATATGCTCAGAATTAGTCCAAAATGACAAACAATACACCAAACCCACAGACACTGCCAACATCCGAGCTGACAGGTTCAGTGCAAACTCCCCCCCCCCCCACCAAATGAGCAAATGTCTGTCCCAGCAGAGTGCTGGCCCCCTGACATCTCAGATGCCCAGGTAACAGCCAGCCTCTCCAAAGCAAATCACACAGCATCAATGGGACCAGACAGTGTCCTGCGCTGTGTCCAACATGAACCCCAAGAAGACTTGAACACAAACATAAAACCACTGTTCAATCTCAGCCTAACCACAGGATATGTACCCAAAGAACAGTGTACAGCAACAGTGGTCCCTCTCCAAAAAGGTGGTGCCTCAATGGATACTGCAAACTATTGGCCCAGAAGCCTGACTAGCTTGGTCTGCAAAGCTATGGAAAGGATCATCATGGACCTCAGAAATAAAGATATTGGGGACCTACAGACACTGGATCCTACCCAGTTTGGCTTTGTTAAGGGCAGATCCTGCCTCTTAAACCTGGTTGAGTCATTTGAAACAGTCACCAAGACCATTGACGAGGGGAAGGTGGTCCACACTGCCTACCTGGACCTCGCAAAAGCCTTCCATACAATACCCCACTTGGTCATTATAGATAAGCTCACCAGCTTCAGTATAAACCCCTGTGTCACTAGATGGGTTGCAAACTGGCTCATGGACAGAACCCACATGGTCAGAAATGCTGGAGCCATATCAGACCCCAAACCAGCTACAAGTGGCATCCCACAAGGCTCAGTCCTGGGACCTCCCTTGTTTGGTATATATTTCTCGGAGGTACAGGCCAACACAGAAGTACTGTGGCTGAACAAGTTTGCAGATGACTGCAAACTGGGTGCCATAATCGACCCCCCAGCTGACACAAGCATCCTACAAAAGGGCCTCATAGAAACAGACAACTGGTGCCAGAGCCATGTCCTCAAGCTAAACGCAAAAAAGTGCATAGTCATCCCCTTTGGCAAAAACTAAGTGCCAACAAATTACCACATAGATGGTAACCCATTAAGTATGGAAGAAGTGATAAGGGACCTGGGGACCCAAGTTGATAGCAATCTCTCATTTGACAACCACGTCGCCAAAGTGTTTAGAAAAACATTTCATATAGCCCACCTAATCATGAAGGTATTCACATCTAGATCAGGGGAGCTCATTGTGCCTCTTTATTCATCCCTCATCAGGCCCATAATTGAGTACAATGCCCCTTGTGGGATGTAACTTATCAGACACCTGCAGCAGCTGGAAAGACCACAAAAGTACCTCACCAGGAGGATCAAAGGGCTCAAACACATGTCATTTGCTGCCCGGTTAAAAAACTGCAGCTCCACTCAGTGGCATACCACCTGCCCAGAGGTGATCTGTGCCTGATGTATAAAGCCATGTCCAACCTGGAATCAATGGACATGCTGCACCTTGGAAAATCAGAATCCCATCAAGCTACGCGCTCAAGATACCTGAACCTCAGGACTGAAATAAATAGGACATGCTGGAGTGACAGATTCATAACCCAGAGGCTCCCTCCACTCTTGAGTAAACTCCCACTCCAGGTTAGCCAGAGCCCCTCATTGACTCTCTTCAAGAGGAATCTGGATGAGTGGATTGGAGATTGTAGGTTTACCCTGGGTATCACTTCTATGTCACTGTTAGACAGAGGCACAGTATACTAACCTTGAAAAATGTCACGGCAAACTCCACTTAAAATGTGTGTTGAAAGCCAAACACACTCTGGCTAGGATTATAAATGCCCTAGGGCAGATAGCCTAATATGAACTGTCAAAAGATTTTTAATACTCTTAACATATACTGGAAGAATCACCCAGCAAAAAAGGTAGGCCAAAAAAGAGTTTATTTTACATGCATGGAGACCTGCCACAAAAAGTTCTTGGTTGTCAGCAGTCTAATTTCTACACACTTTACATGGGTTTTTATACCCTCTTTCGTGCATACACAGCAGCTGGTTACTAGACAAGGAATTTCAGTCAAGGCTATAAATTCACTCACTGGAGCCTTAGATGGTAAAAAGTCAGACACAAGATAAGTTGGTGCCTACATCAAGGTAACATCTATGCACTCCTCCTTGGTCAGAGGTCAGTCCCAAGATAGGCCTGTGCCTGGACCAAAGTAGCATCTGTGCATTCCTTTCTGGTCAGCAAATTCCTTACAAGAAAAACAACTCATTTTAGCTTATTTCTTTGCACGCAATGCAGTTTCACATTTTAACCCTTCCTATACAGGATACAAAGATGTTGAACACAAAGATTCTTACTACATTTCCCGGCTCACAACACTTTGTATCCCCAGTAATACATTTTATTCATACAGGTTTTAACACAGTTCATTTCCTGTATATTCAGAATAATAAGCTTTAGTTGCATTGGCAGACAATACACTTGATATTATCATTCGGATGCAAGGAATGCAGCAACAACCCAACAGTAGGAATATAATGGCACCAATACATACAGCAATTAAGACATTCATAAATACTGTTCCCCAATTTCCAAACCAATTCTGGAAAAAGTCAGTCAATGGATTCTGTCCTGGTTTTGTAAGTTCAGAAACTTGTTGTAAGATCTCCAAATGACTGTCTATATCGTGCTCATTGTCAGGAATGAAAGAACAACACTCCTCCTGGATAAGTGCAAGTACCTCCTTTCGCCGCTAGGGCCATCCGATTCTGCAACACTACAGTCCTCATTGCAGTTAGCTCATCCGTCACCAACTCTAGCGCAGAAAAAGTTGCATTGCTCAGAGTTTCTAACAGTTTTGACAGTTTTCTGAGCTCCCAAATAGATTTTACTGTCCCATAGGCTGGAAGAATACCAGCCCAAGAAATGACATCATCGCCCAAGTCCATGTGTGACAGTCCCTTGCTGCTACTGTGGGCCAAATCGTGATGATAGATCCAGGATGCATCAATATTACCTACGGGATTAACAGGTTTATTCACAGCACGTACATTTCGTATTTTACCTTGGGGAAGAGTAAATGAATGTCTTATAGCTGGTGCCAAATAACCCAAAAAAACTGCCTGACCAATTCCTTGGTAACCATTTGTATGCTTTTTACCACAGACAAAATAACAGTCATTCACTTTAAGAGTGATATTTACTGGAATAGAATGATTTCCTTTGTCTTGTATCCCTTTAAACAAAAGATCATACACAGATAACATTTTTTCAACAAAACTTGTGACATTAATAAGCCCTGTACTATTAATAAGCACTCTTATAGGCTTGAAACTTGTTGCACAGTACCCATCTAATGTACAGTTATGAATTATGGTTACATTACATTGACTCCATCCAACCTTAATTTTTCCAGATCTCTGAAACATACAGTTCCATTCTGACGACCCATGAGGGGTAATGCTATTTTGTCCTTACGGCTACCTCCAAGTCTCAAATAGTAAATTGGTCCATGTATCATTTGCCCGCAAAGGGACTGTACCTAACATCAGACCACCATGTACAGTCGGGATAGCTGTGCATATCCAACAATTTGAAACATTAAAAGACAAAGCATATGCATATTTAATAGCCTGATACGTGTTAAAAGGTGGATGCCAAGCTGTATTTTCATCTCTCTTTGTTTGGCTAGTTTCGTGTGAAAATAAACATGGCCACAACAGAAAAACAACACTTACAATCACTAATAACAAAATTATTCTACAATGCCTTTGTGGGAAAGGCTGTCCCCTTCCGATATTTTCCTGCATTGCTACAACAGTCAGAAAAGTTCATACAAAAACAGGATTACTGCTAATCAGTGTTCCTCAGGGGTACTCAAATTCTTTTCCAACTCAAATTTCCTGACAATCTTGCAATGTGTCAGGTGGATCCAAGATGTTCGCTCCTTTATTCGAACTGCTGTGGGTGTCGAAATCAAAACCTGGTATGGACCTTCCCACTCGGAGAGGCCCACGTTTTCTTTTGACAATTTTAATCCACACCCACTCGCCAGCCTTCACTTCCAGGATCCTGTTGTTCTTCTGATCTGAAAAATAATCATTCGTTAGAGAAGTGTTAGTTTTGTCAGCATTTTCCTCATGTAATCTGCTATCTCTTCACCCCCTCACGTTCCGCAGGCAAAAGACCTTGCCACTGCGGACGTAATAAGGTCTCCCATATAGTAGTTCAAATGGTGTGACCCCTTTTGAAGTGGGAGTGGTACGCATGGACAGGAGTGCCAGAGGTAAGCAGTTTATCCAAGACTGATGTGTCTCGCCATGAGTTTACGTAACTTGCCTTTGAGAATGCCATTATGGCGTTCAACCAACCCTGCTGACTGTGGGTGGTAGGCACAGTGATGTTTTAAGTCAATCTGAAAACGGCAGCCAGCTTTTGAATAACTTGGTTTACAAAATGTGTGCCGTTATCAGAATAGATGCGTGTGGTAGCCCAAAATGAGGGATAATATTATTCGTAAGGGCCTTGGCTACCGACAGGGCATCTGGATGTGTTACTGGAAAAGCTTCAACCCATTTTGTAAAAGCATCAATAATGACTAATACAAATCGCTTTTGTTGAACAGGGGTTAGTTCAATAAAATCCATACAGATTGTGTGAAATGGATACGGAGGCAGCGGAAAAGCTGCGGAGTGATCGTACCACCACCATGGTATCGTGCACAAAGCAGGCACGACAAACAAAATCGTTTAGCATATGCTATAAAGCCCTTGGTCCAGAAAATTTGCTGGGTCATTTGAACCATAGCAGCAGGGCCCAGATGAGATGGGCCATGCGTCACTAATGAGGCATACCTAAAAGGTTTGTTGGCAAGACATACTTATCATTTGGACCTACAAAACTCCTTGCTTCTGAATAGCCCCATATTTAACCCATCGCTGTTTTTCCTGAACTGTACTAAGTTCCTGCATTACTTGCAAAGTTTGTAGATCAAATTTATCTGTAGGATGAAGTTCCTTCTGTGTGGTCTCGAGTGCAAAAGTAGAGGTTAAGGCTACACTTTTGCAGTTTTGTCAGCTAGTGCATTTCCAAGTGATACTGGATCCTTGGCATTTGTGTGTGCAAGACTTACAGATGGCCAATCCCGTGGCAGTTGGACAGCTTGTAAGAGGTTAAGAATTAAATCCTTGTGGGTTATTTCCTTTCCTGAGGCAGTAACCATTCCCTATTTTTCCATTGCTGTGCAAAGACATGGACCGTGCGAAAAGCATACTGACTATCTGTGTAGATAGTAACTGCCTTATCCTTGGAAATGGTACATGCTCTGGTCAAAGCAATCAATTCAGCCGCTTGTGCGGACAGATTCCTGGGGAGAGGTTTTGCCTCTAGTACCTTAGTCTCAGTTGTGACTGCATAACCCACTTGTGTAATACCTGCCTCATTCTTACGTGCTGACCCATCTACGAACAGGGTCCAATCTGAATTTGCCAAAGGCTGATCCTTAAGGTCTGGTCTTGGCAAGACATTAGAGTGTATTAAGTCTAAACATACGTGAGGGGCACCGTCATCAGCTGTAGGTAACAGCATGGCTGGATTAAGAGTGGTGCATCGCTCAATGGTCATGTGTGGTTGTGATAGTAATGTTGTCATGCAGGACAAGTGTCTGCTAGGAGAGAGAAAGGTAACTTTATCCTGTAGAAGTATTACCGCGACAGAGTGCGGTACCGTAAAGTAAGGTCATGAAACAAAACTAGGGTTGCAGACGCCTGCACGGCCAGTGCAGCTGCGACTACTGCTTGTACACAGTGTGGCAACGATCGTGCCACTGTGTCCAGTTACTGGAATAAAAAGCTAATGGCCTCAACTTATCCCCATAAATTTGCAAAAGAACCGATGTCATAAAGCCCTGCTTACAATCTACTGTCTGAACAAAAGGTTTTGTATAGTCAGGAAGCTAAGTGTTGCAGATCCTGCTATCAGTTGCTTTACCCTAGTAAATGCCTGTATTGCCTTATCTGTCCATTTCAGCGTCATGTGCTGCCATGGGAAGTGCAAAATAAGTTCTGAAAGTGGACTCACTTCCTCTGCATAATTGGGAATCCAACTACGACAAAAGTTAGTTATTCCTAAAAATGACATCATTTTTTTTTTGTACTGGGCATTGGTGCCTGTAAAATAGCTTCTTTTCTACAGCTATCCAGTTGTCTACCAGCATTTGAAATGGTATAGCCTAGATATCGTACTTCAGCTTTACAAAATTGTAATTTAGATTTGTTTACCTTATGTCCCTCTTTCGCCAAGAAATGCAATAACCGAATAGTTTCGGACTCACAGACAGCCTCCGTGGGTGCAGCCAGTAAGATGTCGCCCACGATAACAGTAGATGACAGCCATGCTCGTTGAAACTGTGCCAGGTTTGTTGACATTTCTTGTAAAAGATTGTAGGGCTTTCACAATATCCCTGCGGCAGCCTTGTGTAGGTGTACCGCTTGCTCATGAACGTAAAAGCGAACCAAAACCTACTAGTTTCCTGTAGAGGGATGGAAAAAAAATGCGTTACTGATATCAATGACAGAAAAATACTTATCTGTGGGAAGGATATCATTTAACAAAACAGATGGATCTGGGACCATAGGAGCCCTTGGTACCACAGCAGCATTCACAGCCTGCAGATCCTGTACCATTCTCCAGGTCCCATCCGGTTTCCTTACTGGGAACAAGGGTGTGTTACACGGTGAATCTGTGCATGGAATTAAAACCCCAGCTTGTAATAGAGCCGTGATCACTGGTAGAATGCCTTCTTCTGCCTTTTTACTTAGCGGATACTGACGCTTGTGAGGTCTAAAGTCGGATTTTGGAGTTATTTTAACCTGTCCTGCTGTTCTTATTAGCCCAATGTCATGTTGCCCGCGGGACCATAAGGAATCTGGCACTGATTGTAACTTTAATTCTTCCTGCGGGGTTAGGAGATATAGTCAGAATGGCCCTCCCCCGGGTGGCGTTAGCCTGTCTTCGCGGAGGTGCACTGTTGGTCTAGCCTGGGTGACCCAATTTAGTCTTTGTACCTGCACGCCTTTACATGCCAACTGTTCTGGCGTCATTTTAGCCCATTCAGTAACTTTCTTCCCCACCAGATACCATGCCATTTGTTCTTCCCTTGTTACAGAGACATGTGCAATAGAATTATTGCGAAAAAGTAACTGCATATCTTTTGTAAGACTGCATGTAACTGCAGAATTTCCTGCTTTATCCCAATATAGGTTTTGTAACAAGATTTTGTGACCTTGTGTTTAAAGAATTGCTCTTCATATTTGTCGTCTGGTCCTACATACTTTCTGTAGTACATTGTACAGTGTAGTTGTTTAGCTACCACTGGCGGTTGTGTGCCATATTTGCTTAAGGCCAAATTAGTTAGCTCATTTACTACATTTTGTGGTCCAGTTTCGACAAGATCATTACTGTACCAGTAGTGTAAATCACCCTGCCCCACCTGCAACATAACATCTTGAATTTCTACTCGTTTGGCTAGAATCCCTGATGCAGTCGGCACAGCTGCTATGCCAAATACGTGCATCAAATCTCTCCCTAATAAGTTTACAGGGCAAACTTTGGAAATAATGACTCGAAATCTGATAGCTTGGTTAGTTTCAGGGTCCGTGAACCATAAGGGTTTAGATAGTGGTTCTTTATAAATGCGCCATTGGCTGCCTTGACTAATACATAGTCATCAGAAGTTACATCAGATGGCACTGCAGAGGTTTTTAGCAGGGTCCTGGAGGCCCCTGAATCACACAAAAATTCTACATCCTTCCCTTCTACTTGAAGTGTGATAATCGGTTGTGCCTCTAGCTGCATAGTTACAGCCAGCGCTGTTAAATTAACAACCTGATATTCGCCGTCTGAAAAATCAGTCATTTCATTCTCCCATCCTGCACATTCTCCCTTACCCTCTTCGTTTATGTCCACAAAAGCTTCCTTTTCACTCTGCCTTATTGAGTCTGGCCCATCAGCCTTTTTGTCCGGGTCTGATTCACCTCCACCACCATCATATAGTCATGCTGACTCATGATTCGGGGTGGTTTTAGTTCTTTCAGAAGACCGACAATCCCTGGCAAAATGTCCCTTTCTACCACATTTGAAACATTCTCCTCTTTTCTGTCTGCCTTCATAGTCTTCGGAATGTCCCACATTCCCTCTTCCTCTGCCCCTGCCTCTGCCCCTTCCTCTACCCCTGTTAGTCGGACCTTGCAATAGCATAAGTGTCCCATCTTCACTCACCGTAAAGGTTTGAGCTTGTTTCTTTTTCCTTTCTTCTAAATATTTTTCTGCATGTCTTGCATACTCCAGTAAGGGTTGCAGACGTGCCGTCCTATGATCTATCATATGTTTGTGAATGAAGTTACTGATTGCAGTCCTACATCCTTTTAAAAAGGCATTTTTTAACTGTTGTTCATAAGGTGAATCCTTTTCTTGATTGGGTGGTTTGTCTATTCCACTGTGGTTATCAAAGCACTGGTTAAGTCTTTGTAAATAATGATCTACTTTTTCATCTTCAGTTTGTACACACTGATTAATACAAGTCCAATCTGCCTTAGGCTCCCACTGTTTCATAATACACTTTAACAAGTCCTGTGTTTGTGTCTTATATGTTTCAGACTCAAAGGCACGTGGTTTACTATTTGTCCTAGTCAGGGGATCCCAATTCCCACAAATTAAGTGCCAATCTGGTCCTAAGATTTGGCGTATCACCTGTTCCACTTCAACGGAATTTAATTTGTAACTTTCCATCATACCTGCAATGTCATCGCAAAATTTAGTCATGTCTAATTTTGGGTGTGGTATGCCCTCCACAGCTTTTTGGATGTCTTCCGTGTCCAAGGTCGGTAAACTAAAATAGTGGGACCTTGACCGGTGTTCCTGCCTGTGGATTTGCTACTTCTATAAGGGGATATGAGTCTGTAGATACTATATTTAATTCATTTTCTTGCATTTCAGCTTCCTTACGCGTCCATTCTGATTTATCTATATTACGGTTCCGGAGTTCCAGGGTTTCACCTACTTGTTTTGTCAGTACTACAGAGGGTACAGTTTTATCCTGATTCTCTGTGTCATCTTCCTGATACTGGGGTGGACTAACCATGTCTTTTCTAACTTCAGGATACAAGGGCGGGCTGTTGGTCTCGACAGGCAACAGATGTCTCATCATCCTCTTTTCGGACAAAAATGCATCTTTTGCACTCGAGCCACCATCTCCCTTATTTGAAAATTGTTCCCTATGTCTCTTATTAGCTTCTTCTAACCATTTCTGTGCTTGAGGAAATCCTACCTTTTTTTGTTTCTTAACCTTACCTCCTGTGTCCCTGCGCAGGTCTCTCACTAGATTTTGACATTCTGATTTATTCAAGGTACCACTAAACCCATAGTCTTTCTTCCATTTTTATATATTTCAAGTTTTTTGGATGTAATTTAAACATATATTCCTCATCCTCAGTCCTTTTATTTAAGCAGCCCTTCCTAACACAACAACTGCTTCCTGTTCCCATTTTTCTTATTTAAAAGAAAAACTGTTTCTTTTTCCTGAGATCTCTACCGGTCTTTTGTAAAATTTTAAACAAAAGAAATTCCTTTATGACTAGTCCCTTTTAAATAAAAAAACTTTTACAAATAAAAAAGCTTACCTTACTGCGGATCTTCGCCCTCGTTAAATCACCGTCCCACGGATCGAATCTAAGAGTGACTGGCCTCTACTTACGACTTCTTTGTCGGAGGTCTTTCCATTCAAGGGAGCCCGAGATTCGTTCTCCCCTTCCTGTACAGGTTTTTCAGTCCCTCTTATGCGATTCGTACCGTGAAGAGGTGGCCCCACGTTCTTGGGCGCCAGAAATGTCAAAAGATTTTTAATACTCTTAACATATACTGGAAGAATCACGCAGCAAAAAGGTAGGCCAAAAAAGTTTATTTTACATGCATGGAGACCTGCCACAAAAAGTTCTTGGTTGTCAGCAGTCTAATTTCTACACACTTTACATGGGTTTTTATACCCTCTTTCGTGCATACACAGCAGCTGGTTACTAGACAAGGAATTTCAGTCAAGGCTATAAATTCACTCACTGGAGCCTTAGATGGTAAAAAAGTCAGACACAAGATAAGTTGGTGCCTACATCAAGGTAACATCTATGCACTCCTCCTTGGTCAGAGGTCAGTCCCAAGATAGGCCTGTGCCTGGACCAAAGTAGCATCTGTGCATTCCTTTCTGGTCAGCAAATTCCTTACAAGAAAAACAACTCATTTTAGCTTATTTCTTTGCACGCAATGCAGTTTCACATTTTAACCCTTCCTATACAGGATACAAAGATGTTGAACACAAAGATTCTTACTACATGAACCTATGAACAGAATCACACACACCAACTAGTACAACTGTGGTCAATGTGGAGTGATGTTTGGCAATGTCCACCCAAGTTGGTGAATACACAGCAATGTTGGACAAGCCTGGTTTAAGTAGGCCATAGCTGAACAAAATGCAACATGCTCATAGTTGCCCAACTGGCCCTTAACCAGTCTGGTCTGCTCAGTATGAACATTTAAAGCAGTGATGGGACTCAAACCCATAATACTGTGCACCATAGTGAAAGTACTGAACCAGTACACCATGACAGTATTGTAGTGTTCAGCCAGTATGAAAGAATGTTGACAAGTCTTTGCAAACTATCCCATGGAAACTCTGCAGGCACAGCACAAACCCTGTTGAGTGATGACACAAAGGAGTCTGGCAGTAAGAACACAACATGACTTCCAACACACACAGTATAAATGTCAATATTGGTCATGTTCACACACAGCCACAAATGTAGTGGACTTCAGATCACAACATATAGAAAGGTCACACTGGGCATGCTCACACACTTGGATAAATGAGACATATATCAGGCAACAAACCATGGAAAGCCTCAACTGGGCATGCTCACACACTTAGGCCATGTCTGAGTATAGCAGTCGGCCAAACATATCTGGCAGTTGTATGTGTTAAGCCAGGAACCTCCCACGATCAAGCAATCTGCCCTGTGCACACAGTTAAATGACAACAGACACATATATTAATATGCTGGAACCCTGTCATGATCAAACATGTTATGCAGATACACAAGTTGTTCATAGAAACTGGGAAAGCTACGGCAATAAAGACCTGCAAACAGTATCAGCAACAAATATTGTGCATCCCCAACATAAACATAGGTGCAGAGGTCGATGCTAGGCTGTCTGCCCTAGGGGAATTCATAAGCCTAGGCAGATTGTATTTGGCGTCCGCCTCCCCAGTAGAGTAGCCTACTGTGCCTCTGTAAAGTAGGTCACAGAACGCACCCTTTAAGGCTAGTTTGCTGTGCCTCTGTCAAGCAGGGACACAGTGGAGATCCCAGGGGTGAATATGCAATTTCCCATCCATGCGGCTGGATTTTGCTGGAAGAGGGTTGGTGAAGGGCTATGTCTAACTTTAATTGGGATTCAATTCCAGAGTGAGGGGAGCTTCTGGGTAATGAATCTGTCCCTGCAGCATGTCCTATTTAGTTTTGTGCTGAGGTTTAAGTCCCTGGAGTGTGTAGCTCTAAGGGTCTTGGATGTTATGAGATGGAGCATGACCATTACTTCTGGGTTTGACATGGCTGTGTACGTCAGGCATAGATTACCTCTGAGTAGGTGTTAAGCAACTGAGTAGAGCTGGAGATCCGTTAGTTGAGCTGCATATGACATCTGTGTGCAGCCCATAATCCTCTTGGGGAGGTACTGCTGTGGACACTGTAGTTGCTGCAGGTGTTGGGTAAGGTACACCCCAAAAGGGCCATTGTAGTCAAACATGGGCCTAATGAGTGACTAGTAGAGGGCCATAATGACCTCCCATGATCTACATGCAAACCCCCATGTGATAAGGAGGGCTATATAAAGATCTTTGCAATGACTCTGTCAATGTGATTAGCAAAGGAGAGGTTACGATCTATGTTGGTCCCCAAATCTGTAAATACATCTTTTGTACTTTATGGATTACCACTTATGTGGTGATTTGTGTGCACCTTGTTTTCCCCAAAGGGGATGACTATGCATGTTTTAGCATTTAGTACGAGACCATAGCTCTGGCAACAAGCATCCATCTCTGTGAGACCCTTATGGAGGAAGCATGTGTCAGCTGCAGTGTTGCTTATGGCCACCGGTTAGCAGTCATCTGTGACGTTTGTTAGACATAATCCCCCCGTGTTAGTCTGAACCTCAGAGAAGTACATACCAAACAGGACAGGTCCCACAACTGAGCCCAGTGAGACACCAGTTGTAACTGGTCTGGAATTGGACATAGCACCTGCAATTCTGACCATGTGGGTTCCATCCCTGAGGCAGATAGCAACACATCTAGTGATATAGGGGTTGATATTTAAGCTGGTAAGCATATGTATGATGCCTGAGTGGGGTATTGTGTTGCAGGCTTCTGCAAGGTACAGGTAGACTGTGTGAACTACCTTGCCCTCATCCATGGCTTCAGTAACCATTTCAAAGATATGAACTATGTGTAAGAGGCAAGATCTGCCCTTAACAAAGCCAAATTGTGTATGATCCACTGTCTGGAGGCTCACAATGTTTTTGATTATGACTTCCATGATAATACGCTCCATAGCTTTTTCTACCACATTAGTCAGGCTTATGGGGTGATAGTTCCTGTGGTCCATTGTGGGACCACCTTTGTGGAGTGGGAGCACTGTATCTGTATGCCATTCTCAGGGTACATATCCTGTAGTAAGGCTAAATTGGAACAGTGACTTAATGTGAGTGTTCAGTTCTACTCAGAGCTCGTGTAGAACACAGCCTGGGACACCGTCCAGTCCCATACATATGCTGTGTTATTTGCTGTGGAGAGGGCACCTTTCACCTGTGCATCTGTGATGTCAGGGAGGTTACATTCATTTGGGATGGGCATCTGTACCCTTGGGGGGTAAGGGGGGTGTTTGTGCAGACTCTGTCTGCCAGGGTGTAGGCTATGTCCGTAGGTTTGGCATATTTTGTGCTGTTATGCAACAATTCAGAGCATATCTGTGTTGTTTCCACACATATTCCTGACATAACTAAAGAAGGCCTTGTAATTATCTGTAGTGTCTGGTCAATTTCACTGTCAAAACGTGCAAGTGATGATTATATGAGGGATTGAAGTGTCTTGTCAATACTGTTCAGAGATGTCCTCCCTCTGTGGGATATTGCTCTGTTATGTAGTAGCTTCCTCCTTCTGTTGTACAGCTTATATATGGGTCAACCAGACAGGTCTCCTGTTTTGGAGGAGTCATGGTTTTATTTGGGATAGCATGATCAATGCATGCCTGCAGGTGCTCATACAATGCATTTGTAAAGGATTCTGCAGATTGGGCTGTATTATCCTCCAGCACTGGGCCTTTGAAGTATTCCACCCCAGTCTTCACAAGTGCAAAGTCTGCTTTTGAGAAATTCTTTACAGTGATTTCCTTGGATGGGGGGGTATGGATGTCCAGGGAAAGTTGTTTATGGTCTGATCTTAACAATGAGGGTTCTACCTCGGGTGTGGAACATAGAGTCCCCATGTTGGTGATGATCAGGTCCAATATGTATTCCCCCTTGTGGGTGTGGTGACTGGTTGTGCCATAGCACATGGATCCACAAATTGTAGTGGCTGTAGGGTGATGTTGTTGAGGGCCTGAGTAGTATCCCCAGTCAATACTTGTGTACCTGAAGTCAACCACTAAAATGGTGTGTGTGAAGACCTTCATATCCTACACTGTTCCTAGGAAAGCCGGGTGTGGTTCCTGGGTATGGGGGGTGGTCTGGACTACACACCAAACCAAAAGGCCGTTTTGCACAATGGTAGTTGTATATGTATGGCCTGTCATGCTTAGTGCAGTGGTACCAACCCAGAGGTGTGTGTATCTGTGATGTATATGGATACACCCCCTACTTGTGTTGTGTGTTACAAGTCCTGTGGTCATGAAGCATGGTATAGAACATAACATGGCAGTACCAGTGTGCATATGTGACCCTAAACTAGGCATCTGTCAATGCACGTATATTGTTATCCCCCATACTGAGGGATAGTAAAAGATGTACATTCCTCTTTGGAAAGACTGATGATGTCAGCACCCTATAAATACAGCAGGAGAAGAGAAATCATCCAGTAATGCGAATAGCGCGCTGTGCTAATGCGTCTCTCTCAAGTATCATAACACAGGTACGTAGGGGTTTGAATCCTGCGTTGTGTGTGTCTGTGGGGTGGCAGGAGGGTGTGTATGTATGCAATTCTCTGTGAAAGGAATGGGCTTTTTGAAGACTAGGATAACATACTAAAAGATGTACATTCCTCTTTGGAAAGACTGATGATGTCAGCACCCTATAAATACAGCAGGAGAAGGGAAATCATCCAGTAATGCGAATAGTGTGCTGTGCTAATGCGTCTCTCTCAAGTATCATAACATAGTTAGGTAGGGGTTTGAATCCTACAAATGACATGTGTGTGTCTGTCACACAGTTTGTCAATGTGTTGTGTGTTTTGCTTTTATTATGGTATGACATATAACAGTAATTTCAATGCACACATCAGGTATGTGTGTGCCACATACAGATATGTACCTGTGACCTTTAATAGTTCCTATGTGTGAAGCCTGCCTCATATGATTACAGTTGTTACCTCTGCCAGCATGTGCCGCAACTTACCAGACCTTAGGCCATACATGTATGTTGGTGACAATGCAGGCTACTGCAGTGACCTGCGTCCTAGGCCAACTATGTGACAAACACCCATGAAAGCTTTGATAGATTAATGTGGGTGAGGGTTCATGTCTGGAGTATATGTCAGACATGTTAAAACACAGCAAAGTCTGTGAGTGATGGACATCCAGTGTAGGTGTATGGCAACTGTTGCCGATATGCATACAGACACCGTCTTGCTTAGGTGATACACCGAGGGACTGCAGAATACCTTTGGAAATGTGAATATCACAGGATAGACAAGATAACACTTGTCCACATGTACACACCATTACCCGTTCTACATGATGGGTGCTACCACCTACATGGTACTGTTGGAATACTATGTTAACTACATGCTGATGACAATGCTACAGTTGCATTACAGCAATACAGCATGGCTTGGACAACAGGTATCTGTCTGTATGATACCCTTGTGGTGGTTAGGTGTGTCATGTGTAGAATGCATTGTAGGCCACTGTATGCATTTGCAGTCGTGGATGGACATATCCGTAGTGTGTTGACATGTACGTGAGACTGCTATATGCCAAAGAGTATTGTTCCCAGGGATGTGTGGGGCTCAGTAAGAATGGCTACTGGTACAGTGTAGTACTGCAGGGATATCACTGACACCAGGTTCCTACATCTGTGTATCAGTTGAGGAGACACCATGTAATGACCACGGAATGTCAGGTTATGTAGGCTGTGTATAGTACCAGAATGCAGACCATTGACATATGGAAACCGTATCACCCATAGCATACTGTCAAACCATGTCATGTTCCATGCTAACCATGTTCACAAATGTACACCTGCAACTCTGTGCTGCAAACATCACACATGTACTGTCCACACCCCAACACATGCAGGCACAGGTACACACAACAGCCATGTGGCACATGTGCAGACAGTACACTTTGGGAATTAACACTGGTGTATACAAAACTACAATGACAATCATAGTTAATGCATCATGCATGCTCGAATATACCCACAATGATATCATTACACTGTACTGTTAACAACATGATATTATTACTACAGTGCTATGTAGTCACCCTGTGCATCATCACCATGCTATCCTGTTCCTGCATCAATGTTACAGATGGCAGGAGGTGGCACAGTTTCATCATATGCACAGGGTGTGTACTTGGTTTGCCAGAGTCTACCATTGGCACATCCAATCAACATGTATGTGTGTGTGTGTTAGTGAGGGACAACAGTACAACAGGGGGCAATGTTGATGCAATGTGTGTGTGTTTATGTGTTAGCCCTAGGTGTTAGCATTATGTGTGTGTGTATGCTTGCACACAGTTCCACCAAGTGGCTGCCATATACGGGTGTTTGTGGACAGCCACAGACTGTACCTGCCAGGTCATACAGATCACTGTCTCTGGCCACGGACACTGTACCTGTGCCTGGCAGGGGTGCTACGGACAGTATCAGGTACTAAGCCAGTCTGGGTACTGTCATCAGAAGCAGTGGGTTGTTGACTGGACACATGTCCCTGCTGGGACTGTCCAGAGCCACGTGCACGTGGTCTTCTAGGATGGTGTAATGACAGCACAGACCCAGCATTGCTGGGGCTGGTACTGGCACTATGGGAGCGGCTGCGGGTTTGTTGTCATCCGCGATGACTGCCAGCTGATGATGTTGCTGGCATACGTCCACGTTGACGCCTCAACTGTCCTGCACTGTCCTGGCTCCTGGACATGTAGTTGTGGAAGAGATCTAATGTGACCCCCAATGTCTATCAATGACCTCACTGATATTACGGATGGCAGCCGCAATGTCACGCATAGTGTCATTCATAGCGGTGCAATGCGCTCTAAGCTCCCTCAGACCCTGCCTGGTGTACCGTTTCATACGTGCCTGTGCCTGCATTACAGCCCGGAACATAGCTGAGATTGAAAGACCTCTGTGGGCACGTCTGACAGGGGCAGTATGACCACGGATGCTGCCACAAGAACCCCTGGACATCTGCCTGTGTGGTACCATGTCAGGAATCTGGCCATGGCTGCTGTGAGGGGATGCATGTGCCAATGATACCACCCTACCCTGGTCAATGCCCACTGTATGCTGTCCCTCAGCTAAGGACATTGGTGACAATGGATGTATCGGCAGGATGACTGTGCACATTGATGGGGTTGACTGCTGTGTAGTGTCGATTGCCTGACCAACGACAGACCTTGTCACACCTCCCTGTGCCATTACACATGTATCATCGTTATCACTATCCCCAGCAGTGGCTTCAGGTTCCCTGCTACACTCCACCAGAGCAACATCAGAACCTGTGAGAGGAAGATAGGAAACACAGTTTACAAATGTGTACACGATGTTAGCACACATGCACACATGCACACAGGCGCACATGCACACATGTGCACATGCACACATGCACACATGCACACATGCACACAGGCGCACATGCACACATGCACACATGCACACATGCACACATGCACACAGGCGCACATGCACACAGGCACACATGTACACATGCACGCAGGCACACATGCACACATGCACACAGGTGCACAGGCGCACATGCACACATGCACTCAAGCACACAGGCACACATGCACACATGCACACAAGCACACAGGCACACTCCTCAGTACAGCAGATGCAAACACAGACACACCTGCAATCCAACAGATACACAATACTGTTTGAGGGTGGGTGACAGTATCACAAGGAAAAACATCACTGCACACATGTCGGCATGCAGATTATGTGTTGCACAGGAACATGCAGTGCAAGTGTAGACAGCCCGTGTTAATAACAGTATACGTGTACTTGATAGTTGTGTGTAGTTGTTCAGTGATTGTCTCCACCCTGGGACACAATGTGTACAAGGACATAACAATGTTATGCAAGTGTTACAAGCTGTGGGTGCATATATTTGCACACACACACACACACACACACACACACACAAAACACATGACAGTGCTACACAATAACTGCTATGTGTACTTTTGTGGTCAGTGGAACTGGATGTGGTGTAGTAACATGAGCCATGATCAACATGCTTCTTGTGGTCAGTCAACAATAATAATGTGTGCCAGACAGGCAGCTAGCATGCTGTACCTGAAAAGCAGTAACATGACTACATCCACAATTACACAGCCACTTGTTACATGGATGTGGAAGGTGGCCAATGGTGAGCATTGCCTAACATGAATGTATTATTTGTTCAAGACTGTTTCACAAAGACATGGTAGGCCTCTACCCCTCAGGTATATTATGGGTGCTGCGTAGAGGATAAGTGGGATACTGAAGGGTGGCCATACAGCAGGTGTCATAATTGGACATGTGTAGCAGGCTAAGGTGTAGTGCCTATGCCAAACATGTGTGTGTTGTGTTCATGTGTATCAGGTATGCCTATACAATGTCCAGTACTGTGTTGCCACACATGTGTGTCATGCTCTGTGTATTGCATGTGAGTGAGACAGCTACTGAGAATAATGGGATATGCATAGTCTCACAGCAAACATGCATAGCATGCATTATGCGTAGGTGTTACATGTGCACACACTACACCTCCATATGACATGCACATGTCATTAGCAATAGTATTGTTATTACACACTCACCAGCATGGATTGGCTGCCTTGCTGTCACTCCAGAGGGACATGCAAAAATATGACAGTGATTGCCAGTGGCTACAACTATGCCATCGATACTGTGAGTATGATAAAGTACAGTAGTACAACAGGTGGCTTTCACAGGTGTACAGATTATGCTCAGAATATCTATCTTGCAGAAGAATAGGCAGGTTAATAGCTACACACAGAGTACATATCTCACACACACATAAACTACCAGTACAGAGAACAGTCAACTACAGATATGGCATGTTACCTGCACACTCCATTTCAACATGCTGGGTGGCTCCAGCCTCCATGATGACATATGTTTGTGGATGTTGTTGTTGTTGGCCTGGAGCCACAACACTTAGGAGGTGCTCCTCCACACTGGTGAGGGGGGGGTTGATAGGTACCCCACCACCTGTGGCAAGCTGTTGTCTGTGGATATCAGACGCACACTGCCAGACAAGTCTAAATAAATCACCTGCTCATATGTCCGGTTATGCATGCCTATGTCATTTACCTGACGGACAAGATCTTGCCACAGTGTAGCCCTCTCATGCTGGTTCTGGCTGGTCCTGGAAAACAGCACAGAGAAATTCTGCACCAGGCCCTGGTGGATCTCCTGATCCTCTGCTGCTGTATAAGGTGGGTTATGCTGATGCACCATCACCCTGGAAGGAAAAGAAAAATATGTGAGCAAGTCATGCAGCACACTTAATATTCTAATGTACTGATATCACTTAACTGCCATATATAGCATCTGTCTGTCTATCAGGGGATACACATGTTCGATACCACATATCAGTGCTCAGCCCACAACTGTCTGACAGTGCCTGCCACACTCCATACAACAAACTAGTATACACCAGCACTCGGCACACTGTTTGGGATACAATGTACAACCTCACACTGGGGTATGTATCAAGCTAATGGATGAAGAATATTGTCATCCCATGCAATGAATGTAATGCACATTTACAGTTTAAACAGTAATCCACCCTAGTCTTTGATGCCATACCCCTACCTGACATATGTGCACAGTTGTTAATATAGCCAGCATACTGCTTTCACAGAGTATACATGCTGCCAGGTACACACACATACCCTGTGACACATATGTGATTGCGGCCATGGTACAGGCATCATTACATACACGTTACACATACATACAACACACAAATGTATGATGACACAGATGAGCATTAACTGTGTACCTTATAGTAATGTGTGCCCCTACTTACAAATACCTATGCATGAGGTATGTAATCTGTGCAGACTACAGGAAACACACCAGACAGTGTTACCAGGGAATGTGAGCATACACCATACTGTAGTGTTTAGGCCTACAACTTCAGGTAGTACAACAGTTCATATGTGAGCTGGATTCAACAGCAGTACCACTTACTGAGCATACATGTATTGCTTCTGCCTATGATGGGACACCGCAGTCGTACACAGGGAACTACAGCACAGCATATGCCAATCTACTATGTTTGCATCCCGATAACTGACACACTTTCTCTGGCGTCACACCTACGGCATAAACTACCATGACAGACACAAACTCACGCTAAGCGATCACACCTTTATAGACCTTGCACACAGTCAGTGTCACACTCATTCAACCTCACATAGCTGGTATTGCACTGAGTACATGTGTGTGTGCATTGTGTCATAGGTAGGTACTATGCTATTGCCCTGGGCCTAGGGCAGCCTAGTCATATGCTACCCTGCCCTTTGGGACACATGTAATGTGATTTTACTTGCTCCTGTGAAATGGTTACACAGAGGTGACTTACAGGGCATATTACCTATCTCCATAACATTCATCAGGGATATGTATGACATCTACTAATAAGGAGCCTTGTTTGTTAATGCTGGGTGGTTTAGTCCAGGGTATGGCATATTTGTGTATAGAAACCTGAACCTCCGGCATGTGCTGTTTAGTGCGGTGACAAGGATTAGGGCCCTAGGTCATGTAGGCTGGACGGATTGTGAGGTGTTGCCATGGTGGTTGGCTGACTGGTATGGGTGTGACATAACTCTGTATGTCCAGCAGTGGTAACCTCTGTGTAGGAAGTATGCAAGGCACTCTAGCTGTGGTTTTGTGAGTCGGTCTGCATAGGGAATGTGTTTGAGGGCATTATCAGTCTTTGTTAGGTATGTCTGTGGCCTTTCCACTTACTGTAGTTCTCATGGGAGGTACATACTGCATAGGACATTGTGAGGTGTAGAGAGGCACACTGACTTACATTTCCCTAGCTGACACACCTTTTGTGATGACACGTACCATGTACAGAGATTACAAGACTAGTGTGCCAATGTGGATATCAAAGGGGAGGCTATTTTACACATGTGTCCCATGTTCCCTTCTGACACCTCCAGTGATAGGCAGGCAACCACCTATGTGGTAGTTAGTGGGTAACATGTTTTGGAATGGGGTATGGTACTGCAGTATCAACACTGGTGTTCAGTCCATGCCTTGGTCACCAGGCACCTGTTGCAGTACATCTGCCCCCATGTCCCCCTCTCTCACTCTCTCTTTTTATATATATATATATATATATATATATATATACACACATATAAATATATATATGTCAATATATACATATCCAAATATGTGTATATATATATATATATATATATATATATATATATATATATATATATATATATATATATACATATCTATATATATATATATATATATGTATATATATATATATATATATATATATATATATATATATATATATATATATATATATACACACGCTCCATATAACCATATATATATATATATATATATATATATATATATATATATATATATATATATATATATATATATATATATATATATATATATATATATAGACATTCATATATATTTCTATATATGTATGTATCTACATATATATCTATATATGTATGTATCTATCATATCTATATGTATATACATATTCTATCTATCTATCTATATATCTCTATCTATCTATACATACCTCTCTATGTACATATATATATATATATATATATATGGTTCTACCTCACATAAACGAAACACCACAACACCGACAACGCAATCACCGACACCACATAACCGACAGTACAAAAACACGAAATCCCACATGCCCGACAACGAAATAACCGACGGTACACAAACACGAAACCTCATACACTTCACACACCACAATCAACAACCAAAACACATTCCCCGTCCAAAAACCACATACACAACACAAGCACACCAAAATCCCTACAAACCCACACTAAACCATACATACACAACTACCTACAACCCTGACCCAAACCCTAACCCTAAGGTCCGTCAGTACCGCACAGTTACCTGACCCGCTGCCTAACCCTAACTCACTTATCCCGCCCCTAACCCAAACACAATCACTACCGCACGCTTACCTGAGCCGCTCCCTAACCCTAACTCACTTATCCCGCCTAACCCAAACACAATCACTACCGCACACTTACCTGACCCGCCCCCTAACCCTAACTCACTTAACCCACCCCTATCCCCACTTACCTTACTCGCACCCTAACGTCCGTCACTACCGCATACTTACACAGCCTTTTCCCATTTCGCATCCTCGGCCGGTGCTTTCATCCGTCGGTCGGTCTTCTGCTTGTCGATCTTCTAGGTCCCGTCGGTCTTCTGCGCTGTCGATCTTCTGGGGCTCGTGATTTCCGTGTCGATGTTCCGGCGTGTCGTTGAAGTGAGGTAGAACCATATATATATATATATATATATATATATATATATATACATATATATATATATATATATATGTATAGATATGTAGATATGTAGATATATATAGATTTTATATATATATATATATATATATATATATATATATATATATATATATACCCGGTCAACTTTCCCGGTCAACAAATGTTAAATAAAGTAAAAATAAAATAAATAAAATATATACACACACTTCTAAACATCCATTGCTGTACATATATATGCATATGTAGGCACATAGACTGCCCACCTTTCATGGTGGGAATATCACTTCTGAAACAGTTGTGAGACATACCATTCTGTAATGATATTGCACAGTGTTGTGAGAATGCATTATGCTGCCCTCAGGCCGTATAGCTGTAGCAGGCCTCATTGGCTCAGTCCCACAGAAGTTCACCACCACATGACATATACCTGCACTGCATGCTGTTTTCAGTGCCACACACTACAACTTAAATTGAAATGTGCACATAGCAACCTTCAACTACATATGTATGTCCAGCCTTCACTAACAGTTGCAGTATGTCCCTTGCCCTATGCACATCTGCATATACATATAGATACAGACTGCTAACACATATGGAGGGTTCACAGTATGTAGATTATTAGATTATGTAGTTTACATTACCTTTGTCTCTGACAGCTTTTTTCTTTTTGCTTGCTTGCTGGCTTGCTTGCTGGCCTGCTTGCTGGCTTGCTTGCTGACCTGCTTGCTGGCTTGCTTGCTGGCTTGCTTGGTGGCTTTTTTTTTTTTTTCGTCTCTGTCTCTATCTATCTCTCTCTCTCTCTCTCTCTCTCTCCACTTGCTGCAATGATATTATTGCATGTGTGGACTGGCAGTACAGGCTGTGTTTGTAGGTATCTGCACATGTGCATGTGATGGCCTCTGCACCAATTGGTGGCCAGCATTTAGTAATTGCATGCAGCCTGCTGTGTGGTAATTGCAGTTCTCACTGTGATTTCAGGACACTGCTATAAAATGATAGGTTAGGTAGGCATATGCCTTTCAGTTTTGCAAGGTGGGGACCATGCTGGTTTGCTGTGGACACTGTTGTGTCAGTCAGAAGGTTGGTATATCTCTCATATCTGAGGCTGTGTTGTAGCCACTGAAATGCATGTTGTACTGAAACCTGACTGTTGCTTCTTCCAGTGCACTCTTCTCAGTGTGTATGTTAACTCACACCTGCTAATGCTAACACTGTTTACATGGGAGTATGTACTTTCCTGTGGGATTTGTGGATTAACTGGCATACAACAGTGGTTCTTGCAATGTGTTGCTATGGCTTTTCTATTTTACCTTTACATTCACTCCTTGAATGCCTGATATTTGTCTTTACTGGAATGTGTTGCTATGGCTTTCCTATTTTCCATTTACATTCACTCCTTGTAATGCATGATATATTTCTTTCAGCACTAAGTTCTTATATGTTTGCTGTGGCTTGGTGGTACTTCATGCAGTCTGGTGATTCCAAGGTCTAGGGTTTGACACTTACAAAGGTATTTTATTTTGCTGCTGAGCAGTACTGGGGCCTTGTCGTACAGAGTGAATAAGGCACTTTTAAACAGTTGTAAGCAGGAAGCAGGAAGTCAGTGGGGACACCAGCTAGGGATGCGCAGGCTGGGTGTAGGGAAGGTCCATAGCTACACATTTCTTTAAGTGCAATAGCTGTACATATGTTTGACATTTGCTGTGACATTTGAAACCTTCCACCTCTGAGAGAGGGGTGAGGACAACTAAGTATATTGTACTAACAATTATGAATAGCAGGCACATGCAGTGCTTGTGAACTGCTATACTGTCATTAGTATGTTAGATGGCTACATCCTTTGATATTTCTGTGTTGTACTCCTACATAACAGCATGCTTGTGGAAGTAATTCTACAGCTATTCGCAGAGTGTTTAACAGCAGACAGGCTGATATGCCTGTGTGTTTCTGACACTTCCAGGCCTCAGATACTCTCAGGTATATATTTGACCATCCTCAGGAAAAGGTACATATCAGTGGAATACACCCTTGATATATTTCAGATATTCTGCAGTTGTGACCGTGGGGTATTTTGAGCATATGTATTACTACACCATTTCTGACATGCAAGTAGTATCTACTGTAACTTATTGACAGCTACCATTACGTGGGATTCCCCACCTTTCTGCCTACTGTGAGTACATTTCCCAGGGAGTCAGTGGGGCACAGGTAACAATTGTTTGCAAATCAGGGACATCCCTATAAATCAGTCACAGTTGGGAGGTCTGGTCTCTTATCTATTCAAATATGGCGGTGTTTATCCTGCTCTGATACTGTGTGGGGTTTTAAGGTGCTACTGTAACATTATTACCTACTAGCATGGCTGTTTCTCTTATCACATTAATGTAATGCAATTCCACAAGAATTGCCAGTAAAGATACACAGAACAAGCTTTGTGTAATGGCCTTCCTATTTTCCCTTTAAATTCACTCCTTGTATTTCATGATATATTTCTTTCAGCACCAAGTTCTTGTATATCTGCTGTGGCTGAGTGGTAATTCATGCAGTCTAGTGTTTCCAAGGTCCTGGGTTTGAGACTGACAGGGGTATTTTATTTTGCTGATGAGCAGACTACAGGCCTTGTCATACAGAGTGACTAAGGCACTTTTAAGCAGTTGTAAGTGGGTTTGCGTGGGTTTGCGTGACGCTTAGCTACGCTTATCTATGCTTAGCTAAGCGCACACAAGCGCGCACCTGCTGACTACTGCTTAAAAGTGCTTACTCCCGATAACACACGCGCTAATTTCTTTTAAAGAAAAGAAAATGGGGAAATAGGACAGTGGTGAAAAAGGGGGCACAAAGAGGTTAGGACAGTAGGAAAACAAGCTCGGGATGTGCAGGAAGGATGTAGGGAAGGCCCATAGCTGCCCAATTCTTTACCAGCAACAGCTGTGCATATGTTAGAAATTTAGAGTGAGATTTGACACTTTCCACTCCTGAGAGAGGGGTGAGGACAACAAAATATGTTGTACAGCCAATTGTAATTATCAGTTTACATGTCCAGCAGACATGTATGCAAAATGGGCAGCTATGTATGGAGCGTAATTGTTTTGTGAGAACAGAGTGCCCTTTTTTATTTTTTTTTTCAGGTGAGAGTGGAATGTGAGGTACAGGAAGTAGGTATATTTGGGGAGGTAGTTTGGGGAGGTTAACAGACAAGACAAACAAGATGCATACAGGGGAGGAGTATGACACATGTGGTGGGGTACACACAATTGACAGGGACGGATGTTTGGATATCGCAAGCCCATGAGCCTACAGATGGCAACAGTGGAACTGAGATCCCCACCCATGGGCATTTCCCACTGCACCTTCACAGCCCAGGCTAGGGCTGTGCTGGGGGCTGGATAGGACGGGCAGGCACACCCATGAGTTGCACCACTCTTGCCTCAAGCTGGCGTAGGGGATCAGTCACAGAACGCCTGATCTCACTACGCACCACAGACAGGACCCTATGGAGGGTGAGTGGAGGCTCTCCTCCGGCCACACTTGCAGAAGGGTGATGAGCCCCATCCCCTGCAGCACTTCCACCCGAAGGTGGCACAGGGCCACTGGAGGAGGAGGTCCCGGCCTGAGCACTGGTGCCAGGTGCACTCGCCAACTGAGGTGGGAGAGGTGGGTCCGCTGGAATCCGCCTTCCCTGATGTCCTATGTTTAGCAGTATTTTATGGTATTTTGGGTTAGTAACAAACAACACCTTTCAAAATTAGTTGTAACAGCATGCATCAGTATTCCCATTAACCAAACACACATGAATTCCGAACATTGAGTGGCAAGCATAACACATGCATATTGAGAACAACAGTGGACATTCCAACAGCATGCAGGGTTGATTGGTGGCAACAGGCCATCAGGTCTGAATATGTGAACAGGGCACATGCATCAACATACATGCAGATATGTATAAACCAACAGGACAAATGTCCATGGGAATTAATTGTGAATACACATACCCAGTTTGGTGTGGAATGGCATAATTTGTGAAAATAGGGTAGGGTGGAGAAATATTACATTAACAATGTAAACTACCTATACAAATACTGTACATTCCTAGTAGATGCAGATATATATCCCCTACATGTATTAGTACAGTTTCCTGTATGTAACCTTAGGAATGTTAGTGATGGGGATGTTACTGCTACATTAATATACATTCCATTTTTATTCATATATGTTCATATCTGGCTGTGTTCAGGTAAAGCATCCTGCTACATTTGATTTATATGGGTCTAGACAACTGTGGATGTTCAGCATTTCATACAACCATACTATCTCCATAATGCACGGGTACAGCAACATATCCAAATTGTGGGATGGAAACAGTCCAGGTTCTGTACTTTATTAAAGACATTTCACTCTTTGGTTGTGGCTGTCTTATTCATTTCATTATGTAGTGAATGCAGTATACCTTTCTTTCTCACACTTTCTCACTTATTTTATATTTACATTTCAGGATAGTACTTAATTCTAAGCTTTATTAACATTTATTACTGGGTTACAACAATCCTTTCCAGTTGACTCACCTATTTCATATGGCAGAATTTACAAGGATGCATTTGACAGTTGTCTATCCTTTGTTGATTGATTACAACACTCATTTTCAGGCTGAAGCAGTTATCTGATATTACAATACAGGTGGAAACTCTATTTGAGACTTGTTTAATCTTTATTACTGGATTGCAATACTCTTTTCCAGGCTGCATCACTTATCTAATCTTACAATACTAGCAAAATCTTTATTCTAGGCTTATTTCACCTTTATTACTGGGTTACAACACTGAACTATTTTACAAGCTGTCCCACTTATATTCTATAACAATACCAGCAGAATAATTACTAACCTGCCTGTTGGCGCAACCTCTCCAGTCTATCAGCATAGGCTTGCCGATTCGCGGAACGAACACCTGCAGCTGTAATATAAATGATGGAATATTGTAACATACCTATCCATACTATAGGCTAGGATAGCATTTCTTACATACTTAATTACATGGATACTTACTCAGCAGTGGGGCATTGGGCATTTGGCGGGCCTCCTGGATCCATCGGTTCAGTTGGTCCTCCTTTCATCGCTTCAGGTCCACATGGTGGTGACGGACCTGTTCACCAATCCTCGGAATGCCTGTGGCACTGGTGAGATCATGTGCCAACTGGTTCCACGCCTCTGCCTTATACGCTCCCCATTGAACCTGGCCCTGCATGAGTTGCGCTTCATGATCATGGACTAGGAGCCAAATCATATATTTTGACTCCTCAACACCCCACCTTTGTGCTCTAAAGCGATTTCCCTCTCCTGCACCTGCCATCCTGGCTGCAAATGGGTACCACAATCAGTTATGGTGTGTATTCCCACCTATGGGGCTTATATATGCCGGTTTTCCCACACTTATCCGTGATTGGCCATTTTGGATATTTCTCTGCTTACAGCAAACCTGCTTTGTCATGGTTATATTTTAAATCTTTCCTATATGTATGGTAATACTGTATTTCTCAGTACAACTGTCATGGCTTAGTGGTTCAGTACTTTGACTATAGTGCACAGTATTCCGGGTTCAATCCTTGCCATTGCTTTTTTATTTTACTACTGTCTAGACAGGATAGTAAGTGTGTCTGTGTAAAGGCGACTTTGCTACAGCTTGCCCAACATTGCCCGACGATAAGCTGGTTGGCATGCTGCGCAGCTCCGTGCAAACGGCTTACACTGCGTAACGCTTTATTTAGCCATAAGCACTCATATTAAGCTGGGTAAAGCACTGCCCAGCTACGAGCACTCATATTGAGCTTGTTAAAGCACTGCTCAGCTATGGGCACTCATATTAAGCTTGTTAAAGTGCTGCTCAGCTACGGGCACTCATATTAAGCTTGTTAAAGCGCTGCTCAGCTACGGGCACTCATATTAAGCTAGTTAAAGTGCTGCTCAGCTACGGGCAATTATGATCCTTTTTATATATACATAATATAGGTTTTGTTCAGAAATACATGGGCCATTTCATTACATTTTACTTAAATTAAATTTATATATATCGGGGAATTGTTTCATACTTATTTAAAGAAAAATGGAGGGGGATGTTGTGGGGCTCGAACCGTGACTACCTATTCTTTGGGCGACGTCTGTACTGCTACGCTATTGCTACTTTGCTTAATTTGCATATGTAGACCTTATATGCTTTTCAATGTCATATCTGCTAACTGGGGTTGAGCGAAGGGCATACCCGAGCAAACGAGCGCAAATGCGGGCAAACATTTAGAAAGTTATAAAAAAAAAAGGAAACTGCTATTTTTACATTTTACATATTTTCAGTAGGGTTTAGTCTGTGGGGATGTGTGGTGTTGTGTTCCTTGACATTTCAGCGGACTCACTCATGGGTGTTTACTTTTAGGACTCTGACTCTTTTGGGGGCGTGTCCCTTTGCTGTACTCGGCAATCGGACACACCCCCTACTTTCCTACATGGACCGTGTTAGACTTGGGTATGATTCAGCCTGCCCTCATGAATATGCATGGCATGCTGACGTCATACCGTTCAACTGCAGCCTCTGAGTAAGACATATTAAGTCTTACATGGAGGTTTCATGAATCCGGCCCACTGTGTTGTACAGCTTTGTTTTGCTTATTACTTATTAACATTATTATGTCATCTGATGCAATATTCACTATCCAGAACTCTTAGCATTTATATTTTTTTAGACAATAGTTAGAGAAGTGAATGTAGTGAAAATGTCTACAAAGTCTGCTGTTTTTGTTATGTCCAAAATAAAACATAATTAAAGGCTTCTGCACATTTATTTATGTTCAGAGTTACACATTGTTATTTTATAATTGTATTGTTGGCTCCAAAAACTTGATGAAATATCTGTTCCATTCCCAAAAATCTAATTTTACCCATTCATTTCATCATTGGCAAGAATTCACCAAATATCTATTCCCTTTGGTGCAATAGTTGAATGTAGTTGACAGCCTTCATGGCAGGTTGACTGGCTTTTAACTTTTAATCCATAACTCAATCCCTTGTAGCTGATACTCATGTTCATGCCAGAGCAGGACCTGCTACACTCTGTCTAGCATGAGTGTTTCTGTATTCACACATTGAAATCTGGCACAATGAGAACAACCTTGCAGGTTAGGTGCATACCCATAACTATTTGTTGCTTGCTCTAATTACCAGCATCTGCAAGGCATTATTAGTGTTGCAGTCCAGGCTACTTGCCTTCCCAGATGATGGACAAGAAGACTTTGGTTACTCACTTCCACCCAGCCTTTCCAACTCCTCTAGTATCCAGATTGCTAGGTGAGCACAGGTCACCTGTATCACAGTCAAGGCTTTATCCCTCTACTACATGGAAGATGACCACAGAATTTCTGTTTTAACTCTAAATGAATAACATGATCTATGGATATACTGTACACAAAAGAACAAAAACACTATTATAAACTAGATATTATATATTTAGGATGTGGGGAAGTAATTGCTCACGAATGCAGTCAGATTGTAATTATAGCGTGAGTAAAATACATTCAAAAGCCAAGAGTCTGGTGTGAAATTGTGTGAAAATGTGTGAAATCATTTCACAAAGCCAGCGTACAAAGGTCTGGCGTGGTTTATATGCTAGCTAGGACATTACTGAGTGAAAATGAATTGCTTCTGTTAGCCTCTTTGTTTTATTGATTTGGCTTTTTTAATAGCACAAATTAAACAGTGCATGTCCTATCTACCTGGCATGCTGCTAAACTTAAGAGAAATTTTCTGATGAATGAAGAGCATAATATAATTAAGACTGTTGTTATAAAATGCAGTTTGTATACACCTTCATACTCAACAACAGTAAAGAGTGTACCTGAAGCATTAAGAAAATCAGGCCATCAAAGGACATGTCCCATACTTTACAGTTAAAATTATTTACAATTAAACAAAAACAAAAACATTAATTTAAATAAGTTAAAATGTAGTTCAGTTTAATAACTTTGCAGACCAAAGAAAGCAGATGTTTGTCTTACAAAGGAAGACTAGCAGTACAGGTAAATTGAGTGATTTCTGACCAATTCATAACAATTTTATTTGAACATTGAAAACATTTGAAATCAACATGTTGCACTCGCAGTTTTTCTAAATGCAGTTCAATTTTAAACCTTTACTGAACTTAGGTCACTGAGTTATATGCACAGAACTGCAAGTGCCCTTGTGGATAACAATATGTATAAACTGAGCAAAATAAATTGGAATAATTTACTTGTTAAAATATATGCACAGGACTGATCATCCAATAAAACAGAAGCTAGTCAATAACTGCAGATTATTTTATCCAGTCTTAGGACTCTAATGCTAGCAATTGATTAAAGCATTCTCTTAACACTAATAATTTTAGTACACCTCAAAAATACATTTGCATATCATTTTGCAATAAAAAAGTAAGCAAGAAAAAGTATTGCAGTTTATTCTTCTTAACTTGTTTTCTTATTTACAAATTTAGCTTTAACTGTTTATAGAACTTTTTAAGATCTACTAGACACCAATGATTATCCTTAGGATAGCCAAGAATCATTTAGTCGAGTTAAGCAACTTTATTTGTATACTACAACACAGAAATCTAAATCGTCAGATGTGATCATATGGATCAAAGTAATGCTTTACAATATGACAAAATCAAACACAAAAACTGTCTAAAATCCACGGAGTAGTATATATTCTATATCTGCAAGCACTGAGCAAAGCACAGAAAAAAGACAACACAGGAGAAATGTAGTGCTGTTATATTCATCCTCACATAGTATCATTTGAAGAGCAGGAGTCTGACTGATTTTAGTGAATGCACCCATATGAAACCTGCCTTTCCTGGCCAAAAGCCACTAACATCTTAGCAGAAGATCTAGCAATTCTAGCTTTTCAAGCAGCCTTTTAGTAGTACAAAAAAACAACATGGGACTGACAGAATGTCTGTTCTTATGAGGCCATTCACAAGTACGAATAAATAGGATGTGAAAGCCAGACTACTGAATGACCCCAGCAAATGTGTCTAGTGCCATCTTCATTAACTCAAACACCTGCTCCATTTCCTGGAGTCTGGTTATCATTCAGATCATTTTCCAAGGATGGTTAGGGTTTGCTTTCAATTAAACTGCAGATAATACAGCAAGCCATGGAGCAAAATTCTACAGCTCTCTAAGTGTCCTTTCATATTCTGTGTTTGCAAAAACGGAATAGCTGAGATTATCCTGCAGTGCTATTAGGATGGCAGTCTAAACATTTATATTTTATTAACAGTACTGTGCCTGTATTCTTCTGTTGAGGTAAGGTTGCTCTCCTTTTTTTCCCTGTACTTTCTGGCTATGAACCATTCTTATGTTCTGCACATGTTGTGGGTGTGAATTATAAGATTTATATACTGCAGGAAAACATGCACTAATAGTATACATGACAGGGTGGAGCACAATATCTTATACCAGATGAATTTGGGAGATGCAAAAAACTTTAAAGCTGACTACATTATGCAATAGCAGAAAACACATAAATATTAGCTGCCCTGCTAGCAAGTTAGGTAAGTCCTTGTTAAAATGACATGCATTGAAGTGGGAAACCAGACTAGGCACACCACTACTAGAAGGTTCTACTATCAAACATCAGTTTCTACAGTCCCAAAGATTATAAATGGTGAAGAATAATGCCCACAATAAAGAAAGGGTAAGCAAATTAACTTTGTGTTTTGACAGGTGGGTAAGTCCCCACAAAATTTAGATATAAAATTCCCTTGTGCTGGGGAACAGTACACAGATCCAACAGTCAGTTTAAGCAGGAATAACTCAGTTCTGATCAGTTCTGGGGAACAGTACACAGCTCCTAGTGTCAATTTAAACAGGAATAGATCAGTTCTGATCTGTGCTGGTGAACAGTACACAGCTCCAAGAGTCAGTTTAAACAGGAATAATTCTGTTCTGATCAATTCTGGGGAACAGTACACACCTCCAAGAGTCAGTTTAAAAAGGAATAACTCTATTTTTTTCTATGTTGGGGAACAGTACACAGCTCCAAGAGTCAGTTTAAGCAGGAATAACTCAGTTCTGATCAGTTTTGGGGAACAGTACACACGTCCAAAAGTCAGTTTAAACAGGAATATATCAGTTCTGATCTATAATAGAAAACGAACATAAAACGAATAAAACTATAAAAAGAACCAAGGCAATCAAAATATCCGATGCGACTATTTATTAATATAACTTGAAAATACACTTAAAAGAGCAAGTTACAAAACGTGTATAATCCAAAACCCTAAGCACTTTCACTCATCTCATCTGTGGGTGTCATCAGAGTAACTTCCATTAAAAACACTTCCTTAATATACTTGTTCTAATTAAAAATTCACCAATCAGCATTTCCTTCATTAAGTACATTCTTGTTTAAAATACAAATTCAAATTCAACGGCTCATTATACCTAATTATAAAAAATGTATTAATATATGTATATGTACACAGCAAATAAAAATGCTTTCTATCATAATATTTCATCCTGTTATATTAAATATATAAATAAATAAATAAATATATGTAAATATATATATATATATATATATATATATATATATATATATATATATATATATATATATGTTGACAGTGTAATAGTGTAAAACATTTAATAATATAGATATAAATATAAATTAAAAACTAAAAACAATAATGTAAAAATGTAACAATATATCACCCTTATACTAAATAAGATTTATATTTCAAAATACTGGAGATGGAGACATGTTCATTAATTCCTGGCATACTGCTAGCATTAAGTCTAAGTTGCCATAAGCATTCTTTTGCTTCTAATAAGTTAGAGCTCAGTAAGAGTCAGTTTAAACAGGAATAGCTCCATTCTCATCAGTTCTGGGGAACAGTACTCAGCTCCAAGAGTCAGTTTAAACAGGAATAACTCAGTTCTGATCAGTTCTGGGTAACAGTACACAGCTCCACAAGTCAGTTTAAACAGGAATAACTTCTTTTCCATGCTGAGGAACAGTACACAGCTCCAAGAGTCAGTCTAAGCAGGAATAACTCAGTTCTGATCTACGCTGGGTAAAGTACACAGCTCCAAGAGTCTGTTTAAACAGGAATAAATCAGTTCTGATCTATGCTGGAGAATAGCACACAGCGACAAGAGTCAATTTAAAAAGGAATAACACTTCTTTTCTTTGCTGTGCTGGGGAACAGTACAGCACTCCAAGAATCCAATTAAACAGGAATATATCAGTTCTGACCTGTGCTGGTGAAAAGTACACAACTCCAAGGGTCAGTTTAAACAGGATTAGCTCAGTTCTCATCAATTCTGGGGAGCAGAAACAGCTCCAACAGTCAGTTTAAGCAGGAATAACTCAGTTCTGATCAGTTTTGGGGAAGAGTACAAAGCTCAAGTGTCAATTTAAACAGGAATAGCTCAGTTCTGATCTGTGCTGGGGAATAGTACACAGCTCCAAGAGTCAATTTAAACAAGAATAAATCGGTTCTGATCTATGCTGGGGAACAGTACACATCTCCAAGAGTCAGTTTAAAAAAGAATGACTGTTCTTTTCCATGCTGGGGAACAGTACACAGCTTGAAGAGTCTGTTTAAACAGGAATAAATCAGTTCTGATCTATGCTGGGGAACAGTACACACCTCAAAGATTCAGTTTTAAAAGGAATAGCACTGTTCTTTTCCATGCTGGGGAACAGTACACAACTCCAAGAGTAAGTTTAAGCAGTAATAACTCAGTTCTGATCAGTTCTGGGGAAAAGTACACATGTCCAAGAGTCAGTTTAAATAGGGATATATCAGTTCTGATCTATGCTGGGGAAGAGAAGACAGCTCAGAGTCAGCTTAAAGAAAAATAGCTCAGTTGTACTCTCTTCTGGTGAACAGTATACAGCTCCAAGAGTCAGTTTAAACAGGAATAGCTCAGTTCAGATCAGGTCTGGGGAACAGTGCACAGCTGCAAGAGTCAATTTAAACAGGAACAGCTTAGTTCTGATCTATGCTGGGGAACAGTACATAGATCAAAGAGTCAGTCTAACCAGGATTAACTCAGTTCTGATCTAAGCTGGGGAACAGTACAAAGCTGTAAGATTCAGTTTAAACAAGAATAAATCAGTTCTGATCAGTTCTGGGGAACAGTACACAGCCCCAAGAGTCAAGGTAAACAGGACTAGCTCAGTTCTGATCTATACTGGGGAACAGTACACAGTTCAAAGAGTCAGTTTAAACAGGAATAACTTAGTTGTGATCAATGCTGGGGAACAGTACACAGATCCCAAGGGTCAGTTTAATTAGGAGTACTTCAGTTCTGATCTATGCTGGGGAAGAGGATACAGCTCCAAGAGTCAAGTTAAACAGGAATAGCTCAGTTCTGATCTATGTTGGGGAACAGTGCACAACTCCAAGGGTAAGTTTAAACAGGAATAACTCACTTTTGATCTATGCTGGGGAACAGTACACCACTACAAGAATCAAATTAAACAGGAATATATCAGTTCTGACCTGTGCTGCTGAAAAGTACACAGCTCGATGAGTCTGTTTAAACAGGAATAAATCAGTTCTGATCAATGCTGGGGAACAGTACACAACTCCAAGAGTAAGTTTAAGCAGTAATAACTCAGTTCTGACCAGTTCTGGGGAAAAGTACACACATCCAAGAGTCAGTTTAAATAGGGATATATCAGTTCTGATCTATGCTGGGGAACAGAACACAGCTCAGAATCAGTTTAAAGAAAAATAGCTCAGTTCTACTCTCTTCTGGTGAAAAGTATACAGCTCCAAGTCAATTTAAACAGGAATAACTCAGTTCTGATCAGTTCTGGGGAATAGTACACAGTTCCAAGAGTCAGTTTAAGCAGGAATAGCTCAGTTTTGATCTATGCTGGGGAACAGTAGACAGCTCGAAGAGTCTGTTTAAACAGGAATAAATCAGTTTGGATCTATGCTGGGGAACAGTACACAGCTCCAAGGAGAATTTAAACAGGAATATATCAGTTCTGATCAGTTCTGGGGAAAAGTACACAGCTCCAAGAGTCAGTTTAAAAAGGAATAACATTGTTCTTTTCTATGCTGGGGAACAGTACACAACTCCAAGAGTAAGTTTAAGCAGTAATAACTCAGTTCTGATAAGTTCTGGGGAAAAGTACACACATCCAAGAGTCAGTTTAAAAAGGGATATATCAGTTCTGATCTTTGTTGGGGAACAGTGCACAGCTCCAAGGGTAAGTTTAAACAGGGATAACTCACTTTTGATCTATGCTGGGGAACAGTACACCACTACCAGAATCAAATTAAACAGGAATATATCAGTTCTGACCTGTGCTGGTGAAAAGTACACAGCTCAATGAGTCTGTTTAAACAGGAATAAATCAGTTCTGATCTATGCTGGGGAACAGTACACACTTCCAAGAGTCAGTTTAAAAAGGAATAACTCTGTTCTTTTCTATGCTGGGGAACAGTACACAACTCCAAGAGTAAGTTTAAGCAGTAATAACTCAGTTCTGACCAGTTCTGGGGAAAAGTACACACATCCAAGAGTCAGTTTAAATAGGATATATCAGTTCTGATCTATGCTGGGGAACAGAACACAGCTCAGAGTCAGTTTAAAGAAAAATAGCTCAGTTTTACTCTCTTCTGGTGAAAAGTATACAGCTCCAAGTCAATTTAAACAGGAATAACTCAGTTCTGGGGAACAGTACACAGCTCCAAGAGTCAGTTTAAACAGGAATAGCTCAGTCCTGATCTGGTCTGGGGAACAGTACACAGCTGCAAGAGTCAATTTAAACAGGAATAGCTCAGTTCTGATCTATGCTGGGGAACAGTACATAGCTCCAAGAGTCAGTCTATCCAGGATTAACTCAGTTCTGATTTATGCTGGGGAACAGTACACAGCTCTAAGAGTCAGTTTAAACAGAAACAGCTCAGTTCAGGTCACTTCTGGGGAACAGTACTCAGCTCCAAGAGTCCGTTTAAACAGGAATAGCTCACTTCTGATCAGTCCTGGGGAACAGTACACAGCTCCAAGGCCAATTTAAACAGAAATAGCTCAGTTCTGATCACATCTGGGGAATAGTACACAGCTCCAAGAGTCAGTTTAAACAGGAATAGCTCACTTTTGATCAGTTCTGGGGAACAGTACACAGCTCCAAGAGTCAATTTAAACAGGAATAGCTCAGTTCTGATCTAAGCTGGGGAACAGTACACAGCTCCAAGAGTAAGTTTAAAAAGGAATAACACTGTTCTTTTCTATGCTGGGGAACAGTACACAACTCCAAGAGTAAGTTTAAGCAGTAATAACTCAGTTCTGATCAGTTCTGGGGAAAAGTACACATGTCCAATAGTCAGTTTAAATAGGGATATATCAGTTCTGATCTATGCTCAGTCAGCTTAAAGAAAAATAGCTCAGTTCTATCTATGCTGGGGAACAGAACACAGCTCAGAGTCAGCTTAAAGAAAAATAGCTCAGTTCTACTCTCTTCTGGTGAACAGTATACAGCTCTAAGTCAATGTAAACATGAATAACTCAGTTCTGATCAGTTCTGGGGAACAGTCCACAGCTCCAAGAGTCAGTTTAAACTGGAATAGCTCTGTTCGGATCAAGTCTGGGGAACAGTACACAGCTGCAAGAGTCAATTTAAACAGGAATAGCTCAGTTCTGATCTATGCTGGGGAACAGCAAACAGTTCCAAGAGTCAGTTTAAACAGGAATAACTCACTTCTTTTCAATGCTGTGCTGGGAAACAGTACACAGCTCCAAGAGTCCATTTAAACAAGAATAGATTAGTTCTGATCTATGCTGGGGAACAGTACATAGCTCCAAGAGTCAGTCTAACCAGGATTAACTCAGTTCTGATCTATGCTGGGGAACAGTACACAGCTCTAAGAGTCAGTCTAAACAGAAATAGCTCAGTTCTGGTCACTTCTGAGGAACAGTACACAGCTCCAATAATCAGTTTAAACAGGAATAGCTCACTTCTGTTCAATTCTGGGGAACAGTACACAGCTCCAAGAGTCAGTTTAAGCAGGAATAACTCAGTTCTGATCTATGCTGGGGAACAGTACACAGCTCGAAGAGTCTGTTTAAACAGGAATAAATCAGTTCTGATCTATGCTGGGGAACAGTACACACCTCAAAGATTCAGTTTTAAAAGGAATAACACTGTTCTTTTCCATGCTGGGGAACAGTACACAACTCCAAGAGTAAGTTTAAGCAGTAATAACTCAGTTCTGGGGAAAAGTACACATGTCCAAGAGTCAGTTTAAATTGGGATATATCAGTTCTGATCTATGCTGGGGAAATGAAGACAGCTCAGAGTCAGCTTAAAGAAAAATAGCTCAGTTCTACTCTCTTCTGGTGAACAGTATACAGCTCTAAGTCAATTTAAACAGGAATAACTCAGTTCTGATCAGTTATGGGGAACAGTCCACAGCTCCAAGAGTCAGTTTAAACAGGAATAGCTCAGTTCAGATCAGGTCTGGGGAACAGTACACAGCTGCAAGAGTCAATTTAAACAGGAACAGCTTAGTTCTGATCTATGCTGGGGAACAGTACATAGATCAAAGAGTCAGTCTAACCAGGATTAACTCAGTTCTGATCACAGCTGGGGAACAGTACAAAGCTCTAAGATTCAGTTTAAACAAGAAGAAATCAGTTCTGATCAGTTCTGAGGAACAGTACACAGCCCCAAGAGTCAAGTTAAACAGGACTAGCTCAGTTCTGATCTATACTGGGGAACAGTATACAGTTCCAAGAGTCAGTTTAAGCAGGAATAACTCAGTTCTGATCAGTTTTGGGGAACAGTACACACGTCCAAAAGTCAGTTTAAACAGGAATATATCAGTTCTGATCTATAATAGGAAACGAACATAAAACGAATAAAACTATAAAAAGAACCAAGGCAATCAAAATATCCGATGCGACTATTTATTAATATAACTTGAAAATACACTTAAAAGAGCAAGTTACAAAACGTGTATAATCCAAAACCCTAAGCACTTTCACTCATCTCATCTGTGGGTGTCATCAGAGTAACTTCCATTAAAAACACTTCCTTAATATACTTGTTCTAATTAAAAATTCACCAATCAGCATTTCCTTCATTAAGTACATTCTTGTTTACAATACAAATTCAAATTCAATGGCTCATTATACCTAATTATAAAAAATGTATTAATATATGTATATGTACACGGCAATTAAAAATGCTTTCTATCATAATATTTCATCCTGTTATATTAAATATATAAATAAATAAATAAATATATGTAAATATATATATATATGTGCGTGTTGACAGTGTAATAGTGTAAAACATTTAATAATATAGATATAAATATAAATTAAAAACTAAAAACAATAATGTAAAAATGTAACAATATATCACCAACATAAAATGAATACCCTTATACTAAATAAGATTTATATTTCAAAATACTGGAGATGGAGACATGTTCATTAATTCCTGGCATACTGCTAGCATTAAGTCTAAGTTGCCATAAGCATTCTTTTGCTTCTAATAAGTTAGAGCTCAGTAAGAGTCAGTTTAAACAGGAATAGCTCCATTCTCATCAGTTCTGGGGAACAGTACTCAGCTCCAAGAGTCAGTTTAAACAGGAATAACTCAGTTCTGATCAGTTCTGGGTAACAGTACACAGCTCCACAAGTCAGTTTAAACAGGAATAACTTCTTTTCCATGCTAAGGAACAGTACACAGCACCAAGAGTCAGTTTAAGCAGGAATAACTCAGTTCTGATCTACGCTGGGTAAAGTACACAGCTCCAAGAGTCTGTTTAAACAGGAATAAATCAGTTCTGATCTATACTGGAGAATAGCACACAGCGACAAGAGTCAATTTAAAAAGGAATAACACTTCTTTTCTTTGCTGTTCTGGGGAACAGTGCAGCACTCCAAGAATCCAATTAAACAGGAATATATCAGTTCTGACCTATGCTGGTGAAAAGTACACAACACCAAGGGTCAGTTTAAACAGGATTAGCTCAGTTCTCATCAATTCTGGGGAGCAGAAACAGCTCCAACAGTCAGTTTAAGCAGGAATAACTCAGTTCTGATCAGTTTTGGGGAAGAGTACAAAGCTCAAGTGTCAATTTAAACAGGAATAGCTCAGTTCTGATCTGTGCTGGGGAATAGTACACAGCTCCAAGAGTCAATTTAAACAAGAATAAATCGGTTCTGATCTATGCTGGGGAACAGTACACATCTCCAAGAGACAGTTTAAAAAAGAATGACTGTTCTTTTCCATGCTGGGGAACAGTACACAGCTCAAAGAGTCTGTTTAAACAGGAATAAATCAGTTCTGATCTATGCTGGGGAACAGTACACACCTCAAAGATTCAGTTTTAAAAGGAATAACACTGTTCTTTTCCATGCTGGGGAACAGTACACAACTCCAAGAGTAAGTTTAAGCAGTAATAACTCAGTTCTGATCAGTTCTGGGGAAAAGTACACATGTCCAAGAGTCAGTTTAAATAGGGATATATCAGTTCTGATCTATGCTGGGGAAGAGAAGACAGCTCAGAGTCAGCTTAAAGAAAAATAGCTCAGTTCTACTCTCTTCTGGTGAACAGTATACAGCTCCAAGAGTCAGTTTAAACAGGAATAGCTCAGTTCAGATCAGGTCTGGGGAACAGTACACAGCTGCAAGAGTCAATTTAAACAGAAACAGCTTAGTTCTGATCTATGCTGGGGAACAGTACATAGATCAAAGAGTCAGTCTAACCAGGATTAACTCAGTTCTGATCTAAGCTGGGGAACAGTACAAAGCTCTAAGATTCAGTTTAAACAAGAATAAATCAGTTCTGATCAGTTCTGGGGAACAGTACACAGCCCCAAGAGTAAAGTTAAACAGGACTAGCTCAGTTCTGATCTATACTGGGGAACAGTACACAGTTCCAAGAGTCAGTTTAAACAGGAATAACTTAGTTGTGATCAATGCTGGGGAACAGTACACAGATCCCAAGGGTCAGTTTAATTAGGAGTACTTCAGTTCTGATCTGTGCTGGGGAAGAGGATACAGCTCCAAGAGTCAAGTTAAATAGGAATAGCTCAGTTCTGATCTATGTTGGGGAACAGTGCACAACTCCAAGGGTAAGTTTAAACAGGAATAACTCACTTTTGATCTATGCTGGGGAACAGTACACCACTACAAGAATCAAATTAAACAGGAATATATCAGTTCTGACCTGTGCTGGGGAAAAGTACACAGCTTGAGGAGTCTGTTTAAACAGGAATAAATCAGTTCTGATCAATGCTGGGGAACAGTACACAACTCCAAGAGTAGGTTTAAGCAGTAATAACTCAGTTCTGACCAGTTCTGGGGAAAAGTACACACATCCAAGAGTCAGTTTAAATAGGGATATATCAGTTCTGATCTATGCTGGGGAACAGAACACAGCTCAGAATCAGTTTAAAGAAAAATAGCTCAGTTCTACTCTCTTCTGGTGAAAAGTATACAGCTCCAAGTCAATTTAAACAGGAATAACTCAGTTCTGATCAGTTCTGGGGAATAGTACACAGTTCCAAGAGTCAGTTTAAGCAGGAATAGCTCAGTTTTGATCTATGCTGGGGAACAGTAGACAGCTCGAAGAGTCTGTTTAAACAGGAATAAATCAGTTCGGATCTATGCTGGGGAACAGTACACAGCTCCAAGGAGAATTTAAACAGGAATATATCAGTTCTGATCAGTTCTGGGGAAAAGTACACAGCTCCAAGAGTCAGTTTAAAAAGGAATAACATTGTTCTTTTCTATGCTGGGGAACAGTACACAACTCCAAGAGTAAGTTTAAGCAGTAATAACTCAGTTCTGATAAGTTCTGGGGAAAAGTACACACGTCCAAGAGTCAGTTTAAAAAGGGATATATCAGTTCTGATCTTTGTTGGGGAACAGTGCACAGCTCCAAGGGTAAGTTTAAACAGGGATAACTCACTTTTGATCTATGCTGGGGAACAGTACACCACTACCAGAATCAAATTAAACAGGAATATATCAGTTCTGACCTGTGCTGGTGAAAAGTACACAGCTCAATGAGTCTGTTTAAACAGGAATAAATCAGTTCTGATCTATGCTGGGGAACAGTACACACCTCCAAGAGTCAGTTTAAAAAGGAATAACTCTGTTCTTTTCTATGCTGGGGAACAGTACACAACTCCAAGAGTAAGTTTAAGCAGTAATAACTCAGTTCTGACCAGTTCTGGGGAAAAGTACACACGTCCAAGAGTCAGTTTAAATAGGATATATCAGTTCTGATCTATGCTGGGGAATAGAACACAGCTCAGAGTCAGTTTAAAGAAAAATAGCTCAGTTTTACTCTCTTCTGGTGAAAAGTATACAGCTCCAAGTCAATTTAAACAGGAATAACTCAGTTCTGATCAGTTCTGGGGAACAGTACACAGCTCCAAGAGTCAGTTTAAACAGGAATAGCTAAGTCCTGATCTGGTCTGGGGAACAGTACACAGCTGCAAGAGTCAATTTAAACAGGAATAGCTCAGTTCTGATCTATGCTGGGGAAGAGTACAAAGTTCCAAGACTTAGTTTAAATAGGAATAACTCACTTCTTTTCAATGCTGCTCTGGGGAACAGTACACAGCTCCAAGAATCAATTTAAACAAGAATAGCTTAGTTCTGATCTATGCTGGGGAACAGTACATAGCTCCAAGAGTCAGTCTATCCAGGATTAACTCAGTTCTGATTTATGCTGGGGAACAGTACACAGCTCTAAGAGTCAGTTTAAACAGAAATAGCTCAGTTCAGGTCACTTCTGGGGAACAGTACTCAGCTCCAAGAGTCAGTTTAAACAGGAATAGCTCACTTCTGATCAGTACTGGGGAACAGTACACAGCTCCAAGGCCAATTTAAACAGAAATAGCTCAGTTCTGATCACATCTGGGGAATAGTACACAGCTCAAGAGTCAGTTTAAACAGGAATAGCTCACTTCTGATCAGTTCTGGGGAACAGTACACAGCTCCAAGAGTCAATTTAAACAGGAATAGCTCAGTTCTGATCTAAGCTGGGGAACAGTACACAGCTCCAAGAGTAAGTTTAAAAAGGAATAACACTGTTCTTTTTTATGCTGGGGAACAGTACACAACTCCAAAAGTAAGTTTAAGCAGTAATAACTCAGTTCTGATCAGTTCTGGGGAAAAGTACACATGTCCAATAGTCAGTTTAAATAGGGATATATCAGTTCTGATCTATGCTCAGTCAGTTTAAAGAAAAATAGCTCAGTTCTGATCTATGCTGGGGAACAGTATACAGCTCTAAGTCAATGTAAACATGAATAACTCAGTTCTGATCAGTTCTGGAGAACAGTCCACAGCTCCAAGAGTCAGTTTAAACTGGAATAGCTCTGTTCGGATCAAGTCTGGGGAACAGTACACAGCTGCAAGAGTCAATTTAAATAGGAATAGCTCAGTTCTGATCTATGCTGGGGAACAGCAGACAGTTCCAAGAGTCAGTTTAAACAGGAATAACTCACTTCTTTTCAATGCTGTGCTGGGAAACAGTACACAGCTCCAAGAGCCCATTTAAACAAGAATAGATTAGTTCTGATCTATGCTGGGGAACAGTACATAGCTCCAAGAGTCAGTCTAACCAGGATTAACTCAGTTCTGATCTATGCTGGGGAACAGTACACAGCTCTAAGAGTCAGTCTAAACAGAAATAGCTCAGTTCTGGTCACTTCTGAGGAACAGTACACAGCTCCAATAGTCAGTTTAAACAGGAATAGCTCACTTCTGTTCAATTCTGGGGAACAGTACACAGCTCCAAGAGTCAGTTTAAGCAGGAATAACTCAGTTCGGATCTATGCTGGGGAACAGTACAAAGCTCGAAGAGTCTGTTTAAACAGGAATAAATCAGTTCTGATCTATGCTGGGGAACAGTACACACCTCAAAGATTCAGTTTTAAAAGGAATAACACTGTTCTTTTCCATGCTGGGGAACAGTACACAACTCCAAGAGTAAGTTTAAGCAGTAATAACTCAGTTCTGGGGAAAAGTACACATGTCCAAGAGTCAGTTTAAATTGGGATATATCAGTTCTGATCTATGCTGGGGAAATGAAGACAGCTCAGAGTCAGCTTAAAGAAAAATAGCTCAGTTCTACTCTCTTCTGGTGAACAGTATACAGCTCTAAGTCAATTTAAACAGGAACAGCTTAGTTCTGATCTATGCTGGGGAACAGTACATAGATCAAAGAGTCAGTCTAACCAGGATTAACTCAGTTCTGATCACATCTGGGGAACAGTACAAAGCTCTAAGATTCAGTTTAAACAAGAAGAAATCAGTTCTGATCAGTTCTGGGAAACAGTACACAGCCCCAAGAGTCAGGTTAAACAGGACTAGCTCAGTTCTGATCTATACTGGGGAACAGTACACAGTTCCAAGAGTCAGTTTAAACAGGAATAACTTAGTTGTGATCAATGCTGGGGAACAGTACACAGATCCCAAGCGTCAGTTTAATTAGGAGTACTTCAGTTCTGATCTGTGCTGGGGAAGAGGATACAGCTCCAAGAGTCAAGTTAAACAGGAATAGCTCAGTTCTGATCTATGTTGGGGAACAGTGCACAACTCCAAGGGTAAGTTTAAACAGGAATAACTCACTTTTGATCTATGCTGGGGAACAGTACACCACTACAAGAATCAAATTAAACAGGAATATATCAGTTCTGACCTGTGCTGGTGAAAAGTACACAGCTCGATGAGTCTGTTTAAACAGGAATAAATCAGTTCTGATCAATGCTGGGGAACAGTACACAACTCAGTAAGTTTAAGCAGTAATAACTCAGTTCTGACCAGTTCTGGGGAAAAGTACACACATCCAAGAGTCAGTTTAAATATGGATATATCAGTTCTGATCTATGCTGGGGAACAGAACACAGCTCAGAATCAGTTTAAAGAAAAATAGCTCAGTTCTACTCTCTTCTGGTGAAAAGTATACAGCTCCAAGTCAATTTAAACAGGAATAACTCAGTTCTGATCAGTTCTGGGGAATAGTACACAGTTCCAAGATTCAGTTTAAGCAGGAATAGCTCAGTTTTGATCTATGCTGGGGAACAGTAGACAGCTCGAAGAGTCTGTTTAAACAGGAATAAATCAGTTCGGATCTATGCTGGGGAACAGTACACAGCTCCAAGGCCAATTTAAACAGGAATATATCAGTTCTGATCAGTTCTGGGGAAAAGTACACAGCTCCAAGAGTCAGTTTAAAAAGGAATAACATTGTTCTTTTCTATGCTGGGGAACAGTACACAACTCAAGAGTAAGTTTAAGCAGTAATAACTCAGTTCTGATAAGTTCTGGGGAAAAGTACAAACATCCAAGAGTCAGTTTAAAAAGGGATATATCAGTTCTGATCTTTGTTGGGGAATAGTGCACAGCTCCAAGGGTAAGTTTAAACAGGGATAACTCACTTTTGATCTATGCTGGGGAACAGTACACCACTACCAGAATCAAATTAAACAGGAATATATCAGTTCTGACCTGTGCTGGTGAAAAGTACACAGCTCAATGAGTCTGTTTAAACAGGAATAAATCAGTTCTGATCTATGCTGGGGAACAGTACACACCTCCAAGAGTTAGTTTAAAAAGGAATAACTCTGTTCTTTTCTATGCTGGGGAACAGTACACAACTCCAAGAGTAAGTTTAAGCAGTAATAACTCAGTTCTGACCAGTTCTGGGGAAAAGTACACACGTCCAAGAGTCAGTTTAAATAGGATATATCAGTTCTGATCTATGCTGGGGAATAGAACACAGCTCAGAGTCAGTTTAAAGAAAAATAGCTCAGTTTTACTCTCTTCTGGTGAAAAGTATACAGCTCCAAGTCAATTTAAACAGGAATAACTCAGTTCTGATCAGTTCTGGGGAACAGTACACAGCTCCAAGAGTCAGTTTAAACAGGAATAGCTAAGTCCTGATCTGGTCTGGGGAACAGTACACAGCTGCAAGAGTCAATTTAAACAGGAATAGCTCAGTTCTGATCTATGCTGGGGAAGAGTACAAAGTTCCAAGACTTAGTTTAAATAGGAATAACTCACTTCTTTTCAATGCTGCTCTGGGGAACAGTACACAGCTCCAAGAATCAATTTAAACAAGAATAGCTTAGTTCTGATCTATGCTGGGGAACAGTACATAGCTCCAAGAGTCAGTCTATCCAGGATTAACTCAGTTCTGATTTATGCTGGGGAACAGTACACAGCTCTAAGAGTCAGTTTAAACAGAAATAGCTCAGTTCAGGTCACTTCTGGGGAACAGTACTCAGCTCCAAGAGTCAGTTTAAACAGGAATAGCTCACTTCTGATCAGTACTGGGGAACAGTACACAGCTCCAAGGCCAATTTAAACAGAAATAGCTCAGTTCTGATCACATCTGGGGAATAGTACACAGCTCCAAGAGTCAGTTTAAACAGGAATAGCTCACTTCTGATCAGTTCTGGGGAACAGTACACAGCTCCAAGAGTCAATTTAAACAGGAATAGCTCAGTTCTGATCTAAGCTGGGGAACAGTACACAGCTCCAAGAGTAAGTTTAAAAAGGAATAACACTGTTCTTTTTTATGCTGGGGAACAGTACACAACTCCAAAAGTAAGTTTAAGCAGTAATAACTCAGTTCTGATCAGTTCTGGGGAAAAGTACACATGTCCAATAGTCAGTTTAAATAGGGATATATCAGTTCTGATCTATGCTCAGTCAGTTTAAAGAAAAATAGCTCAGTTCTGATCTATGCTGGGGAACAGTATACAGCTTTAAGTCAATGTAAACATGAATAACTCAGTTCTGATCAGTTCTGGAGAACAGTCCACAGCTCCAAGAGTCAGTTTAAACTGGAATAGCTCTGTTGGATCAAGTCTGGGGAACAGTACACAGCTGCAAGAGTCAATTTAAATAGGAATAGCTCAGTTCTGATCTATGCTGGGGAACAGCAGACAGTTCCAAGAGTCAGTTTAAACAGGAATAACTCACTTCTTTTCAATGCTGTGCTGGGAAACAGTACACAGCTCCAAGAGCCCATTTAAACAAGAATAGATTAGTTCTGATCTATGCTGGGGAACAGTACATAGCTCCAAGAGTCAGTCTAACCAGGATTAACTCAGTTCTGATCTATGCTGGGGAACAGTACACAGCTCTAAGAGTCAGTCTAAACAGAAATAGCTCAGTTCTGGTCACTTCTGAGGAACAGTACACAGCTCCAATAGTCAGTTTAAACAGGAATAGCTCACTTCTGTTCAATTCTGGGGAACAGTACACAGCTCCAAGAGTCAGTTTAAGCAGGAATAACTCAGTTCGGATCTATGCTGGGGAACAGTACAAAGCTCGAAGAGTCTGTTTAAACAGGAATAAATCAGTTCTGATCTATGCTGGGGAACAGTACACACCTCAAAGATTCAGTTTTAAAAGGAATAACACTGTTCTTTTCCATGCTGGGGAACAGTACACAACTCCAAGAGTAAGTTTAAGCAGTAATAACTCAGTTCTGGGGAAAAGTACACATGTCCAAGAGTCAGTTTAAATTGGGATATATCAGTTCTGATCTATGCTGGGGAAATGAAGACAGCTCAGAGTCAGCTTAAAGAAAAATAGCTCAGTTCTACTCTCTTCTGGTGAACAGTATACAGCTCTAAGTCAATTTAAACAGGAATAACTCAGTTCTGATCAGTTCTGGGGAACAGTCCACAGCTCCAAGAGTCAGTTTAAACAGGAATAGCTCAGTTCAGATCAGGTCTGGGGAACAGTACACAGCTGCAAGAGTCAATTTAAACAGGAACAGCTTAGTTCTGATCTATGCTGGGGAACAGTACATAGATCAAAGAGTCAGTCTAACCAGGATTAACTCAGTTCTGATCACATCTGGGGAACAGTACAAAGCTCTAAGATTCAGTTTAAACAAGAAGAAATCAGTTCTGATCAGTTCTGGGGAACAGTACACAGCCCCAAGAGTCAAGTTAAACAGGACTAGCTCAGTTCTGATCTATACTGGGGAACAGTACACAGTTCCAAGAGTCAGTTTAAACAGGAATAACTTAGTTGTGATCAATGCTGGGGAACAGTACACAGATCCCAAGCGTCAGTTTAATTAGGAGTACTTCAGTTCTGATCTGTGCTGGGGAAGAGGATACAGCTCCAAGAGTCAAGTTAAACAGGAATAGCTCAGTTCTGATCTATGTTGGGGAACAGTGCACAACTCCAAGGGTAAGTTTAAACAGGAATAACTCACTTTTGATCTATGCTGGGGAACAGTACACCACTACAAGAATCAAATTAAACAGGAATATATCAGTTCTGACCTGTGCTGGTGAAAAGTACACAGCTCGATGAGTCTGTTTAAACAGGAATAAATCAGTTCTGATCAATGCTGGGGAACAGTACACAACTCAGTAAGTTTAAGCAGTAATAACTCAGTTCTGACCAGTTCTGGGGAAAAGTACACACATCCAAGAGTCAGTTTAAATATGGATATATCAGTTCTGATCTATGCTGGGGAACAGAACACAGCTCAGAATCAGTTTAAAGAAAAATAGCTCAGTTCTACTCTCTTCTGGTGAAAAGTATACAGCTCCAAGTCAATTTAAACAGGAATAACTCAGTTCTGATCAGTTCTGGGGAATAGTACACAGTTCCAAGATTCAGTTTAAGCAGGAATAGCTCAGTTTTGATCTATGCTGGGGAACAGTAGACAGCTCGAAGAGTCTGTTTAAACAGGAATAAATCAGTTCGGATCTATGCTGGGGAACAGTACACAGCTCCAAGGCCAATTTAAACAGGAATATATCAGTTCTGATCAGTTCTGGGGAAAAGTACACAGCTCCAAGAGTCAGTTTAAAAAGGAATAACATTGTTCTTTTCTATGCTGGGGAACAGTACACAACTCCAAGAGTAAGTTTAAGCAGTAATAACTCAGTTCTGATAAGTTCTGGGGAAAAGTACAAACATCCAAGAGTCAGTTTAAAAAGGGATATATCAGTTCTGATCTTTGTTGGGGAATAGTGCACAGCTCCAAGGGTAAGTTTAAACAGGGATAACTCACTTTTGATCTATGCTGGGGAACAGTACACCACTACCAGAATCAAATTAAACAGGAATATATCAGTTCTGACCTGTGCTGGTGAAAAGTACACAGCTCAATGAGTCTGTTTAAACAGGAATAAATCAGTTCTGATCTATGCTGGGGAACAGTACACACCTCCAAGAGTTAGTTTAAAAAGGAATAACTCTGTTCTTTTCTATGCTGGGGAACAGTACACAACTCCAAGAGTAAGTTTAAGCAGTAATAACTCAGTTCTGACCAGTTCTGGGGAAAAGTACACACGTCCAAGAGTCAGTTTAAGAAGGATATATCAGTTCTGATCTATGCTGGAGAACAGAACACAGCTCAGAGTCAGTTTAAAGAAAAAAAGCTCAGTTTTACTCTCTTCTGGTGAAAAGTATACAGCTCCAAGTCAATTTAAACAGGAATAACTCAGTTCTGATCAGTTCTGGGGAACAGTACACAGCTCCAAGAGTCAGTTTAAACAGGAATAGCTCAGTCCTGATCTGGTCTGGGGAACAGCACACAACTGCAAGAGTCAATTGAAACAGGAATAGCTCAGTTCTGATCTATGCTGGGGAACAGTACAAAGTTCCAAGAGTTAGTTTAAATAGGAATAACTCACTTCTTTTCAATGCTGCTCTGGGGAACAGTACACAGCTCCAAGAGTCAATTTGAACAAGAATAGCTTAGTTCTGATCTATGCTGGGCAACAGTACATAGCTCCAAGAGTCAGTCTACCCAGGATTAACTCAGTTCTGATTTATGCTGGGGAACAGTAAACAGCTCTAAGAGTCAGTTTAAACAGAAATAGCTCAGTTCAGGTCACTTCTGGGGAACAGTACTCAGCTCCAAGAGTCAGTTTAAACAGGAATAGCTCACTTCTGATCAGTTCTGGGGAACAGTACACAGCTCAAGGCCAATTTAAACAGAAATAGCTCAGTTCTGATCACATCTGGGGAATAGTACACAGCTCCAAGAGTCAGTTTAAACAGGAATAGCTCACTTCTGATCAGTTCTGGGGAACAGTACACAGCTCCAAGAGTCAATTTAAACAGGAATAGCTCAGTTCTGATCTAAGCTGGGGAACAGTACACAGCTCCAAGAGTAAGTTTAAAAAGGAATAACACTGTTCTTTTCTATGCTGGGGAACAGTACACAACTCCAAGAGTAAGTTTAAGCAGTAATAACTCAGTTCTGATCAGTTCTGGGGAAAAGTACACATGTCCAATAGTCAGTTTAAATAGGGATATATCAGTTCTGATCTATGCTCAGTCAGCTTAAAGAAAAATAGCTCAGTTCTGATCTATGCTGGGGAACAGAACACAGCTCAGAGTCAGCTTAATGAAAAATAGCTCAGTTCTACTCTCTTCTGGTGAACAGTATATAGCTCTAAGTCAATGTAAACAGGAATAACTCAGTTCTGATCAGTTCTGGGGAACAGTCCACAGCTCCAAGAGTCAGTTTAAACTGGAATAGCTCTGTTCGGATCAAGTCTGGGGAACAGTACACAGCTGCAAGAGTCAATTTAAACAGGAATAACTCAGTTCTGATCTATGCTGGGGAACAGTACACAGCTCGAAGAGTCTGTTTAAACAGGAGTAAATCAGTTCTGATCTATGCTGGGGAACAGTACACACCTCAAAGATTCAGTTTTAAAAGGAATAACACTGTTCTTTTCCATGCTGGGGAACAGTACACAACTCCAAGAGTAAGTTTAAGCAGTAATAACTCAGTTCTGGGGAAAAGTACACATGTCCAAGAGTCAGTTTAAATTGGGATATATCAGTTCTGATCTATGCTGGGGAAATGAAGACAGCTCAGAGTCAGCTTAAAGAAAAATAGCTCAGTTCTACTCTCTTCTGGTGAACAGTATACAGCTCTAAGTCAATTTAAACAGGAATAACTCAGTTCTGATCAGTTCTGGGGAACAGTCCACAGCTCCAAGAGTCAGTTTAAACAGGAATAGCTCAGTTCAGATCAGGTCTGGGGAACAGTACACAGCTGCAAGAATCAATTTAAACAAGAACAGCTTAGTTCTGATCTATGCTGGGGAACAGTACATAGATCAAAGAGTCAGTCTAACCAGGATTAACTCAGTTCTGATCACATCTGGGGAACAGTACAAAGCTCTAAGATTCAGTTTAAACAAGAAGAAATCAGTTCTGATCAGTTCTGGGGAACAGTACACAGCCCCAAGAGTCAAGTTAAACAGGACTAGCTCAGTTCTGATCTATACTGGGGAACAGTACACAGTTCCAAGAGTCAGTTTAAACAGGAATAACTTAGTTGTGATCAATGCTGGGGAACAGTACACAGATCCCAAGCGTCAGTTTAATTAGGAGTACTTCAGTTCTGATCTGTGCTGGGGAAGAGGATACAGCTCAAGAGTCAAGTTAAACAGGAATAGCTCAGTTCTGATCTATGTTGGGGAACAGTGCACAACTCCAAGGGTAAGTTTAAACAGGAATAACTCACTTTTGATCTATGCTGGGGAACAGTACACCACTACAAGAATCAAATTAAACAGGAATATATCAGTTCTGACCTGTGCTGGTGAAAAGTACACAGCTCGATGAGTCTGTTTAAACAGGAATAAATCAGTTCTGATCAATGCTGGGGAACAGTACACAACTCAGTAAGTTTAAGCAGTAATAACTCAGTTCTGACCAGTTCTGGGGAAAAGTACACACATCCAAGAGTCAGTTTAAATAGGGATATATCAGTTCTGATCTATGCTGGGGAACAGAACACAGCTCAGAATCAGTTTAAAGAAAAATAGCTCAGTTCTACTCTCTTCTGGTGAAAAGTATACAGCTCCAAGTCAATTTAAACAGGAATAACTCAGTTCTGATCAGTTCTGGGGAATAGTACACAGTTCCAAGATTCAGTTTAAGCAGGAATAGCTCAGTTTTGATCTATGCTGGGGAACAGTAGACAGCTCGAAGAGTCTGTTTAAACAGGAATAAATCAGTTCGGATCTATGCTGGGGAACAGTACACAGCTCCAAGGCCAATTTAAACAGGAATATATCAGTTCTGATCAGTTCTGGGGAAAAGTACACAGCTCCAAGAGTCAGTTTAAAAAGGAATAACATTGTTCTTTTCTATGCTGGGGAACAGTACACAACTCCAAGAGTAAGTTTAAGCAGTAATAACTCAGTTCTGATAAGTTCTGGGGAAAAGTACTAACATCCAAGAGTCAGTTTAAAAAGGGATATATCAGTTCTGATCTTTGTTGGGGAATAGTGCACAGCTCCAAGGGTAAGTTTAAACAGGGATAACTCACTTTTGATCTATGCTGGGGAACAGTACACCACTACCAGAATCAAATTAAACAGGAATATATCAGTTCTGACCTGTGCTGGTGAAAAGTACACAGCTCAATGAGTCTGTTTAAACAGGAATAAATCAGTTCTGATCTATGCTGGGGAACAGTACACACCTCCAAGAGTTAGTTTAAAAAGGAATAACTGTTCTTTTCTATGCTGGGGAACAGTACACAACTCCAAGAGTAAGTTTAAGCAGTAATAACTCAGTTCTGACCAGTTCTGGGGAAAAGTACACACGCCCAAGAGTCAGTTTAAAAAGGATATATCAGTTCTGATCTATGCTGGAGAACAGAACACAGCTCAGAGTCAGTTTAAAGAAAAAAAGATCAGTTTTACTCTCTTCTGGTGAAAAGTATACAGCTCCAAGTCAATTTAAACAGGAATAACTCAGTTCTGATCAGTTCTGGGGAACAGTACACAGCTCCAAGAGTCAGTTTAAACAGGAATAGCTCAGTCCTGATCTGGTCTGGGGAACAGTACACAACTGCAAGAGTCAATTGAAACAGGAATAGCTCAGTTCTGATCTATGCTGGGGAACAGTACAAAGTTCCAAGAGTTAGTTTAAATAGGAATAACTCACTTCTTTTTAATGCTGCTCTGGGGAACAGTACACAGCTCCAAGAGTCAATTTGAACAAGAATAGCTTAGTTCTGATCTATGCTGGGCAACAGTACATAGCTCCAAGAGTCAGTCTACCCAGGATTAACTCAGTTCTGATTTATGCTGGGGAACAGTAAACAGCTCTAAGAGTCAGTTTAAACAGAAATAGCTCAGTTCAGGTCACTTCTGGGGAACAGTACTCAGCTCCAAGAGTCAGTTTAAACAGGAATAGCTCACTTCTGATCAGTTCTGGGGAACAGTACACAGCTCCAAGGCCAATTTAAACAGAAATAGCTCAGTTCTGATCACATCTGGGGAATAGTACACAGCTCCAAGAGTCAGTTTAAACAGGAATAGCTCACTTCTGATCAGTTCTGGGGAACAGTACACAGCTCCAAGAGTCAATTTAGACAGGAATAGCTCAGTTCTGATCTAAGCTGGGGAACAGTACACAGCTCCAAGAGTAAGTTTAAAAAGGAATAACACTGTTCTTTTCTATGCTGGGGAACAGTACACAACTCCAAGAGTAAGTTTAAGCAGTAATAACTCAGTTCTGATCAGTTCTGGGGAAAAGTACACATGTCCAATAGTCAGTTTAAATAGGGATATATCAGTTCTGATCTATGCTCAGTCAGCTTAAAGAAAAATAGCTCAGTTCTGATCTATGCTGGGGAACAGAGCACAGCTCAGAGTCAGCTTAATGAAAAATAGCTCAGTTCTACTCTCTTCTGGTGAACAGTATACAGCTCTAAGTCAATGTAAACAGGAATAACTCAGTTCTGATCAGTTCTGGGGAACAGTACACAACTCCAAGAGTAAGTTTAAGCAGTAATAACTCAGTTCTGATCAGTTCTGGGGAAAAGTACACATGTCCAATAGTCAGTTTAAATAGGGATATATCAGTTCTGGTCTATGCTGGGGAAGAGAACACAGCTCAGAGTCAGCTTAAAGAAAAATAGCTCAGTTCTACTCTCTTCTGGTGAGCAGTATACCCCTCTAAGTCAATGTAAACATGAATAACTCAGTTCTGATCAGTTCTGGGGAACAGTCCACAGCTCCAAGAGTCAGTTTAAACAGGAATAGCTCTGTTCGGATCAGGTCTGGGGAACAGTACACAGCTGCAAGAGTCAATTTAAACAGGAATAGCTCAGTTCGGATCTATGCTGGGGAACAGCAGACAGTTCCAAGAGTCAGTTTAAACAGGAATAACTCAATTATTTTCAATGCTGTGCTGGGGAACAGTACACAGCTCCAGGAGTCCATTTAAACAAGAATAGATTAGTTCTGATCTATGCTGGGGAACAGTACATAGCTCCAAGAGTCAGTCTAACCAGGATTAACTCAGTTCTGATCTATGCTGGGGAACAGTACACAGCTCTATGAGTCAGTTTAAACAGAAATAGCTCAGTTCTGGTCACTTCTGAGGAACAGTACACAGCTCCAAGAGTCAAGTTAAACAGGAATAGCTCAATTCTGATCTAAGCTGGGGAACAGTACATAGCTCCAAGATTCAGCTTAAACAGGAATAAATCAGTTCTGATCAGTTCTGGGGAACAGTACACAGCCCCAAGAGTCAAGTTAATCAGGACTAGCTCAGTTCTGATCTATACTGGGGAACAGTACACAGTTCCAAGAGTCAGTTTAAACAGGAATAACTTAGTTGTGATCAATGCTGGGGAACAGTACACAGATCCCAAGCGTCAGTTTAATTAGGAGTACTTCAGTTCTGATCTGTGCTGGGGAAGAGGATACAGCTCCAAGAGTCAAGTTAAACAGGAATAGCTCAGTTCTGATCTATGTTGGGGAACAGTGCACAACTCCAAGGGTAAGTTTAAACAGGAATAACTCACTTTTGATCTATGCTGGGGAACAGTACACCACTACAAGAATCAAATTAAACAGGAATATATCAGTTTTGACCTGTGCTGGTGAAAAGTACACAGCTCGATGAGTCTGTTTAAAACAGGACTAAATCAGTTCTGATCAATGCTGGGGAACAGTACACAACTCCAAGAGTATGTTTAAGCAGTAATAACTCAGTTCTGACCAGTTCTGGGGAAAAGTACACACATCCAAGAGTCAGTTTAAATAGGGATATATCAGTTCTGATCTATGCTGGGGAACAGAACACAGCTCAGAATCAGTTTAAAGAAAAATAGCTCAGTTCTACTCTCTTCTGGTGAAAAGTATACAGCTCCAAGTCAATTTAAACAGGAATAACTCAGTTCTGATCAGTTCTGGGGAATAGTACACAGTTCCAAGATTCAGTTTAAGCAGGAATAGCTCAGTTTTGATCTATGCTGGGGAACAGTAGACAGCTCGAAGAGTCTGTTTAAACAGGAATAAATCAGTTCAGATCTATGCTGGGGAACAGTACACAGCTCCAAGGCCAATTTAAACAGGAATATATCAGATCTGATCAGTTCTGGGGAAAAGTACACAGCTCCAAGAGTCAGTTTAAAAAGGAATAACATTGTTCTTTTCTATGCTGGGGAACAGTACACAACTCCAAGAGTAAGTTTAAGCAGTAATAGCTCAGTTCTGATAAGTTCTGGGGAAAAGTACAAACATCCAAGAGTCAGTTTAAAAAGGGATATATCAGTTCTGATCTTTGTTGGGGAATAGTGCACAACTCCAAGGGTAAGTTTAAGCAGGGATAACTCACTTTTGATCTATGCTGGGGAACAGTACACCAACTACCAGAATCAAATTAAACAGGAATATATCAGTTCTGACCTGTGCTGGTGAAAAGTACACAGCTCAATGAGTCTGTTTAAACAGGAATAAATCAGTTCTGATCTATGCTGGGGAACAGTACACACCTCCAAGAGTTAGTTTAAAAAGGAATAACTCTGTTCTTTTCTATGCTGGGGAACAGTACACAACTCCAAGAGTAAGTTTAAGCAGTAATAACTCAGTTCTGACCAGTTCTGGGGAAAAGTACACACGTCCAAGAGTCAGTTTAAATAGGATATATCAGTTCTGATCTATGCTGGGGAACAGAACACAGCTCAGAGTCAGTTTAAAGAAAAAAAGCTCAGTTTTACTCTCTTCTGTTGAAAAGTATGCAGCTCCAAGTCAATTTAAACAGGAATAACTCAGTTCTGATCAGTTCTGGGGAACAGTACACAGCTCCAAGAGTCAGTTTAAACAGGAATAGCTCAGTCCTGATCTGGTCTGGGGAACAGTACACAGCTGCAAGAGTCAATTTAAACAGGAATAGCTCAGTTCTGATCTATGCTGGGGAACAGTACAAAGTTCCAAGAGTTAGTTTAAATAGGAATAACTCACTTCTTTTCAATGCTGCTCTGGGGAACAGTACACAGCTCCAAGAGTCAATTTAAACAAGAATAGCTTAGTTCTGATCTATGCTGGGGAACAGTACATAGCTCCAAGAGTCAGTCTATCCAGGACTAACTCAGTTCTGATTTATGCTGGGGAACAGTACACAGCTCTAAGAGTCAGTTTAAACAGAGATAGTTCAGTTCAGGTCACCTCTGGGGAACAGTACTCAGCTCCAAGAGTCAGTTTAAACAGGAATAGCTCACTTCTGATCAGTTCTGGGGAACAGTACACAGCTCCAAGGCCAATTTAAACAGAAATAGCTCAGTTCTGATCACATCTGGGGAATAGTACACAGCTCCAAGAGTCAGTTTAAACAGGAATAGCTCACTTCTGATCAGTTCTGGGGAACAGTACACAGCTCCAAGAGTCAATTTAAACAGGAATAGCTCAGTTCTGATCTAAGCTGGGGAACAGTACACAGCTGCAAGAGTAAGTTTAAAAAGGAATAACACTGTTCTTTTCTATGCTGGGGAACAGTACACAACTCCAAGAGTAAGTTTAAGCAGTAATAACTCAGTTCTGATCAGTTCTGGGGAAAAGTACACATGTCCAATAGTCAGTTTAAATAGGGATATATCAGTTCTGATCTATGCTCAGTCAGCTTAAAGAAAAATAGCTCAGTTCTGATCTATGCTGGGGAACAGAACACAGCTCAGAGTCAGCTTAATGAAAAATAGCTCAGTTCTACTCTCTTCTGGTGAACAGTATACAGCTCTAAGTCAATGTAAACAGGAATAACTCAGTTCTGATCAGTTCTGGGGAAAAGTACACATGTCCAATAGTCAGTTTAAATAGGGATATATCAGTTCTGATCTATGCTGGGGAACAGAACACAGCTCAGAGTCAGCTTAAAGAAAAATAGCTCAGTTCTACTCTCTTCTGGTGAACAGTATACAGCTCTAATTCAATGTAAACATGAATAACTCAGTTCTGATCAGTTCTGGGGAACAGTCCACAGCTCCAAGAGTCAGTTTAAACAGGAATAGCTCTGTTCGGATCAGGTCTGGGGAACAGTACACAGCTGCAAGAGTCAATTTAAACAGGAATAGCTCAGTTCTGATCTATGCTGGGGACAGCAGACAGTTCCAAGAGTCAGTTTAAACAGGAATAACTCAATTATTTTCAATGCTGTTCTGGGGAACAGTACACAGCTCCAGGAGTCCATTTAAACAAGAATAGATTAGTTCTTATCTATGCTGGGGAACAGTACATAGCTCCAAGAGTCAGTCTAACCAGGATTAACTCAGTTCTGATCTATGCTGGGGAACAGTACACAGCTCTAAGAGTCAGTCTAAACAGAAATAGCTCAGTTCTGGTCACTTCTGAGGAACAGTACACAGCTCCAAGTGTCAGTTTAAACAGGAATAGCTCACTTCTGTTCAATTCTGGGGAACAGTACACAGCTCCAAGAGTCAAGTTAAACAGGAATAGCTCAATTCTGATCTAAGCTGGGGAACAGTACATAGCTCCAAGATTCAGTTTAAACAGGAATAAATCAGTTCTGATCAGTTCTGGGGAACAGTACACAGCCCCAAGAGTCAAGTTAAACAGGACTAGCTCAGTTCTGATCTATACTGGGGAACAGTACACAGTTCCAAGAGTCAGTTTAAACAGGAATAACTTAGTTGTGATCTATGCTGGGGAACAGGCACAGCTCCACGGGTAAGTTTAAACAGGAATAACTCACTTTTGAGCTATGCTGGGTAACAGTACACCACTACAAGACTCAAATTAAACAGGAATATATCAGTTCTGACCTGTGCTGCTGAAAAGTACACAGCTCGATGAGTCTGTTTAAACAGGAATAAATCAGTTCTGATCAATGCTGGGGAACAGTACACAACTCCAAGAGTAAGTTTAAGCAGTAATAACTCAGTTCTGACCAGTTCTGGGGAAAAGTACACACATCCAAGAGTCAGTTTAAATAAGGATATATCAGTTCTGATCTATGCTGGGGAACAGAACACAGCTCAGAATCAGTTTAAAGAAACATAGCTCAGTTCTACTCTCTTCTAGTGAAAAGTATACAGCTCCAAGTCAATTTAAACAGGAATAACTCAGTTCTGATCAGTTCTGGGGAATAGTACACAGTTCCAAGAGTATGTTTAAACAGAAATAGCTCAGTTTTGTTCTATGCTGGGGAACAGTAGACAGCTCGAAGAATCTGTTTAAACAGGAATAAATCAGTTCTGATCTATGCTGGGGAACAGTACACAGCTCCAAGGCCAATTTAAACAGGAATATATCAGTTCTGATCAGTTCTGGGGAAAAGTACACAGCTCCAAGAGTCAGTTTAAAAAGGAATAAAATTGTTTTTTTCTATGCTTGGGAACAGTACACAACTCCAAGAGTAAGTTTAAGCAGTAATAACTCAGTTCTGATCAGTTCTGGGGAAAAGTACACACGTCCAAGAGTCAGTTTAAAATGGGATATATCTGTTCTGATCTTTGTTGGGAAACAGTGCACAGCTCCAAGGGTAAGTTTAAACAGGGATAACTCACTTTTGATCTATGCTGGGGAACAGTACACCACTACCAGAATCAAATTAAACAGGAATATATCAGTTCTGACCTGTGCTGGTGAAAAGTACACAGCTCGATGAGTCTATTTAAACAGGAATAAATCAGTCCTTTTCTATGCTGGTGAACAGTACACAACTCCAAGAGTAAGTTTAAGCAGTAATAACTCAGTCCTGACCAGTTCTGGGGAAAAGTACAAACGTCCATGAGTCAGTTTAAATAGGATATATCAGTTCTGATCTATGCTGGGGAACAGAACACAGCTCATAGTCAGTTTAAAGAAAAATAGCTCAGTTCTACTCTCTTCTGGTGAAAAGTATACAGCTCCAAGTCAATTTCAACAGGAATATCTCAGTTCTGATCAGTTCTGGGGAACAGTACACAGCTCCAAGAGTCAGTTTAAACAGGAATAGCTCAGTCCTGATCTGGTCTGGGGAACAGTACACAGCTGCAAGAGTCAATTTAAACAGGAATAGCTCAGTTCTGATCTATGCTGGGGAACAGTACACAGTTCCAAGAGTCAGTTTAAATAGGAATAACATTTCTTTTCAATGCTGCTCTGGGGAACAGTACACAGCTCCAAGAGTCAATTTAAACAAGAATAGCTTAGTTCTGATCTATGCTGGGGAACAGTACATGTCTCCAAGAGTCAGTCTATGCAGGATTAACTCAGTTCTGATTTATGCTGGGGAACAGTACACAGCTCTAAGAGTCAGTTTAAACATAAATAGCTCAGTTCAGGTCACTTCTGGGGATCAGTACTCAGCTCCAAGAGTCAGTTTAAACAGGAATAGCGCACTTCTGATCAGTTCTGGGGAACAGTACACAGCTCCAAGGCCAATTTAAACAGAAATAGCTTAATTCTGATCACATCTGGGGAATAGTACACAGCTCCAAGAGTCAGTTTAAACAGGAATAGCTCACTTCTGATCAGTTCTGGGGAACAGTACACAGCTCCAAGAGTCAATTTAAACAGGAATAGCTCAGTTCTGATCTAAGCTGGGGAACAGTACACAGCTCCAAGAGTAAGTTTAAAAAGGAATAACACTGTTCTTTTCTAGGCTGGGGAACAGTACACAACTCTAAGAGTAAGTTTAAGCAGTAATAACTCAGTTCTGATCAGATCTGGGGAAAAGTACACATGTCCAATAGTCAGTTTAAATAGGGATATATCAATTCTGATCTATGCTCAGTCAGCTTAAAGAAAAATAGCTCAGTTCTGATCTATGCTGGGGAACAGAACACAGCTCAGAGTCAGCTTAAAGAAAAATAGCTCAGTTCTACTCTCTTCTGGTGAACAGTATACAGCTCTAAGTCAATGTAAACAGGAATAACTCAGTTCTGATCAGTTCTGGGGAACAGTCCACAGCTCCAAGAGTCAGTTTAAACTGGAATAGCTCTGTTCGGATCAAGTCTGGGGAACAGTACACAGCTGCAAGAGTCAATTTAAACAGGAATAGCTCAGTTCTGATCTATGCTGAGGAACAGCAGACAGTTCCAAGAGTCAGTTTAAACAGGAATAACTCACTTCTTTTCAATGCTGTGCTGGGGAACAGTACACAGCTCCAAGAGTCCATTTAAACAAGAATAGCTTAGTTCTGATCTATGCTGGGGAACAGTAAATAGCTCCAAGAGTCAGTCTAACCAGGATTAACTCAGTTCTGATCTATGCTGGGGAACAGTACACAGCTCTAAGTCAGTCTAAACAGAAATAGCTCAGTTCTGGTCACTTCTGAGGAACAGTACACAGCTCCAAGAGTCAGTTTAAACAGGAATAGCTCACTTCTGTTCAGTTCTGGGGAACAGTACACAGCCCCAATAGTCAATTTAAACAGGAATAGCTCAGTTCTGATCTAAGCTGGGGAACAGTACATAGCTCCAAGATTCAGTTTAAACAGGAATAAATCAGTTCTGATCAGTTCTTGGGAACAGTACACAGCCCCAAGAGTCAAGTTAAACAGGACTAGCTCAGTTCTGATCTATACTGGGGAACAGTACACAGTTCCAAGAGTCAGTTTAAACAGGAATAACTTAGTTGTGATCTATGCTGGGGAACAGTGCACAGCTCCAAGGGTAAGTTTAAACAGGAATAACTCACTTTTGATCTATGCTGGGGAACAGTACACCACTACAAGAATCAAATTAAAAAGGAATATATCAGTTCTGACCTGTGCTGGTGAAAAGTACACAGCTCGATGAGTCTGTTTAAACAGGAATAAATCAGTTCTGATCAATGCTGGGGAACAGTATACAACTCCAAGAGTAAGTTTAAGCAGTAATAACTCAGTTCTGACCAGTTCTGGGGAAAAGTACACACATCCAAGAGTCAGTTTAAATAAGGATATATCAGTTCTGATCTATGCTGGGGAACAGTACACAGCTCCAAGGCCAATTTAAACAGGAATATATCAGTTCTGATCAGTTCTGGGGAACAGTACACAGTTCCAAGAGTCAGTTTAAATAGGAATAACATTTCTTTTCAATGCTGCTCTGGGGAACAGTACACAGCTCCAAGAGTCAATTTAAACAAGAATAGCTTAGTTCTGATCTATGCTGGGGAACAGTACATGTCTCCAAGAGTCAGTCTATGCAGGATTAACTCAGTTCTGATTTATGCTGGGGAACAGTACACAGCTCTAAGAGTCAGTTTAAACATAAATAGCTCAGTTCAGGTCACTTCTGGGGATCAGTACTCAGCTCCAAGAGTCAGTTTAAACAGGAATAGCTCACTTCTGATCAGTTCTGGGGAACAGTACACAGCTCCAAGGCCAATTTAAACAGAAATAGCTTAATTCTGATCACATCTGGGGAATAGTACACAGCTCCAAGAGTCAGTTTAAACAGGAATAGCTCACTTCTGATCAGTTCTGGGGAACAGTACACAGCTCCAAGAGTCAATTTAAACAGGAATAGCTCAGTTCTGATCACATCTGGGGAATAGTACACAGCTCCAAGAGTCAGTTTACAACGGGAATAGCTCACTTCTGATCAGTTCTGGGGAACAGTACACAGCTCCAAGAGTCAATTTAAACAGGAATAGCTCAGTTTTGATCTAAGCTGGGAAACAGTACACAGCTCCAAGAGTAAGTTTAAAAAGGAATAACACTGTTCTTTTCTATGCTGGGGAACAGTACACAACTCCAAGAGTAAGTTTAAGCAGTAATAACTCAGTTCTGATCAGTTCTGGGGAAAAGTACACATGTCCAATAGTCAGTTTAAATAGGGATATATCAGTTCTGATCTATGCTCAGTCAGCTTAAAGAAAAATAGCTCAGTTCTGATCTATGCTGGGGAACAGAACACAGCTCATAGTCAGCTTAAAGAAATATAGCTCAGTTCTACTCCTTTGTGGTGAACAGTATACAGCTCTAAGTCAATGTAAACAGGAATAACTCAGTTCTGATCAGTTCTGGGGAACAGTACACAACTCCAAGAGTAAGTTTAAGCAGTAATAACTCAGTTCTGATCAGTTCTGGTGAAAAGTACACATGTCCAGTAGTCAGTTTAAATAGGGATATATCAGTTCTGATCTATGCTGATGAACAGAACACAGCTCAGAGTCAGCTTAAAGAAAAATAGCTCAGTTCTACTCTCTTCTGGTGAACAGTATACAGCTCTAATAAACAAAACGCACAAATAACTTGTAAAAAATAAAAGATGAAAAGCACAGGTCACAAATCACGCCAGTCGAGGTAAGAAATAATATATCCTTTTACTTGTAAGCGCTTTCATGCACAGTAATATATGCACTTCCTCAGACAAATAAACAAGTATAACAAGACACTTTATATAATCCTTTGAACACCCAGATGACCCATTTCATAGGTAATTATTCAATTTGTTAAGGAAAATTACTTGAAATAAGGGTTATCAAAAGCCACCTTCAATTCTTAAAAGACCTAGCCCTTATTTACATTGCTAAACCTACCATCTACCAATTTTTACCATTACAATATACAATATAAAAATACAAACAAATAATCACACAAAATAATATCATGTGTATTAGAATCTTAGTTTAAAAATATATCTATGTCTATTATAATTGTTTCAATGATATTTCAAATAAATATGTATAAATATATGTATGTATTTTTAAATATATATGTGTATTTTTAAATCGAATACACAATAAATATATATAAATCTACAATATTTTATAATTATTAATAACAATTAAAGCAAAAAATGTATGTATGTATATATAGTTGATAATAGTGTGTATATATTGAACATATAGTCGCAATAAAAGTAATCACAATAAGAAAATACGAGTATGGACATGTATTTTATAAAAGAAACATTTCATCTGTTTAAGGCTTTATTGTTAAGTAAACATTTTATGGAACACATGTCATTAATTCCTGGAAAAGTATAAGCATTTGTTTTTAGTTGCCAAAGAAGTTCGTGTTCCTGCAACTTTAAACACCATGCTCCCCCTCTAGGATTCCTTTGGACTTTCTCAACTACATTGAATAGAAAACTGTGTGAGTTGTTTTCTTTAACGTGTTTAGCTAAGGCGTTGGACAGATTTTGTTTAGATATAGCGTATAGGTGTTCATATATACGAGTCTTCAGTAAACGCTCTGTCTTCCCAAAATAGTATGCAGCACAGTCTTTACACTTAGCAAGATAAATAACTCCTTGACTTTCACAGTTATATTTGTCATTAATATGATACTTAATACCTCGAACTGTGAAAGTGGAGCCTGTTTGAATAAACTTGCAATATTTACAACGACCACACTTATACATCCCTTTATTAGGCTTAAAAGTTTTTGAAGGGAATTCTAATAATTGTTTTATAGTTAATCCCTTCCTATATACTATAAGAGGTTTTGAACCTAATAGAGAGTATAGATGTTTGTCTTGTATGATACATTCCCAATTATTTTGTAATATTCCTCGTATTTGCCCTGCATTTGAATTGAATTGAGTGAGGAAACTAACGTTATAGTTGTTCATAATACTCTGATTGTTTTGAATATTGTCATCCACAGTATTTATATTTGATATTTCTGTGTTGTAAGTTGTTCCTCTAAAAATGGAACTAATAAGTCCATTTTTCCTTTTGTTGTTTACCTCCCAATAAACTGAACTAACTAATTGATTTGGATATCCTCTATTGTTGAACATTTCACACAGTTTCCAACATTCTTCTTCGAATGCTTCGTCCGTAGAACACATTCGAGAAGCACGGACAAATTGTCCTTTAACAACTCCCTTCTTTTGATGGAAGGGGTGGTTGCTGGTGAAATGTAAAAAAGAATTATTATATGTGGATTTTCTATATATTTTAGTAGTAAAAGCATTGTTTACTAGATCTTTTGTAATATTAATATCCAAAAAATTAATTGATATATCGCTTAGTTCATAAGTAAAATCCAAAAAGGAGGAAAAGGAATTCATTTCATCAATTAACTGTATGGCTTCCTCTGGGGTGCCATTAAGTACCATAAGAATGTCATCTTGGTACCGTGTGTACCACACCTTGATTTTACAAAATAAATGGTGTGGAAAAAGAAAAGTATGCTCCCAGAAGGCCATCACTACGTTGGCAAAACTGCCACCGCACGGGGAGCCCATTGCAACCCCTGATTGTTGCAAAAATATGTCCTTTTGGAACATAAAATAGTTGTTTTCTAGAACCAATTCTAAGATGGCAATTATCAAGTCTACTTCTTTGCCTGGGCAGTTTTTTAAGAATAGGAAATCTCTGGCCCAATCCAGCCCCGTATTTTGTGGAATAACCGTATATAGGTTTTTAATGTCAGCTGTTAGAAAGATATAATCTGCATTAAAAAGTATGTCGTTTAAATTCTGCAAGACATGCCAAGAATCCTTGCATATCTAGCTTTCAGTTTTAAGAAATGTTTTTAACTTGTCATCAACCCATTTGGTGCAAGGGTATGTTATTGAATTGCGCCCGTCTATTATAGGTCTAAAAGGTGGTGTGGAGATATTTTTATGTAGCTTCGGAACCCCGAACAAAACCGGGGTAAGGGGTGCCGGCATTGAAAAATAATGGTACAACTCAAAGGATATATTCCCCTCTATAAACAAATCACTTAAATAGTTTCTTATTTTTGATAAGCTTGATTAAGCTCATTGAGGGAAACTTTTGTGTATTCCTTAGAAGATAACAAGTCATACATTTTTTCAACATAATCTGCTTCATGCATTAAAACGGCTCCCCCGCCCTTATCGGGCTTCATTACTCGTATCTGATGTACTTTTGCAAAGGTGATTAAATCAAGTTCACTTGTAGATAGTGGTTTACTCATTCTACTTTCATTGTACAAACCCCTTAAGTGAATTTCGGTTATTTTTTCGAAAATCATTAAATTTTGATCTAAAGGGGGATTGAAAACACTTGCTACATATTCCTTAGATTGTTGAGTACCATCTTTTTCACCAAATAACATCTTCAAATTTAATTTACGCAAAAACAATTTTAAATCGCAAAGGACTTTAGCAAGGTTAAACTTTAAAGGTAATACAAATGTAAATCCCTTAGCTAACAATTCAACAAAATCTGGACTTATTTCATAACCTGTAAAATTATATATTTTAAAGTCATTGCTCTTACTCATAAGAATTCTCGGAAGTGCGTTGTCAAACATCACCTCTTCCGTTTGTTGAATGTAAACTTGTTGTGGCCTTTGCGGTTCCAGTTCGTTTTCTTCTGAACATTGGGATGACCACGCTGAAAACCCTGTTGATAATCTTGGTTGTTAGTATTCTGGTTTCGTTGTTGATTTTGTTTCTTTTTATTGTTGCTGTTAATGCGCTCACTGCGCCTAAGATGTTGGGGAAGTTGTTCGTTATGAGAAAGAACACTATTGTCAGTTTCCAAAAAGGTATCCAAGTCATCTTCTGCTGTAGGATGTGCGTCCGTTCCTAGTGTCACACTAGATTCGAATGCTGATGCGATGGTACCACGTTGGTTGTTAATTGCAGGGGGATCCGGGTAAGCGGCTCCTTTCTCATAGGCCACCTTATCCCTATAGATCTTCCTCTTCTTGGTTTCGCTTATTTTGTTAATCAAGGCTGTTATACTTGAGAAGATCCTTATGTAATCATATTCATACCTAGGAAATTCAGGATCTGATTTAATAGTTCTGTCCAAAGCCGATAATTTTTCTTTCAATGCAGCCGTTTGCTTAACATATTCATTGATTAATAAGTCCAGAAACTTAAAACCTTGCTGGTTGAAATGATCTATCAATTGTAGGTGGAATTCAGATTGTTTAATTGTGCCAGATGGGTATTTCCACTGGCGTAATCCCTTTGGCACAATCTTTAGTTTTAAGCATTCGCGGAAGTATAAAATTTCAACCTGCAACTTTTTAAACTTAAGCAAGGTAGAATCAAATTGCCTAAGATTAGCGACTATATTGCAAGACACATCTTGTAAGTCTGTTTCATTCATCAAACATCTATTGTTTGCTGAATTAAAATTAATATCAGGTGTATTAAAAAAAATCTTCTAAGCCAGGCAAGTCATTAGAACGCGTTAAATTTGTTTGTCCATTTGTAGATTCATTAACGCGTTCAACAGTGTGTATATTTTGACGTCCACCCTGTCCAGGTGGTATACTACTTATCGTAGTACTGTTAGTGCTGGCTACACTTGAAGAAGTAGTTGGAGAAATGTTGTCCGGTTGGGATACAGGAATCGGTAAAGTTGAAAAAATTGACCCTGTTTTAGGACGAACTACCGGTATACTGCTGGAACTTTTGGTCTCCACTTTAGACGCTAAATCTTCCACACGTTGTGTAAGTTGTTGAATTAATGCCGTCAAGTAACCGATAGCATCAGTGTCTTCATTGGTTCTATTAGGTGAAAGATTAGAACCAAACAAACCTTGCGACTGCAATTGTGAACCTCTGCTCCCTTCAGCCATGAGACTAATAAACAAAACGCACAAAAAACTTGTAAAAAATAAAAGATGAAAAGCACAGGTCACAAATCACGCCAGTCGAGGTAAGAAATAATATATCCTTTTACTTGTAAGCACTTTCATGCACAGTAATATATGCGCTTCCTCAGACAAATAAACAAGTATAACAAGACACTTTATATAAGCCTTTGAATACCCAGATGACCCATTTCATAGGTAATTATTCAATTTGTTAAGGAAAATTACTTGAAATAAGGGTTATCAAAAGCCAACTTCAATTCTGTAGTGAATTCAAAACTGTGTGAAATGTTCAACAATAGAGGATATCCAAATCAATTAGTTAGTTCAGTTTATTGGGAGGTAAACAACAAAAGGAAAAATGGACTTATTAGTTCCATTTTTAGAGGAACAACTTACAACACAGAAATATCAAATATAAATACTGTGGATGACAATATTCAAAACAATCAGAGTATTATGAACAACTATAACGTTAGTTTCCTCACTCAATTCAATTCAAATGCAGGGCAAATACGAGGAATATTACAAAATAACTGGGAATGTATCATACAAGACAAACATCTATACTCTCTATTAGGTTCAAAACCTCTTATAGTATATAGGAAGGGATTAACTATAAAACAATTATTAGAATTCCCTTCAAAAACTTTTAAGCCTAATAAAGGGATGTTTAAGTGTGGTCGTTGTAAATATTGCAAGTTTATTCAAACAGGCTCCACTTTCACAGTTCGAGGTATTAAGTATCATATTAATGACAAATATAACTGTGAAAGTCAAGGAGTTATTTATCTTGCTAAGTGTAAAGACTGTGCTGCATACTATTTTGGGAAGACAGAGCGTTTACTGAAGACTCGTATATATGAACACCTATACGCTATATCTAAACAAAATCTGTCCAACGCCTTAGCTAAACACGTTAAAGAAAACAACTCACACAGTTTTCTATTCAATGTAGTTGAGAATGTCCAAAGGAATCCTAGAGGGGGAGCATGGTGTTTAAAGTTGCAGGAACACGAACTTCTTTGGCAACTAAAAACAAATGCTTATACTTTTCCAGGAATTAATGACATGTGTTCCATAAAATGTTTACTTAACATTAAAGCCTTAAACAGATGAAATGTTTCTTTTATAAAATACATGTCCATACTCGTATTTTCTTATTGTGATTACTTTTATTGCGACTATATGTTCAATATATACACACTATTATCAACTATATATACATACATACATTTTTTGCTTTAATTGTTATTAATAATTATAAAATATTGTAGATTTATATATATTTATTGTGTATTCGATTTAAAAATACACATATATATTTAAAAATACATACATATATTTATACATATTTATTTGAAATATCATTGAAACAATTATAATAGACATAGATATATTTTTAAACTAAGATTCTAATACACATGATATTATTTTGTGTGATTATTTGTTTGTATTTTTATATTGTATATTGTAATGGTAAAAATTGGTAGTTGGTAGGTTTAGCAATGTAAATAAGGGCTAGGTCTTTTAAGAATTGAAGTTGGCTTTTGATAACCCTTATTTCAAGTAATTTTCCTTAATAAATTGAATAATTACCTATGAAATGGGTCATCTGGGTATTCAAAGGCTTATATAAAGTGTCTTGTTATACTTGTTTATTTGTCTGAGGAAGTGCATATATTACTGTGCATGAAAGCGCTTACAAGTAAAAGTATACAGCTCTAAGTCAATGTAAACAGGAATAACTCAGTTCTGATCAGTTCTGGGGAACAGTCCACAGCTCCAAGAGTCAGTTTAAACAGGAATAGCTCTGTTCGGATCAAGTCTGGGGAACAGTACACAGCTGCAAGAGTCAATTTAAACAGGAATAGCTCAGTTCTGATCTATGCCTGGGGAACAGCAGACAGTTCCAAGAGTCAGTTTAAACAGGAATAACTCACTTCTTTTCAATGCTGTGCTGAGGAACAGTACACAGCTCCAAGAGTCCATTTAAACAAGAATAGCTTAGTTCTGATCTATGTTGGGGAACAGTACATAGCTCCAAGAGTCAGTCTAACCAGGATTAACTCAGTTCTGATCTATGCTGGGGAACAGTACACAGCTCTAAGAGTCAGTCTAAACAGAAATAGCTCAGTTCTGGTCACTTCTGAGGAACAGTACACAGCTCCAAGAGTCAGTTTAAACAGGAATAGCTCACTTCTTTTCAGTTCTGGGGAACAGTACACAGCTCCAAGAGTCAATTTAAACAGGAATAGCTCAGTTCTGATCTAAGCTGGGGAACAGTACATAGCTCCAATATTCAGTTTAATCAGGAATAAATCAGTTCTGATCAGTTCTGTGGAACAGTACACAGCCCCAAGAGTCAAGTTAAACAGAAATAGCTCAGTTCTGATCTAAGCTGGGGAACAGTACATAGCTCCAAGATTCAGTTTAAACAGGAATAAATCAGTTCTGTTCAGTTCTGGGGAACAGTACACAGCCCCATGAGTCAAGTTAAAAAGGACTAGCTCAGTTCTGATCTATACTGGGGAACAGTACACAGTTCCTAGAGTCAATTTAAACAGGAATAACTTAGTTGTGATCAATGCTGGGGAACAGTACACAGATCCCAAGGGTCAGTTTAATTAGAAGTACTTCAGTTCTGATCTGTGCTGGGGAAGAGTACACAGCTCCAAGAGTCAAGTTAAACAGGAATAGCTCAGTTCTGATCTATGTTGGGGAACAGTGCACAGCTCCAAGGGTAAGTTTAAACAGGAATAACTCACTTTTGATCTATGCTGGGGAACAGTACACCACTACAAGAATCAAATTAAACAGGAATATATCAGTTCTGACCTGTGCTGGTGAAAAGTACACAGCTCGATGAGTCTGTTTAAACAGGAATAAATCAGTTCTGATCTAAGCTGGGGAACAGAACACAGCTCAGTCAGCTTAAAGAAAAATAGCTCAGTTCTGATCTTTGCTGGGGAGCAGTACACAGCTCCAAGAGTCAATTTAAACAGGAACAGCTTAGTTCTGATCTATGCTGGGGAACAGTACATAGATCCAAGCGTCAGTCTAACCAGGATTAACTCAGTTCTGATCTACGCTGGGGAACAGTACATAGCTCTAAGAGTCAGTTTAAACAGAAATAGCTCAGTTCTGATCACATCTGGGGAACAGTACACAGCTCCAAGAGTCAATTTAAACAGGAATAGCTCATTTCTGATCTAAGCTGGGGAACAGTACGCAGATCCAAGAATCAGTTTAAGCAGAAATAACTCAGTTCCGATCTATGCTGGGGAACAGTACACAGCTCCAAGAGTCAGTTTAAACAGGAACAACTCTTTTCTTTTCTATGCTGGGGAACAGTACACAGCTCCAAGAGTCAAGTTAAACAGGAATAACTCAGTTGTAATCTATGCTGGAGAACAGTACACAGCTCCAAGAGTCAGTTTAAATAGAAATAACTGACTTCTGTGCTGTGCTGGGGAACAGTACACAGCTCCAAGAGTCAGTTTAAACAGGAAAAGCTCAACTCTGATCAGTTCTGGGGAACAGTACACAGCTCCAAGAATCAATTTAAACAGGAATATATCAGTTCTGACCTGTGCTGGTGAAAAGTACACAGCTCCAAGAGTCAATTTAAGCAGGAATAACTCAGTTCTAATCAGTTTTGTGGAATGGTACACAGCTCCAAGAGCCAGTTTAAACAAGAATAACTCAGTTCTGATCAATTCTGAGAGACAGTACACACGTCCAAGAGTCGGTCTAAACAGGAATATATCAGTTCTGATCTATAGTGGGGAACAGTACACAGCTCCAAGAGTCAGTTTAAATAGAAATAACTCAGTTCCGATCTATGCTGGAGAACAGTCCACAGCTCCAAGAGTCAGTTTAAACAGGAATAACTCAGTTCCGATCTATGCTGGAGAACAGTACACTATCTGATGAAGCGTGGATGGACCACGCGAAAGCGCTCATTTTTTACTTCCAATAAACTGCTTTGCTGATCTTAAGAATTGCCAACGTGTTTTGTTCCTGTTACAGCAGTTTTTCTTGGATATTGGATGTTCTTACGTGTTTTGGTACCATACTTCACCTACACAGTTCTGGTCAGTTCTGGGGAACAGTACACAGCTCCAAGAGTTAGTTTAACCAGGAATAAATCATTTCTGATTAGTTCTGCGGAACAGTTCACAGCTCCTAGAGTCAAGTTAAACAAGAATAGCTCAGTTCTGACCTATACTGGTGAGAGTCAGTTTAAAAAGAATAACTCACTTCTTTTCTGTGCTGTGCTGGGGAACAATATACTGCTCTAAGAGTCAGTTTAAACAGGAATAGCTGAGTTCTAATCAGTTTTAGAGAACGGTACACAGCTCCAAGAGTCAGTTTAAACAGGAAAAAATCAGTTCTGGGGAACAGTACACAGCTCCAAGAGTTAGTTTAAACAGGAATAACTCAGTTTGGATCAGTTCTGGGGAGCAGTACACAGCTCCAAATGTCAGTTTAAGCAGGAGTAACTCAGTTCTGATCTATGCTGGGGAACAATACACAGCTCCAAGAGTCAGTTTAAACAGGAATAACTAAATTCTGATCTATGGTGGGGAAAAGTACACAGCTCTAAGAGTGAGTTAAACAGGAATAGCTCAGTTTTCATCAGTTATGGGGAACAGTACACAGCTCCAAGAGTCAAATTAAACAAGAATATATGAGTTCTGACCTATGCTGGGGAACAGTGCACAACTCCAAGAGTCAGTTTAAACAGGAATAAATCAGTTCTGATCTATGCTGGGGAACAGTACACAGCTCCAAGAGTCAGTTTAAACAGGAATAACTCAGTTCCGATCTATGCTGGGGAACAGTACACAGCTCCAAGAGTCAGTTTAAACAGGAATAACTCAGTTCCGATCTATGCTGGGGAATAGTACACAGCTCCAACAGTCAAGTTAAACAGGAATAACTCAGTTGTAATCTATGCTGTGGAACAGTACACAGCTCCAAGAGACAGTTTAAATAGAAATAACTGACTTCTTTTCTGTGCTGTGCTGGGGAACAGTACACAGCTCCAAGAGTCAGTTTAAACAGGAAAAGCTCAGTTCTGATCAGTTCTGGGGAACAGTACACAGCTCCAAGAATCAATTTAAACAGGAATATATCAGTTCTGAGCTGTGCTGGTGAAAAGTACACAGCACCAAGAGTCAGTTTAAGCAGGAATAACTCAGTTCTAATCAGTTTTGGGGAATGGTACACAGCTCCAAGAGTCAGTTTAAACATGAATAACTTAGTTCTGATCAGTTCTGGGGAACAGTACACAACTCCAAGAGCCAGTTTATGCAAGAATAACTCAGTTCTGATCAGTTTTGGGGAACAGTGCACAGCTGCAAGTGTCAATTTAAACAGGAATAGCTCAGTTCTGATCTATGCTGGGGAATAGTGCACAGCTCGAAGAGTCAATTTAAACAATAATAAATCAGTTCTGATCTATGCTGGGGAACAGTACACATCTCCAAGAGTCAGTTTAAAAAGGAATGACTGTTCTTTTCCATGCTGGGTAACAGTACACAGCTTCAAGAGTCAGTTTAAGGAGGAATAACTCAGTTTGGATCTATGCTGGGGAACAGTACACAGCTCAAAGTGTCTGTTTAAACAGGAATACATCAGTTCTGGTCTATGCCGAGGAACAGTACACAGTTCCAAGAGTCAGTTTAAACAGGAATAACACACTTCTTTTCAATGCTGTGCTGGGGAACAGTACACAACTCCAAGAGTCAATTTAAACAGGAACAGCTTAGTTCTGATGTATGCTGGGGAACAGTACATAGATCCAAGAGTCAGTCTAACCAGGATTAACTCAGTTCTGCTCTATGCTGGGGAATAGTACACAGCTCCAAGAGTCAGTTTAAACAGGAATAACAATTCTCTTCAATGCTGTGCTGGGGAACAGTACACAGCTCCAATAGTCAATTTAAACAGGAATAGCTTAGTTTTGATCTATGCTGGGGAACAGTACACAGCTGCAAGAATCAATTTAAGCAGGAACAACTCATAGGTTCATAGATTAGTACTAGGCTAATTGCCTTTACATGCCATTTTAAGCCTAGCCAATTACCCCATGTGAGAATCAAACCCTGCACCTTGTGTCTGCAAGGTAAAGACCTTAACCATTCTGCCGTCCCCCCACCCCTATTTTGATGCTTGCATGAACTTGATTTTCATTTCCCTGAATCAACCACACCCTGTGAGATTGTGACATCTGTACTAATTCGTATTGCACAATGTCCAGATGTATTTATTTATACTTTATTAACCTATTAAATGAACTAGTCCAAAGACCATTTTCAGTCATGACCTCGCCACAGTAGCAAAGATAATGACAAGTAATACACATACAAATACAAAAAAAAAATACTACCATTAAGGCATTTGACAATGATTGCTTGTGCAGAAAATAGCAAATGGATGACAGTGGAAAAATAAAACAATAAACAGTATTTACCAGAATGCATACATTATTATGCTTAAATATACAATAAGGAGGATTTAAACTTATAAATACAGAATTGTAGAATATATTGCACAGCTCACAGTACTGTAAAATGTTACTACTGTGTAGTGGACTAGGAAACAATTTGTGAACATTGCATGGCTGTACAAAAAATGAGTGGAATAAATAGATTTGCATCACTCTTGTTATCTAAAGTAGTATCAAACAGAGTAATCCTGCAAATTTTGAAATGGAACCACCATTACAATGGAACCTAAGAACTAGTTTGCTGTTGCATTAGCCAGTACCTCTGTAGCAGTTAGATTTACTCTTTAAACAGATGGTCTTTGAGAGTTTCATTGAAAGTCAGTAGTTGGTCTATATTTTAACATTCTCTGGGAGATGGTTCCAAATAGTTGAAACTATGACTCTTTCTGGCTGGAGAGTGACTGTCTGTGCTTAACGTACCTGAGTGGTCTGGTTGCTATTCAAGGCATCTACCAGAAAAAGACAACAAGCCTACAGACCCTTGCATCATCTGGAACAAGACTGTGGATCACCAAACAGGCCGTGGCCTGCTTCTCTTCTTGGGATTGGTGCTAACATTTTGCTTCTGGTGAGAGAAGAAGCAAAGGAGTATTGTATTCCAACAGAGTGAAGCTGTGCTGAGACCAGCATTAGTAGTAGCCAGGCAGTAGCCAATCATGCGACTCCCCTCTTTTCATCATTCTTGAAAACCTAATTGTTTATTTTTCAATAAGTACTGCCTGATTTCTTCCTAACTTTAGAATATCTGCCTAAATACTTCATCCTTAAATTTCTGTGGTCTACGTATTAGTTTTTACTCAAGTGTTTGGAAATGCTCTGAACAGACTCTTAACACATTGACTCACATTTTTTCCTGTAAAAGGAAAATATAACGAAACAGCTCCAGTACTTAGTAATAATGACCATCACTCCTGGCATGTCTGTGACTCTGTCCATGCTTGAGTGAATGACTTGAGACGTACCTCCCTGGACTACATGAAAAAAGACATGGAAGAGCTCTTGGATCGTGTGACCCAGGCAGGTATGACCCTAGCCCTGAGTAGCATCCTGCCTTTGTCCAGAATGATACCACAGTATAAGGACAAAATGATTGACTTCAACAATTGGCTAAGCTTCTGGTGTCATTCAAAGGGGATCCAGCATTTGTCTGCCTGGGAAGACATGATCGATAAACCACGATGCTTTGCCAGAGATGGTCTGCACCTCTCACCCCTAGGATTCAGGTTACTGGCTAAAGCTCTTGCCACCCCTATAGTGCCTTTTATAGGCAAGGTTCAAAGGATAAAACCACCACCATAACAGATACAAGCATGCAAAATCTGAAGGTAATGCTACTCAATGCTAGAAGTCTAACGCTCAAAATGCACTCTCTCGAGGCACTCCTAAAAATGGAGAACATCGATATCTGTGCAGTAACTGAGACCTGGTTCAAGACTCCAGACAGCACCCCTGCAATACCAGGCTACAATTCTTACCACACTTTCCAGCCACAAAACCAAGACCAAAACACTAAGGGTGGAGGAGTGTCCATATTCACCAAGGATATTCACACCTCCAGGCTAGTTGCCCAACACAATGCATCTGAAATTCTCCAGGTGCAACTAACACTGGGTAAGACTGAAATCCAAATTGTAGCTTGCTACAGATCCCCCACCATGCCCCAAGATTCTCACTACACCTTTCTAAATATACAGGAAAATATTAAATACAACCAAACACTAATACTGGGTGATTTCAACTACCCTGCAATTAACTAGGAAAACTACTCGGGTACCAACTCCTTTTCCCAACGGTTCTTGGAATTCATAAATTCCAGTGCCCTGGATCAACTAATCCATTGTCCCACCAGGGGCTCCAATATCCTAGACCTGGTCATTACCAACATGGGAGATAGATGCTCCACACCAGTGGTCACCCCCTCATTGGTCAGATCTGACCATAAGCAAATCACCCTTGACATCCACATCCCACCCCCACCCCCCAGTAAGGAAACCTCCTTAAAAAACTTCTCCAAAGCCAACTTCCTGTTACTGAAGTCAGAAGTGACAAACTTCACGGCACCCACGCAGACGGGATCTGGAAGTTCGACTGCAGAAATCTACACTAAGGCACTGTATGAGCACATCCACTAGTGCATGAATCGTGCCATCCCAAACAGAACCAAGATGCTCTTCTCCAAAAAAAGGAAGCCAATCTGGTGATCCCCTGCTATAAACAAACTATACAACAGAAGGAAGAAACTGTTGCAGAAAAGAGGAAAATCCCAGGATGCAAAAAACTCCCTTATCAGCCTCAGTAAGAAGCTGAGATCCCTCAAAAGCTAGTTACGAAAATAAAATTGCCAAAGACAACCACAAGGCATTCTATAGTTACGTCAAGAATTTGATCTGCTCTGAGCTACAACAGAATGGCATTAAATATACTGATCCCAAGGATATTGACAATATCCTGGCAGATCAATTTAGTGCCAGTTTCACCCCTCTCTCACCCCCTAAAGGGCCCATCTCAATACCAAAATATTGCCAAATTCCAGTAATCACAGCCACACAGGTAGAAACCACACTCTCAAAAGCTAAGAATACAGCATCCATGGGACTAAATGACATCCCAGGCTGTGTACTACATGAACTACAAAATGAACTGGCACCTCACCTAAGTGTCATGTTTAATCATAGCCTCACCTCAGGCTTTGTGCCCGAGTGGCGCACAGCTACAGTTATCCTGCTCCACAAGGGAGGATCCACCTTGGATCCCGGGAACTACCGTCCCATCAGTCTGACAAGTCTGATCTGCAAGGGCATGGAATGCATTATCATGGAACTTATAAACAAAGACATTGGCAACCTTCAAACACTAGACCCCACCCAGTTTGTGTTTGTGAAGGGCCGATCTCATCTCCTGAATCTGATTGACTTCTTCGAATCAGTCTGCAGAGCTGTGGACAAGGGTAAGGTGGTCCACACAGCCTATCTGGACCTCACCAAAACCTTCAACACCATTCCCCACTCTGGAATCATAGATAAACTTACTAAGCATAAATCCCTACGTCACTCGATGGGTTGCCAACTGGCTTACTGACAGGACCTACACTGTAAAAGTAGCCGACTCCAAATCCAGCTCCAGACAAGTGACAAGTGGAGTACCTCAGGGTTCAGTCCTGGGACCACTCTTGTTTGGCATCTACTTCTCTGAAGTACAGGCCAACACTAAGGGACTCTGGCTAACAAAGGTCGCAGATGACTGCAAACTGGGACCAATTATTGTATCCCCAAATGATATGGATATTCTATAAAAGGGCCTTACAGAAACAGATGCCTGGTGCCAGAGCCATGGGCTCAAGCTTAATGCCAAGAAATGTACAGTCATCCCCTTTGGAAAAAAACATGTACCCATGAATTACCACATAGGTGGCAGGACACTAAACATCGAAAGTGTGATGAGAGACTTGGGGACACAGGTGGACAGTGGTCTCACGTTCGATAACCACATCACCACAACAGTCAGGAAATCCTTCTATGTGGCACACCTCATCACTAAGGGCTTTTCCATCCAGAAAAAAGGATGTCATTGTCCCACTGTACTCATCCCTCATTAGACCCATTATAGAGTATAATTCCCAGTTTGGTATGTACCTCACAAGACATCTGCAACAGCTTGGAAGGCCACAGAAATACTTCACTAAAAGAATCACAGGCCTAAAGCAGATGCCATATGCTGACCGTCTAAAAAAACTCCAGCTATACTCTATGGCATATCGTCTACTCAGAGGCATTCTCTGCTTAACATACAAAGCCATGCTAAACCCTGAGCTGTTGAACATGCTCCACTTAAAGAAATCCCAATCCATCAGAGCCACACGCTCCAGGGATCTAAACCTTGTCATCACAATGAACAAAACATGCTGGAGGGCTAGGTTCCTGATCCAGAGACTCCCCATACTCTGGAATAGACTGCCCATACATGTCAAGCAGAGCGCCTCATTGGCCCTCTTCAAAAGGGACCTTGATGATTGGATGAGAGATAGGAAATTCACCCCGGGGATCATGTCAGTCGCCCTGCTAGACAGGGGTCCAGAGAAGTAAATATTGTGGGAAGAAATATCCAGGGAATTGTTATGGCTAGGCTTGCATAGGCCCTAGGGCCGATAGCCTAGTACAACCTATGAACCTATGTCTAAAGGTCAGTTCCCTGTGCTTTCTCCTATTAACCTGGTGAACTTGGGCATTCTGAGGCAGTGTAGCAACTGCGTCATGTACACAGATAACTCTCTCCTCTTACCTCCCAACACTCAGACTTGTGAGAGATGCACTTGTATATCCAAAGTGGAAGCCATGCACTCTAAAGCCAAGACCGAAATAGCTGGTCAAGAGGAGAAGGTCAATACCTGCACCACACCACATGCAACAACATTCCAGAACACCCACCATCACAGCTCTCACATAAAAAACACAACCACACACCCGCCTTCGTGGAGGCTCTCAACAGAAATTTACCCAAACAGCAGAGACCTCTAAGGCAGAAATGCACTCGAACAACACAACACAACACAAATAACAAGACACACAGCTCACCTGCACAGTGTGCCTCTCAACCTAAGCCCCTAAGGCAAAGCAGCTTGCCCAATACACTAATCATAGGTGACTAGATAGTGAGGCACACTGATGTCCCACTCACTAGGTTGAATAAGGAGAAGGTAACAGTCAGCTGTCTATCAGGTGCCAGAATCCGACAACACACACACTCAGGTCACTCCACAACAAGTACAAGTATGACTCTGTCAGTCACTCTCCATGTGGGTGTGAATGACCTCAGACACACCTCCCTGGACTACATTAAAAGAAACATGGAGGAGCTCTCAGATTATGTGGCCCAGGCAGGTATGACCCTAGCCCTGAGCAGCATCCTACCGTCACCCAGAATGATACCGCAGTACAAGAGGAAAATGATTGAGTTCAACAACTGGCTAAGTTTCTGGTGTCATTCTAAGGAGATCCAGTATCTGTCTGCTTGGGATGACATTGACAGACCCAGATATTTTGCCAGAGATGGCCTGCATCTGTCACCCCCTGAGTTTCCGGACACTGGCTAAGGCTCTTGCCACCTCTATAGTGACTTTTTTTGGAAAGATTCAAATGGCAAATTCACCACCGTAACAGGTACAGCAAGCAAAATCTGATGGTAAAGTTACTTAACGCTAGAAGTATAAACCTCAAAATGCACTCACTTGAGGCACTCGTTAAGATGGAGAACATCAACATCTTTGCAGTGACGGAGACCTGGTTCAAGGCTCCAGAGAGCACCCCTGTATTACCAGGCTATAATTCATTTCCCAATACTGGCTAAGGCTCTTGCCACCCCTATAGTGCCTTTTTTAGGCAATGTTCCAAACACCAAATTACCACCATAACAGCTATAAATAAAAATGCAATCTGAGTGTCATGCTGCTCAGTGCTAGAAGTCTAAATCTCAAAATGCAATTGCTTGAAGCACTCTTCAAAACGGAGAACATCGACATCTGTGTTGCAATGGTGACCTGGTTTAAAGCAGCAGAAAGCACCCCTGTGCTACTAGGCTATAACTTAATCCATACCTTTCAGCCCCAGAACATGGACGGAAGTTACAAAGGTGGTGGTGTCTCCAAATTCATAAAGGATATGCACACCTCCAGACTAGTTACCCAGCATAACGCATCTGAGATACATCAGGTACAACTAACATTGGATAAGATGGCGATTCAAGTCATACCTGCTATAGGTCTCCAACCATGCCCCAAGACACTCACTCCATGTTCCTAAGCACCCTGGGAACTATTAGGGTCCAACCCAACACTCTCATACTAGATGACTTCAAACTACCCCTCCATCAACTGGGAAAACTAATCATGCACCAATACACTGGTCCAACACTTCCTGGAATTTATCAATTCCAATGCCCAATAAGCTCATTCTTACCCCCACTAGAGGAAGCAACATCCTTGACCTGGTTATTACTAACATGGGCAACCATTGCTCTACTCCAATAGTCAATTCCTCCCTGGTTAGATCCGACCACAAACTAATCACCATGGAAATCCACTTCTCACCCACACCCCCCACAAAGGTAACCACCATGAAAAACTTCTTCAAAGCTGACATTGGGCTCCTAAAAACAGAGGTGGCTAACTTAACGGCACCCATGTCAATAAAAAATAGATGCATGACTGCTGAATCATACACTGATGCACTGTGCAAACACGTAGATAAATGCATGAAACTAGTCATAGCCAAAAGAACCAAGATGCTCTCCTCCAAAAAGAGGAAGCCAATCTGGTGGTCCCCTGCCATTAATGAACTCTACAACAGAAGAAAGAAACTGTTGCAGAAAAAGGAAGTCCCAAGACTGGAAAAACTCCCTTATTAGCCTCAGCAAAAAGTTGAGATCCTTCATAAAAACCTCTAAAGCCAGCTATGAAGGCAGAACTGTGGCAGACATTAACAACCACAAAGCCTTCTAAAGTTATATCAAGAATCTCCACAGCAATACCCAGGTTTGCTCAGAGTTGCTGTACAATGGTACCCCCCTCCTATACTGAGCCAACAGATATTGCCAACATACTGGCTGACAAATTCAGTTCCAACTTTACCCCCCCCCCAAAGGAACAATCACAATACCGGAGGAATGGCAGACACCCAGCATTACTGCAGCACACGTTAAAGCTGCATTGTCCAAGGCCAAGAATACGGCGTCTGTGGGACCCGACAATATCCCTGGATGTGTTCTACATGAACTACAAAGTGAACTGGCACCACATCTGTGTGCCCTGTTCAATCACAGCCTCACGTCAGGCTTTGTCCCTACCAAATAGCACACTGCTACATTCATCCCTCTCCATAAAGGGGGAGCAACTACAGACCCTGGGAATTATCACCCCATTAGCCCGACAAGTCTGACATGTAAGGCTATGGAGCGCATCATCATGGACCTAATTAACAAGGATATAGGGAAGCTCCAAACTCTAGATCCCATGCAATTTGGTTTTGTGAAAGGTAGATCATGTCTGCTCAAACTGGTTGGCTTCTTTGAGTCAGTCACCAGAGCTGTGGATGAAGGCAAAGCAGTTCATACAACCTAAAATGATCTGGCCAAGGCCTTTGATACCATTCCCCATGCAGGAATTATTGATAAACTCACCAGACTAGGCATCAACCACTATATCACTTGGTGGGTTGCAAATTGGCTCACAGAACCCACAGTGTGAAAGTAGCGGACTCCAAGTCAGACTGCCGACCAGTCACGAGTGGAGTCCCAGAGGGATTGGTCCTGGGTCCTCTCCTGTTTGGCATCTACTTCTCAGAAGTCCAGGCCAACAGGAAGGGACTCTGGCTGACCAAGTTTGCAGATGGCTGCAAGCTAGGAGCCATTATTAACTACCCAAATGATGTAGACATCCTACAGAAAGGCCTCACTGAGACCAATGACTAGTGTCGAAACCATGGCCTTAAGCTTAATGCCAAACAATGCGTCATCCCCTTTGGGAAAAACTCAGTTCCCAGTAACTACCACATCGATGGGAACCCACTGAACATTGAAGGCATTATAAGAGATCTGGGAACACAGGTTGACAGCAACCTCTCCTTCGACCACCACATTGCTACTGTGGTCAGAAAGTCCTTCTATGTGGCATATCTCATTACCAAGGATTTTGCATCCAGGAAAACAAGAGGTCATCTCTCTCTAATCTTCCCTCATTAGGCCAATCAAAGAGTACAATGCCCCATTTGGCATGTACCTCACTAGACACATGCAACAGCTGGAAAGAACACAAAAGTACCTCACAAAGAGGACCCTGGGCCTAAAACACATGTCCTACATGGACAGACTCAAAAAACTCCAGCTATTCTCTGTCTCATATCATCTACTAAAAGGTGATCTCTGCTTGACTTACAAAGCCATGTCTGACACAGCTCTGTTAGAAGTGCTACATCTGAAGAAATCCAAATCCCTCTGCACCACATGCACCAGAGACCTCAACCTCATTACCACAATCAACAGAACATGCTGGCGGGACAGGTTCATAACCCAGAGACTGCCCCATGCTCTGGAATAGATTACCCATACATGTCAAGCAGAGCACCTCAGTGTCCCTCTAACAGATCTTGACGAGTGGATGAAAAACATAAAGTTTACCCTGGGGATCACTACAGTGGCTCTACTTGATAGAGGCACTGGGAACTAATGTCAGGCGGCACGATGCCAGGGCACTTCAATGGGCTAGGCCTGTAAAGGCTCCAGGGCCATTAGACTAGTACACACCTATGAACTTACAAACCTTAACATCACTGCAAACAAGTCACAGCAAGTGCAGTCACACTTCTACCTGCTTCTTCAGACAGAAAGCAGAAGCATGTGCAGGTGGGCTCTGTATGCACCTGCATTTCTGAGTTGAGTGCGTCAGCACAGGGTGTTAACTACCTGACTGGATAACATTACATTGTAATGAGTATGGTTCATACCCTAGGAATTTCAGTTTCATACCCAGCTCTTCACTCTGACTATATCTTGGCACGAAAAATTAAACACTCTCAGTTCTTCAAGGTAAGACTCCTGCTGGTGTGAGACCAAGACCTTAACCTTCCTCTGATAGACATCATACTGGGCCAGGTTTAAATGAGTATGGGTCCACTTAAAGAAACATATGGACAGCCTGGGGATGAACTGCCTACCATGACCAAAAACCCTACCAATGAACAACAGTGCAGGACTCCAGTATGATGGCCTGCAGAGAAGATCTGGCCAACTTGAGCCATGCATAACAAAAGTGCAAGAGAAGCAGCCAAGTTCCATTGTAAATGGCAATCTTTGTAAATGCAAGACTTAAGATGTATTTTAATCTCTTACCTATAGTTACTCTGAAGCTTACTGCAAACTTTGCGGTCAAGTACATTTGTAGTAGAACTACACCAAATGTTGTTCTGTAATAGTCATACATGTAATGAGAAATTATTATAGGTATTGCTTGCTTTTATATTATCCAATGTGACAAACTACACAGATGATAAAGTTTGCAGTTAAAAATGTGCACAAGTTGCATATAAGTGAATCAATAATGGCTATTCCAGTACCTTCCTTAAAGATACCTTCCATATTATTGATAATATGTTGTCAATTTCAGAACTTCTGCAAAGACTAATTTCAAGACTATTATGTATCTTGGGGGAGGGGGTTAACCTACATCTATGGCACGTTTGCTGTTTGACCCATTGAACAAAGCCAGATTTCTGTAGTTGTGCCTACTGGTATATAAGCGGCAGCATTATCAAGAGAACATATGGATGTTGTCATTTTCATTCGTTCCTCAACATATGGGCCAGAGTCCTCAACCTCAGGCCCTCATGGAAGGATGTTCCAGAAGTACAGTTGTGTAAACTTACCATAAATGTATATGTTCAAGTGTATTCACTGTTGCAGTCACTACACCTGGGCAATCTGCTGGCAGGCTGCCCCCAGTCTGCCCGAACTCCAAAGTCTCGGGTCCCGTATCAGCCGCCGTCCCCTCCCCCATGGCATCAGGCTGCCAGGGGTACAAAACAAGCAGCCAACACCATTTTTTTCTCTAGTCTTTCTTGCCCCAGATGTCAGGTGCCCCCAAAAAGGCAGCAAATATATATATATATATATATATATATACATATATATATATATATATATATATATATATATATATATATATATATATAGATATATATATATAGATATATATATATATAGATATATAGATATATATATATATAGATATATATAAACTATATATAATGCAACAATACAAACTTTACCTTCATCTACAAGCAAATACACTACATATGTTGTAGAAGATAGTGAAGGAAAGGGAAACTCCAGAATAAAAGGGGGATGGCGGGCGGGTAACCTGGACTACAACAGCTAATACACTCGAACATATACATTTACGGTAAGTGTGCACAACTGTACTATGTTCTTTGTGTTTCACTGTTGCAGTCATTACATTTGGGTAGAATCCCAAAGCTATGGATGGGAGGCTGGAGCTAAACAGCATTAGGGGCGGCTATAAGGCCCTGCAGAACTGCAGTGGCAAAGCCTGCCCTGGACTTAGAGTAGAGAGAGGCAAATGATAATGCTTTGTAAAAGTGTGGACAGAACTCCAAATAGCAGCCTCTAGAATGTCTTTGGTTGGTACTCCTCTGAGAAAGGCTGCTGATGTAGCTGCAGCTCTGGTGGAATGAGACATAATGCCCTTGGGCACAGGTTTGCCATGATGTAAGTAGCAGAAACGAATGCAGTGGCTTATCCACTTTGAAATAGTCTGCTTTAAAATAGCCTTTCCTTCTGATCCTGCAGCATATGTCACTAGTAACTGCTCAGTTTTTCTTAGAGCTGTAGTCCTGCTTAAGTAGAATCTTAGCTGTCTGTGTACGTCCAATGAATGCAGAATCCTCTCCCCCTTGTTCTGCGGATTTGGATAAAAGGTTGGCAGATGAATAGTTTGGTTAAGAGCCACACTGGAAACCAACTTAGGCATAAATGAAGGATCGGTCCTCAGAGATACCCTGTCTGGGTAAAATATGATAAAAGGCTCCACAGTCATGAGGGCCTGTAGCTCTGAGACTCTTCTTGCTGAGGTAATTGCTAGGAGCAGAGCTGTTTTCCATGATAAGAACTTTAGATCTGCAGTAGCAGCTGGTTCAAATGGAGGCAGGGTGAGCTTTTCCAACACATAATTGTGGTCCCATGTAGGTATTGGTGATCTTCTGGGAGGCCTTACACTTTTGGCTCCTCTAAGATACTGCTTTAGTAAAGGATGAGAAAAGATTGGTGGCTCTGTATTGTAATGAGCCAAAATGGCAGAGGTGTGGATCTTTATTGATGAGAAAGATAGGCCTTTGTCAAGCATCTCAGTCAAGTATAGTAATATCTGAGGAATATTTGGCACAGAATCTCTTCCATTTATCAGCATAAGATTTTCTAGTAGTAGGCCTTCTGGCTTCCAAAATGACATCCACCACAGCTTTACTGAGAGGTGTTGTTTGTATAACTACATGATCAGCCATGCTGTCAGGTTCAGTGTTTGGAGCTGATTGTGCAGGATCTGATTGTTTTGCTAGGACAGTAATTGAGGTCTTTGAGGTAAGGTTCAAGCTGGGTATTGAGACAAGTTCCTTAGGATTGGGTACCAGTACTGGCATGGCCAGTCCGGGGCAATTAGTATCATCTTTGGTTTCTCTTGTCTGACTTTTAGTAGGACCTTGGGAAGAAGAGACAGAGGAGAAAAGGCATAAACTGACAAGTGTTTCCAACTGAAGTATACAGCGTCCACTTTCCATGCTTGTCTGTGATAAGTCCTTGTGCAGAATATTTTCAACTGATAATTTTGAGGAGAGGCAAACAGATCCATGTCTGGGCTCCCCCATTTCTTTGTTATCATGCTGAAGACTTGTGGATCTAGTTTCCACTCGTTAGCATTCATAAGGTTTCTGCTTAAGTCGGCTGCCAGAGTATTTTGTTTTCCTAGTAGAAATTGAGCTTATAGATGTACTTGGTAAGTCAAACAGTGCCATGGCTAGTCTGCAAAGGGGGGTATGAATGCGTGCCCCCCTGCTTGTTTATATACCACATAACCATGGTGTTGTCCATCTTTATCAGTAGTTGTCCTGGATGAAGTAAGTCCTTGAAGGCTGTCGGGGCATTTTGAACAGCTAACATCTCTTTTTGGTTGATATGCAGATGCATTTGTTTTGGGGTCCATATACCCTGAATGCATCTTCCCACCAGGTGGTCCCCCCCCATGCATAATCTGATGCGTCTGTTGTTAAGGTTTGGCTGGCAGGGGGTAGAATGAAGGGCCGTCCCATGTTTTGGTGACATGCCTTTGCCCACCATAGAAACTCCTGTTGTAAACAGGGAATGAGAGGAATCATTGTTTCCAGACTGTGACAATGTTGACTCAATAAACTTTTTAGGTACCATTGACATTTCCTCATATGCAGTCTTGCATATGGAATCAGTAGAATGCAGGATGCCATGAACCCCAGAGCCTGCAGAGTTTGTCTTGCAGATAACTGGGTTTTTGTTGCCATCAGTTTGAAGTAAGTAGTCAATTGCCTTTGTTTGTCTGGCGTGAGGAAAGCCATCTAGGCAGTTGTATTCAAGCTTGCACCCAGGAACGTTATATTTTGAGAGGGTACCAGTTGTGATTCCTTTTCATTTATTGTGTACCCTAGGCATGTTAGAAGCCTTTTCACAAACGCCAGATGCTGAAGAAGAATGTCCTTGTTCTCTGCTTGAATGAGACAGTCATCCAAGTAAGGATATATTTGTATACTTCTTTGTCTGCAAAAAGCAATTACTGGTGCCAGGCACTTTGTAAAGACCCTGGGTGCAGTAGATAAGCCAAAGGGCAGTGCAGAGAATTGGTAATGCATTAAGCCAGCCTTGAAACGGAGGTATCTTCTGCACAATTCCCTTATTGGGACATGCAGGTATGCCTCTTTTAGGTCTAATGTCACCAGCCAAGCATTCTTGCCCATCATGGACAGAAGCTGCTGCAAAGTTAGCATTTTATATTTTGGAATGTCCAGGAAGGTGTTCAAAATTGATAAATCCAGTATTGGCCTCCAGGCCTTGTCCTTTCTGGGTACGAAGAACAGTCTTGAGTAAAAACCTTGTCCTTTTTCCTGTTCTGGTACTGGCTGAATAGCCTCATGTCCATGAGGGACGTAACCTGTTTCTGTGCCTCTGCCCATTGATTTTTTGGCAGATCTGGCCAACCGTTTGCCATTGGCAGAGTATGGAAATGGAATCTGTATCCCTGTGGTACTATGTTTAGCTCTCACTTGTCCAGGGTTATTAACTGCCAATTTTGAGCAAAAAGTGCTAATTTTCCCCCTAAGGGTGCTGCCAAAAGGTAAGTGAGTGGTGATGGCAGAGGGAAGTCACTGCAACTGTTTTCTGTAGGGCTGTGCTTTATCTCCTCCAGATTTGGAGGTAGAAGCACCCCATTGCTTTGACCTGTAAGAGTCTTGTGTCTGGTATCTAGAAACTTTAGGTTGTCTGGATTTGCCCCTTTGAGCTCTGTCGGACACAGGAAAGGACCATTTCTTTGTAGGCCAGTGTCTACTGAATCTTGGTGGCTGCACTTGTAAGAAGTCTTTTACAGTTTGCATAGACTTAGCTTTGTCTTCCATTTTCTTTAAAACCTCTTCTGCCTTAATACCAAACAGAGTATCAAAGGTGCATCCAGCAATTTAGCTTTAACATGATCAGGCAAATTTTGTTCTTTTAGCCAGGCATGCCTCCTAATCACAGATCCAGTAACTGTGGTCCTGGAGGAGGCCCCTAAGGAATCAAAACCACATCGCAAAGTATGCTTTCCAATTTGTTCAGCTGCATGCAATAATTCCTGCAATGCTTTATTTACTGCACATTCAGAAATCATCATTGTTTTCTGTTTCAGCAATCCTATAACATGTTGGTGATACTTGAGCATATGAAACTGGCAGTTTAGGGCCCTAATTAACAAGGTTGCAGATGTATAAATCTTCTTTACCCATCTATCCAGTGCCCTTGAATCTCTGTCACAGGGGGTAGGATTTTTCACTGTTGAGGCCTTAACTCCCTTTAGACCCTGTGAAATAGTTTCAGGGTCAGCAGCAGGGTTTCTAAATAAAAATTTGTGAGAGTCAGGGACCCTGTAATATCTGTCAGGCTTGCTAGGAGCCGGAGGTAAGTAGTCAGGAGTCAAGCTTGACTCCGAAAACACATCATCCACAAAGTTTAAAACAGGGGGTATGGCTAAAGGCCTGTGCTGAGGGAGAAAGAAATCCCTGAGCCTCTTTTTTGATTCTGAAAAATCTTGACTCTCCCAGTGAAAATGCTCCCTCAAAGTATGCAAGGTTTCTCAAAAAGAATAATCCTCAGGAGGTGATGCAGATGAGATAGATTCCTCTGCATCAGAATCCTCATAGTGTGGAATAGATAATTCCAGATCAGAAGAGGAATCAGAAGAAATAGAAACCTGATCTGAAGATTCATAATCAGTGTCTTGCCTAGGCCTCTGATCAGGAGGGGGTTGGGAACCCCTTATCAAGGTAATTAGGTCCTCAGCCATTTTGATCATCCGTTTTTTAGGCATAGCAGCCTGTGCATGTGGCTCATGCGTCAGTTTTTTAGCTTTAGAAGTTGCCTTTGTCTTTGGTTTTGCAGCTGTCGTCGGTTTTATATAAAAATGTTGAGGTCTGTATACACCTTCAGGAGCCAGTGCCTGCTCAGCGGCTCCGGACCCATCCAAGGGAGAGACATCCATGGGTACAATACTTTGAGTATCTTGCGGCATGCTGGACTCCACATGGGTCTCGGTAGGGCCTGCAACTCAAAAGCAGCAGGCATCAGGGGCTGCAAAAGCACCTCATTGAGTACCAGTGAACTGGCGATTGGCTTAGGAGAAGCTTCGTCGTCGGTTTTGGACATCAACGGGTCTGTCTCTGTTCTTTTCTTTGCATTTGTTGTGTACTCTGGTAGTCGGATTGCTATCCAATGACATTTCAGGATAGTTAAATCTGTTTGCAAAATATTTTGAGGCAAAAATATACTGACTCTTAATAGTGCGTTGGGTAAATCTAGCACAAAACCGACAGCCAGACACGTTGTGATCAGGGCCTAGGCAAGGAATACAATATAAATGGAAATACTTATGAGGTATCTGCTTCCCACAAGTAATACAATTAACTTTTTCTGACATCGGTATGGAGCAAGAAAAAAAAGTTTCCCCGACGGGGTACTTAGCTTTAGTGAAGACTTCGGTTCTGAAACTCGAACTCGAAAATTTCAGGGGTCGGCTGACCGGCACTTGTGAACTGCTTCTGCTTCGGGCATCGCGTGGCAAGAAAGACTAAAGAAAATGGTGTCAGCTGCCTGTTCCACATCCCTGATGACCCGACGCCATGGAAGAGGAGACCGCAACCGACGCAGGACCCAAGACCCTGGAACCCAGGGCGACCGAGGGCAACCCGCAAGCAGACCACCCAAATGCAATGACTGCAACAATGAAACACAAAGAACATCTGTGAAACCAAAGGCAGGTCTGTTTCCTGGAAACTATGCCCAATTTGTAATGAGCAATAAAAGTATGGGTATTTGACCATTTAGCATCAATCAATGGAAGCCCTGGCCCAAAAAGCAGCAGAGGTAGACACTAACTTGGTAGAATGGCCTTTTGGATGCACTGGTAAAGTTATTTGACATTTGTTGACCGGGATAGTCCAACTGGGCAAATGCCCTTTTTCAGTGGAGACCTTGGGAGAAAAGCTCCACATTACAACAATACAAGAAAATTAACTTGATAAAGTAATGTAACCGAAGCTGTCAATGTATACCCCAACAGATGAAGGGTGTACACTGCTTTGTTTTCAAAACTGGGAAAAACACTGGCAAATTATTTGATTGAGGTTGATCTCAGAGGCAACTTTTGGTAAAAATGAATGGTTTGTGCATAAAGTAACTCTGTCTTCATGGAAAAGCAAATATGATAGTTTGGACAATAGAGCTTGGAGCTCAGACACTCGTCTTGCAGAAGTTATAGCTACCAGAAAGACGGTCTTCCAGTAAAGAAACTTGAGATCTACTTTAGCTGATGGTTTAAAAGGAGAGCATACTGAAGACTGCAAAACCACTGTGAGGTCCCAAGGTGGAGTAGAGTCCTTTACAGGACGTCTGAGTAAAAAGGTACCCTTTAGGAAGGCCCTGCATAATCTAGATGACACTAATGAAGCATTCTCTCCAATGTGATAGTTGGAGATGGCTGCTAACTGAACTTTAATAGTGGAAAAACTTGGCCCCTCTTGAAAAACAGGGGAGAGGACATCAAGAATAGAATGAAGTATGGCAATAAAAAGGATCTAACTTCCTCTGCTGAGCCTAAAAGCAAAACCTCTTCCATTTACTTTTGCAAACCCTTCTAGCTGATGGTTTCTGAGATGAAAAAAAGCTATGTACTTAACATAACATTCCGTCTGTAGTCGATTTTTCACTGCTCCACACATATGGGTTCAGGTCCGAACCATTGGATTCAACTCGACCTTTACTAAGCTTGTGGCAACCAAAAAGCTCATGGAACCTCCCCTTACCCACAACGCAACCCTCCCCATTACCTCAGATCTTGTTTGCTAGCATTATCTCCAGAAAAGAAAGGTATAAAGAAATCTTGTATATGAGAGGATTGTAAGGAGACCATTTCTGGAATATGGAGAAGACAAAAAGGTGGCATAAATTATGCTTCCCCTTCTACCAGAAAACCAAGGTCAGGGGGGCTTGGAGGGAGAGGCTGCGAGGAGAAATGAAAAACTGACAATACAGATGGAACATTTTGGTAAGTACATAACTTCTTTATCTGTTGTCAATTTTTCATTTCAGTCTCACATGTGGGACAGAGTCCCCAGCTACCTTTATCCCAGGTGGATTCATGGAAGAATACTCCTCTGAACCATCAAACCAAAGGAGGCTCTTCCCCTGGACACCAAATCCAATTTGTAATGAGTGATAAGGTATGGTGATTTGTCCAAGTGTCCGCAGCACAAATTTCATTAATAGATGCATTACTCTGAAAAACTGCTGAAGTTGCCATTGCTCTGGCTGAAAGAGCGCAAACAAGTTTAGAAAGTGCTACATCTTGTCTGTGGCAGATAAATGTAATGCAATCAGATATCCAAGGTTAAGCTGGCGAAACAGTTACTGGTCATCCCTTCCTGAGACTGGAAAAAGAAATGAACAATTGAACTGCCTTTCTAAAATTCTTTTGTTGCATGTAGATAAAAACAACTGCCTATGAGCATCCCATAAATGCAGTATGTAGTCTCCTTTGTTGGGGAAGATGATGGGAAAATTAATGGTTCGACTGATTATTAGTTTCCAAAACATCTTTAGGTAAAAAGGAAGGGTTGGTATGCAAGGAAACCCTGCCTTTTTGAAAACAATCAGGTATGGAAGCAAAGAGGATAAGGGCTGAATTTCTGATATTCTTCTAGCCGAAGTGATTGCTACTAGGAAAATGGTTTTCCAAGATAAAATTTTAATGTCACATGATGCTGCAGGTTCAACAGGAGGTTGCACGATAAAACATCTACAACGTGAAAAACAGAGACAGCTAACAACTGTTCTTTGACAGAAGAGGCCACTGCCCCAGTTTTAAAAAGATGAGCTAAGAATTCTAGAATGGAGTGAACAGGGGCAGTGTAATGGTCTAAATCACGTTGAGACCAGATTACAAATCTCCTCCATTTGCTCTTGTACAGCTTTTCAGTGGATTGTTTATGGGATGATCGGTTCTAATCTATGCACAGAACACAGTCAGTTTAAACAGAAATAGCTCAGTTCTGATCACTTCGTGGGAACAGTACACATCTCCAAGAGTCAGTTTAAACAGGAATAGCTCAGGTCTGATCAGTTCTGGGGAACAGTACACAGCTCCAAGAGTCAATTTAAACAGGAATAGCTCAGTTCTGATATAAGCTGGGGAACAGTATGCAGCTCCAAGAGTCAGTTTAAGCAGGAATAACTCAGTTCTGATCTATGCTGGGGAACAGTACGCAGCTTCAAGAGTCAATTTAAACAGGAATAGTTCAATTCTGATCTGTGCTGGGGAATATTACACAGCTCCAAGAGTCAATTTAAACAATAATAAATCGGTTCTGATCTATGCTGGGGAACAGTACACATCTCCAAGAGTCAGTTTAAAAAGGAATGACTGTTCATTTCCATGCTGGGGAACAGTACACAACTCCAAGAGTAAGGTTAAGCAGTAATAACTCGGTTCTGATCAGTTCTGGGGGAAAGTACACACGTCCAAGAGTCAGTTTAAATAGGGATATATCCGTTCTGATCTATGCTGGGGAACAGAACACAGCTCAGTCAGCTTAAAGAAAAATAGCTCAGTTCTGATCTATGCTGGGGAACGGTACACAGTTCCAAGAGTCAGTTTAAACAGGAATAACTCACTTCTTTTCAATGCTGTGCTGGGGAACAGTACATAGCTCCAAGAGTCCATTTAAACAGGAACAGCTTAGTTCTGATCTATGCTGGGGAAGAGTAAATAGATCCAAGAGTCAGTCTAACCAGGATTAACTCAGTTCTGATCTATGCTGGGGAACAGTACACAGCTCTAAGAGTCAGTTTAAACAGGAATAGCTTAGTTCTGATCAGTTTTGGGGAACAGAACACAGCCCCAAGAGTCAGTTTCAACAGGAATAGCTGACTTCTGATCAGTTCTGGGGAACAGTACACAGCTCCAAGAGTCAAATTAAACAGGAATAGCTCAGTTCTGATCTAAGCTGGGGAACAGTACACAGCTCCAAGAGTCAGTTTAAGCAGAAGTAATTCAGTTCTTATCTATGCTGGGGAAAAAGTACACAGCTCCAAGAGTCAGTTTAAACAGGAATAGCTCAGTTCTGATCAGTTCTGGGGAACAGTACACAGCTCCAAGGCCAATTTAAACAGGAATATATCAGTTCTGATCAGTTCTGGGGAAGAGTACACAGCTCCAAGAGTCAGTTTAAACAGGAATAAATCATTTCTGATCAGTTCTGTGGAACAGTACACAGCTCATTGAGAATAGCTCAGTTCTGACCTATGCTGGTGAGAGTCAGTTTAAAAAGAGTAACTCACTTCTTTTCTATGCTGTGCTGGGGAACAGTACTCAGCTCCAAGAGTCAGTTTAAACAGGAATAGCTCAGTTCTAATCAGCTTTGGGGAATGGTACACAGCTCCAAGAGTTAGTTTAAACAGGAATAACTCAGTTTGGATCAGTTCGGGGGAACAGCACACAGCTCCAAGAGTCAATTTAAACAGGAATAGCTTAGTTCTGATCAGTTCTGGGGAACAGTACACAGCTCCAAGAGTAGGTTTCAATAGAAATAGCTCCGTTTTGTCAGATCTGGGGAACAGTACACAGCTCCAACAGCCAGTTTAAACAGGAATAACTCACTTATTTTCTATGCTGTGCTGGGGAACAAACAGTACACCACTCCAAGAATCCAATTAAACAGGAATATTTCATTTCTGACCTGTGCTGGTGAAAAGTGCACAGCTTCAAGGGTCAGTTTAAACAGGAATAGCTCAGTTCTCATCAGTTCTGGGGAACAGTACACAGCTCCAACAGTCAGTTTAAGCAGGAATAACTCAGTTCTGATCAGTCCTGGGAAACAGTACACAGCTCCAAGTGTCAATTTAAACAGGATTAGCTCAGTTCTGATCTGTGCTGGGTCCAAGAGTCAGTTTAAGCAGAAGTAACTCAGATCTGATGTATGCTGGGGGAACATTATACAGCTCCAAGAATCAATTTAAGAAGGAGTAACTCAGTTCTGATCTATGCTGGGGAACAATACACAGCTCCAAGAGTCTGTTTAAACAGGAATAAGTCAGATCTGATCTATGCTGGGGAAAAGTACACACCTCCAAGAGTCAGTTTAAGCAGGAATAACTAAATTCTGATCTATGCTGGGGAAATGTACACAGCTCCAAGAGTCAATTTAAACAATAATACATCAGTTCTGATCTATGCTGGGGAACAGTGCACATCTCCAAGAGTCAGTTTAAAAATGAATGACTGTTTTTTTCCATGTTGGGGAACAGTACACAGCTTTAAGAGTCAGTTTAAGTAGGAATAACTCAGTTCTGATCTATGCTGGGGAACAGAACACAGCTCAGTCAGCTTAAAGAAAAATAGCTCAGTTCTGATCAGTTCTGGGGCACAGTACACAGCTCAAAGAGTCAGATTAAACAGGAATAGCTCAGTTCTGATCAGGTCTGTGGAACAGTACACAGCTGCAAGAGTCAATTTAAACAGAATAGCTCAGTTCTGATCCATGCTGGGGAACAGTACACAGTTTCATGAGTCAGTTTAAACAGGAATAACTCATTTCTTTTCAATGCTCTGCTGGGGAACAGTACATAGCTCCAAGAGTCCATTTAAACAGGAACAGCTTAGTTTTGATCTATGCTGGGGAACAGTACATAGATCCAAGAGTCAGTCTAACCAGGATTAACTCAGTTCTGATCTATGCTGGGGAACAGTACACAGCTCTAAGAGTCAGTTTAAACACAAATAGCTCAGTTCTGATCACTTCTGGGGAACAACACACAGCTACAAGAGTCAGTTTAAACAGGAATAGCTTAGTTCTGATCAGTTCTGGGGAACAGTACATAGCGCCAAGATTCCGTTTAAACAGGAATAACTCAGTTCTGATCTATGCTGGGGAGCAGTACACAGCTCCAAGAGTCAATTTAAACAGGAATAGGTGAGTTCTGATCTATGCAGGGGAAAAGTACACAGCTCCAAGGTAATTTTAAGCATGAATAGCTCAGTTCTGATCTATGCTGGGTAACAGTACCGAGCTCCATGAGTCAGTTTAAATAGGAATAGCTCAGTTCTGATCAGTTCTTGTGAAAAGTACATAGCTACAAGAGTCAGTCGAAGCAGAAATAACTGTTCATTTCTATGTTGGGTAACAGTACACATCTCCAAGAGTCAGTTTAAACAGGAATAGCTTAGTTCTGATCAGTTCTGGGGAAGAGTACAAAGCTACAAGAGTCAGTTTAAACAGGAATAGTTCAGTTCTGATCAGTTCTTGTGAAAAGTACATAGCTACAAGAGTCAGTCGAAGCAGAAATAACTGTTCATTTCTATGCTGGGTAACAGTACACAGCTCCAAGAGTCAGTTTAAGCAGGAATAACTCAGTTCTGATCTATGCTGGGGAAAAAGTACACAGCTCCAAGAGTCAGTTTAAACATGAATAGCTCATTTCTGATCAGTTCTGGGGAACAGTACACAGCTCCAAGGCCAATTTAAACAGGAATATATCAGTTCTGATCAGCTCTGCGGAACAGTACACAGCTCATAGAGAATAGCTCAGTTCTGACCTATGCTGGTGAGAGTCAGTTTAAAAAGAATAACTCACTTCTTTTCTATGCTGTGCTGGGGAACAGTACACAGCTCCAAGAGTCAGTTTAAACAGGAATAGCTCAGTTCTAGTTCATTTTGGGGAATGGTACACAGCTCCAAGAGTCAGTTTAAACTGGAATAACTCAGTTTGGATCAGTTCTGAGGAACAGTACACAGCTCCAAGAGTCAGTTTAAGCAAGAGTAACTCAGTTCTTATCTATGCTGGGGAACAATATATAGCTCCAAGAGTCTGTTTAAACAGGAATAAGTCAGTTCTGATCTATGCTGGGGAAAAGTACACACCTCCAAGAGTCAGTTTAAACAGGAATAACTAAATGTTGATCTATGGTGGGGAAATGTACACAGCTCCAAGAGTCAGTTTAAACAGGAATAACTAAATTCTGATCTATGGTGGGGAAATGTACACAGCTCCAACTGTCAGTTTAAACAGGAATAGCTCAGTTCTGATCAGTTCTGGGGAACAGTACATAGCTCCAAGAGTCAGTTTAAACAGGAAAAAATCATTTCTGATCAGTTCTGGGATAACAGTACACAGCTACAAGAGTCAAATTAAAATATTTCAGTTCTGACCTATGCTGGGGAACAGTGCACAGCTTCAAGAGTCAGTTTAAACAGGAATAACTCAGTTCTGATCTATGCTGGGGAAGAGTACACAGCTCCAAGAGTCAGTTTAAACAGGAATAACTCAGTTCCGATCTATGCTGGGGAACAATACACAGCGCCAAGAGTCAGTTTAAACAGGAATAACTCAGTTGTAATCTATGCTGGGGAACAGTACACAGCTCCAAGAGTCAGTTTAAATAGAAATAACTCAGTTCTGATCTATGCTGGGGAGCAGTACACAGCTCCAAGAGTCAATTTAAACAGGAATAGGTGAGTTCTGATCTATGCTGGGGAATAGTACACAGCTCCAAGGTCATTTTAAGCATGAATAGCTCAGTTCTGATCTATGCTGGGGAACAGTACAGAGCTCCATGAGTCAGTTTAAATAGGAATATCTCAGTTCTGATCAGTTCTTGTGAAAAGTACATAGCTACAAGAGTCAGTCGAAGCAGAAATAACTGTTCATTTCTATGTTGGGTAACAGTACACATCTCCAAGAGTCAGTTTAAACAGGAATAGCTTAGTTCTGATCAGTTCTGGGGAAGAGTACAAAGCTACAAGAGTCAGTTTAAACAGGAATAGTTCAGTTCTGATCAGTTCTTGTGAAAAGTACATAGCTACAAGTCAGTCAAAGCAGAAATAACTGTTCATTTCTATGCTGGGTAACAGTACACAGCTCCAAGAATCAGTTTAAGCAGGAATAACTCAGTTCTGATCTATGCTGGGGAAAACGTACATAGCTCCAAGAGTCAGTTTAAACATGAATAGCTCAGTTCTGATCAGTTCTGGGGAGCAGTACACAGCTCCAAGGCCAATTTAAACAGGAATATATCAGTTCTGATCAGCTCTGCGGAACAGTACACAGCTCATAGAGAATAGCTCAGTTCTGACCTATGCTGGTGAGAGTCAGTTTAAAAAGAGTAACTCACTTATTTTCTAATCTGTGCTGGGGAACAGTACACAGCTCCAAGAGTCAGTTTAAACAGGAATAGCTCAGTTCTAGTCCATTTTGGGGAATGGTACACAGCTCCAAGAGTCAGTTTAAACAGGAATAACTCAGTTTGGATCAGTTCTGAGGAACAGTACACAGCTCCAAGAGTCAGTTTAAGCAGGAGTAACTCAGTTCTTATCTATGCTGGGGAACAATACATAGCTCCAAGAGTCTGTTTAAACAGGAATAAGTCAGTTCTGATCTATGCTGGGGAAAAGTACACACCTCCAAGAGTCAGTTTAAACAGGAATAACTAAATTCTGATCTATGGTGGGGAAATGTACACAGCTCCAACTGTCAGTTTAAACAGGAATAGCTCAGTTCTGATCAGTTCAGGGGAACAGTACATAGCTCTAAGAGTCAGTTTAAACAGGAAAAAAACATTTCTGATCAGTTCTGGGATAACAGTACACAGCTACAAGAGTCAAATTAAAATATCTCAGTTCTGACCTATGCTGGGGAGCAGTGCACAGCTTCACGAGTCAGTTTAAACAGGAATAACTCAGTTCTGATCTATGCTGGGGAAGAGTTCATAGGTTCATAGGTTCATACTAGGCTATCTGCCCGAGGGCATTTACAAGCCTAGCCCATAGTTTTGTGGCTTACGCCACCCCTTTAGTATGGGGAACTATACCCATTATTTTGCTGTGCCTCTGTTGAGCAGTGACACTGAGGTAATCCCTGGGGTATATCTGCGATCTCCCATCCATTGGTCAAGATTTCTCTTGAACAAGGCCAGCGAGGTGCTCTGCCTCACATATACCGGGATTTTATTCCACAGCATAGGGAGTCTTTGGGTGATGAATCTATCCTCCAGCACGTCCTATTAATAGCCGTGTCGAGGTTTAAGTCTCCGCCCTTGTGACTCTGACGGATCTAGATTTTTGAGGTGAAGCATATTCATCAAATCTGGGTTTGACATGGCCTTGTATGTTAGGCAAAGGTCACCTCTGAGCAAGCGGTAAGCGACTGAATAGAGCTGGAGTTCTTTCAGTCGGGCAGCATAGGACAGATGTTTGAGACCCTTTATCCTTTTGGTGAGGAACTTTTGTGGCCTCTCCAGCTGCTGCAAGTGTCGGGTCAGATACATTCGAATGGGGCATTGTACTCAATCATTGGTCTGATGAGTGATGAGTATAGGGAGACTATGACCTCCCTTGATCTAGATGAGAATCCCTTCATGATAAGGTGGGCAATGTAGAAGGTCTTCCTAACTACTTTAGCTACATGGGTGTCGAATGACAGACTACTATCAACCTGGGTCCCCAGGTCCCTGATAACTTCTTCTGTGCTCAGTGGATTGCCACCTATTTGGTAGCTAGGGGTAACCTTGTTTTTTCCGAAGGGTATGACTATGCATTTTTTGGCATTTAACTTTGGGCCATGGCTCTGGCACCAGTTATCCGTTTCTGTGAGACCCTTCTGAAGGATATCTGTGTCAGATGTGTTTTCTACTATGGCGCCCAGTTTGCAGTCATCTGCAAACTTTGTCAGCCATAACCCTCCTGTGTTTGCTTGTACTTGGAAAAGTAGATGCCAAACAAGAGTGGGCCCAGGACTGAGCCCTGTGGTACACCACTTGTGACAGGCTTTGAGTCTGACATGGCGCCAGCAACTCTGACCCTGTGGGTTCTGTCACTCAGCCAGTTTGCAACCCATCTTGTGATGTATGGGTTAACATTTAAGCTGATGAGTTTTTCAATGATACCCGAGTGGGGTATTGTATCGAAGGCCTTCGCCAGATCGAGGTAGGCTGTATGGACTGCCTTTCCTCATCAATGGCTTTGGTGACTGTTTGAAAAAGTCAACCAAGTTTAGAAGGCATGATCTGCCTTTGACAAAGCCAAACTGGGATGGATCCAAAGTCTGCAAATTCCCTATGTCTTTATTTATGAGGTCCATTATGATCCTCTCCATGGCTTTGCAGATAAGGCTTGTCAAGCTAATGGGCCGGTAATTTCCAGGGTCAGTGGAGGCACCGCCTTTGTGAAGTGGGACCACAGTTGCAGTGCGCCACTCCCTGGGTATGTATCCAGAGGTAAGACTATGATTAAACAGCTGTCCTAGCTGTGGGTTTAATTCCTCGTTGAGTTCGTGGAGCACACAGCCGGGGACACCATCAGGTCCCATGGATGCTGTGTTTTTGGCTTTGGAGAGAGCAGTTCTCACTTGGGCGTTGGAGATGTTTGGGGGCTGCAATCGCTTGGTATAGATATCTCTCCTTTGGGGAGGGGAGAAGTTTGCACTGAACCTGTCAGCCAGTATGTTGGCAATGTCTGTAGGATCAGTAATCTTCACATCATTTTGAACTAGTTCTGAGCATATCTGGGAGTTTCCTCCCAGGTTTCTAACATAGCTAAAGAAGGCCTTATGATTGTCTTTTGAGTCTTTAGCTATTTTTCTCTCAAAATTTGCTTTGGATGATTTTATGAGAGCTCTTAGTTTTTACTTATAGTGATCAAGGGTGTCTTACCTTTTAAGGATTTTGCTCTATCTTGTAGTAGCTTCCTCCTTTTGTTGTAGAGTTTGTTTATGGCTGGGGTCCACCAGACTGGACGCTTGCCTTTGGTACAAAGAGTCTTTGTTTTGCTTGGGATTGCCTTATCCATGCAGTCCTGCAGGTGCTGGTAGAAGGCATTTGTAAATGATTCAGCGGCTTGAGTACTGTTTTCTGCCGGCTCGGGGCCTTAAAGGAGACCACACTAGTCTTTAGAAGTGTGAAGTCGGCTTCGAGAAGTTCTTTACTGTGGTCTTTTTATTTCAGGTGGGGTGGGATGAGGACCTCCAGCGAGATTAGTTTGTGATCTGATCTCACCAGTGAGGGGTATACTTCGGTGTTGAACATTGTGCTCCCATGTTCGTGATGATGAGATCAAGTATGTTTTCTCCTCTTGTGGGGATGGTGACTAGTTGTTCCATGGCATTTGAGTTTATGAATTCCAGGAACTTTTGGGCTAGGGTGTTTGGGCTTGAGTAGTGTTCCCAGTCTATATTAGGGTAATTGAAGTCACCTAGTATGATAGTGTTTGGTGATACATTTATCCCTCTAGTGTTTTCAGGAAGGCCATGTGAGGTTCCTGAGTTTGTGAGGGTGGCCTGTAACATGCTACAATTTGTAGAGCAGTCTTGCCTATGGTTAATTGCACCTGGATGGTCTCCGATGCATCGTGCGTTGCCACCAGTCTTGAGGTGTGGGTGTCTTTGATGAATATGGATACCCCACCTCCTTTCTTGGTATTGTCCGGATTTTGGGGCCGGAACGCATGATAAGAGGTAAAACCTGATAGTGCTGGGGTGCTCTCAGGAGCCTTGAACCAGGTTTCTGTCACTGCACAGACATCGATGTTCTCCATACTGAGAAGGGCCTCGAGTGCGTGCATTTTGAGATTTAGACTTCTGGCATTGAGCAGCATCACCCTTAGTTTTTTTCCTTTTTTGTGTTCTAGGGTGGTAGGTTTAGAATTTGAGCCTTGCCTAAAAAAGGCACTATGGGGGTGGCAAGAGCCTTTGCCAATATCCGGAATCCCAGGGGTGACAGGTGCACAGCTCCAAGAGTCAGTTTAAACAGGAATAACTCAGTTCTGATCTATGCTGGGGAACAGTACACAGCTCCAAGAGTCAGTTTAAACAGGAATAACTCAGTTGCAATCTATGCTGGGGAACAGTACACAGCTCCAAGAGTCAGTTTAAATAGAAATAACTCACTTCTTTTCTGTGCTGTGCTGGGGAAGAGTACACAGCTCCAAGAGTCAGTTTAAACAGGAAAAGCTCAATTCTGATCAGTTCTGGGGAACAGTACACAGCTCCAAGAATCAATTTAAACATAAATATATCAGTTCTGACCTCTGCTGGTGCAAAGTACACAGCTCCAAGGGTCAGTTAAAGCAGGAATAACTCAGATCTGATGTATGCTGGGGGAACAGTACACAGCTCCAAGAGTCAATTTAAGCAGGAGTAACTCAGATGTCCTTCAAGAATGCAACTGCAGTCATAACATATGGGTAGTCCTGCCTCAGGCAGCCCTCGGTCGGCCGGATTCCAAAGTCTGGGTCCGGCGTCGGCTGGTGTCGCCTCCTCTCCGACGTCAGAACGGCTGGAGTATAAAGGCATCGGCCGACGCCATCTTCTTCAGTCTTTCTTGCCGCGCGGTGCCCGAAGCAGAAGCAGTTCGCAAGTGCCGGTCGGTCAGCTCCTGTGTTTTCAGTACCGAAGTCATCTAAAAGCTAAGTACCCCGTTGGGGAACATTTTTTTCTTGCCTCGGCCGATGTCAGAACAAATTGAGAAAGTTAATAATTGTTTGTCTTGTGGTAAACAAATACCTCATAAGGACTTCCATTCTTATTGCCTACCTTGCCTGGGCCCAGACCACGACGTCTCGGCCTGTGCTGCCTGTGCTTGCTTTAATAAGCGCACTCTCAGGCGCCGGGCAGAATTTGCCGAAGACTTTTTCGGCGAATCTTTCGCTTATATCATGCCGTCGGAACAACCGACTACTCAATCTTCCAAAAAACGAAAGGACCGGGACCGACATCCTCGGCCCGCGTCCTCCACCGATACTCCTCCTAAACCCTCCGCGAGTGCTTTGGTCCCTTCGGAAGCAGTAATTCAACCGCTCCAGGCCAACGACACAGCCTTAACTCCGTCCTTCGGTCTCGGAGTCTACACCGGTGCCGGTTGTTGACTTTCCTCCAGAAACCGAAGTTCTGGATCTACCCGACACCATTCCTGTGGACAAGGTTACTCCTGTACTTGGGGTAGCTAGGCCTCCTGTATCCATGTCCATCAAGGCCTTTGCACGTGCTAAGGCCGCCAGCCAGGCCAAGGCCCATCCTAAACCTACTGCCCAGGCCCCTTCTTCTGATAAACAGATCATGTCTCTTGCTGCCGATCTTATTTCTCTTATCAGGGGGTCTCAGCCTCATCCAGACAGAGGTTCTCAGCCGCCTGCAGAGAAAAGGCCCAGAACTGAGCAGGCCGACAACCTCTCTTCAGATGAAGCCTCTGGGGATTCTGAGCCTTCAGATACCCAAGAAGAATCCTTCCAGGCCTATGAGGACTGTGATGCTGAGGAATCAATTCCCTCTGCCTCTCCTCCAGAGGATTTTTCGTTCGGTGAAGTCCTACACTCTATGAGGGAGCATTTTAAATGGCAGGGTCAGGAATTCTCTGATTCCAGGAAAAGGCTATGTACCTTCCTCAAGCTACCCCAGCACAGACCTTTAGCTATCCCTCCAGTTATGGATGTCCTGGATGATGTTTTCTCCAACTCCAGTGCTAACCTGATTCTCTCCCTCCTGCTCCTGTCATGCCAGACATATATTATAGGGTCCCTGACACCCACAAACATCTCTTTAAGGCCCATGCTGTGGATCTAGAAACTATTTCACAGGGCCCCAAGGGAGTGGCTACTTCCACAGCCAAGAATCCACTGCCAGCGGATAGGGAAGCTAGGTCCCTGGAGAGATGGGGTAAAAAAGTTTATACCTCTACCACCCTGGCCATGAGGTCACTTAACTGCCTTTTTCATATGTTTCAGTACCAGGATTTTTTACTGGATGATTTACAGAAAAAGCTAGCCTCTCCTGAGCCTATTGATAGAAAGGCATTGCAGGATCTAGTACATAACACTCAGCAGGTTAGCAATCATTTTCTTCAGTGTGGTTATGATGCATTGGAGGCTTCATGTAGGGCAGCTATGACTGGGGCTGTTATACGTAGACATGCTTGGTTAAAAGAACAGCCACTGCCAGACCATGTTAAAGTAAAGTTACTTGATGCACCTCTGGAAAAACAGAAGCTTTCTGGTGCTAATGCACAAGATGTGTTGAAGTCCATTGAGGAAAAAGCTAAATCAGTACAGACAGTCAAAGATTTCCTCCAGGTTCAGCCACCCAGATTCAGCAGGAATTGGCCTTCAAAGAATTGGTCCTTTCCAGACACTGACAAGTTTCAAAGGGGAAAAAACAGGCGTGCCCAAGGTAGAGGGCAATACTGAGGCTCCTACAGGGGCCACCAATGGCAACCACCAAATCAAAGAAGTAGCGCAGGCAGTCCAGCTGCACCACAAGGACAACCACAATGACTTGACTTTCATACCGTCTACAAAGGCTCAAAGAGAAGCACCTTTGGGCGGAAAATTATCCTTATTCTCAAAAAACTGGCATATCTTAACCAAGGACAACTGGATTCTGGATTTAATAGACAAAGGTTACAAATTCCACTTCCATACTTTACCAATAAGACAAGGCATGCCAAACCTGCCACTTCATCAAAGGGCAGAGGCACTCATTCAAGTTTCAAAGCTGTTAAATATAAAAGCAATAGAAAAGGTCCCTCCACAGGAACAAGGCCAGGGATTTTATTCAAGACTGTTCCTTGTTCCAAGAAAGGAAAACAAATGGAGACCTATACTGGACTTGTCTACTCTAAATACTTATCTCATTGTGCCAAAGTTCAAAATGCTGACATTACAGCAACTCCTTCCCATGCTGGGCAAGGGGTCTTGGCTGGTCACTCTGGACCTCAAGGAGGCATACCTGCATGTCCCAATCAGACAAAGCTGCAGAAGATACCTCAAATTTCTTGCAGGGACAGAGCATTATCAATTCTCAGCATTGCCATTTGGCTTATCTACTGCGCCCAGAGTGTTCACGAAATGCCTGGCATCAGTAGTGGCACACTGCAGACTCCAGGGGATTCAAATATACCCCTACCTGGATGACTGCCTCATACAAGCAGACAACAAGCAAACCTTGATAGCAAACTTGGACTATGTCATTCAATTACTACAGGCCTTGGGATACACAGTCAACATTCAGAAATCAAGACTTCTGCCATCCCAACAGATTATTTTCCTAGGAGCCAAACTGGACACAAAAACACAGATGGCTTATCTCACAGAGGAAAAACAACAGCAGTTACCAGAGTACTTCAAAGGCCTAGCAAAGCTCTCCCAGCTGACTACAAGGAAAATCCTGCAGGCCCTGGGGTTCATGGCATCTTGCATTCTTCTGATACCTTTGGCAAGACTTCATATGAGAAAGCTGCAATGGTACTTAAAAATCTTATGGTCCCAACACAGCCAAAGCCTAGAGGACGTAATCCCACTCATTCCATGTCTGCAAAGAGAATTTTTGTGGTGGGCTCAAGCAAGTCAGTTAAACAAAGGCATGTCTTTCAACAAACCTCAAGCAGGTCAAATGATTACAACAGACGCCTCAGACCATGGATGGGGGGCGCACATGGAGGGCAGATGCATTCAAGGTCAATGGACACCAAGGGAAAGGCATCTGCACATAAACCAAAAAGAGATGTTGGCAGTGATACATGCAATCGAGACTTTTGAAAAATCACTTCAACAAGGACATTTGCTAATAAGGACAGACAACACCACTGTTATGTGGTATATAAACAAGCAGGGAGGCACTCATTCTTATCCCCTCTGCAGACTAACAATGATTCTCCGTGAAAAATCCCTAAGTCTGAAGATACATCTGCAATCCCAGTTTGTGCCAGGCAAGGACAATGTACTGGCGGACAAGCTGAGCAAACATTTCTTGGATCCACACGAATGGATGCTGCATCCTCACATTTTCTCACAAATAACAAGGACATGGGGAAGACCGGACATAGATCTCTTTGCTTCTCACATGAATCATCACCTGGAAAAGTTCTGTACAAGAACCCACCATCCTCTAGCCTGGAAAACGGATGCTCTCTCCTTCAGCTGGAAGTCCCTAACAATTTATGCATTCCCTCCTCTACCACTGCTGACCAAGGTGATACCGAAGATCAAAGCAGAACAACCAACAGGCATTTTGATAGCTCCAGACTGGCCAAGGCAGCACTGGTACCCATTGCTGTTGAGCATAACTCGGACCAAACAGTGGCCTCTGCCCCTATGGCCTCTGCTTCTAACACAACACAATTACAGGACGGTTCATCAAAACCTGAAAACATTGCATCTGACAGCCTGGAGGTTACCATAACTCCTTCCGATATCTCTCTTTCCAAAAACATTCAAGAGATCTTACTGGAAGCACGCAGACCTTCCACCAGAAAAACCTATTCAGCCAAGTGGAAGAGATTCATCATCTGGAATGCTAGCAGGGGTCAGGATACAACAGTATTGAGTATACCTCAGATATTGGAATACTTGGCAGAAATGTTTCATACTGGTCTCTCATATTCTTCCATAAAGATTCATGCCTCAGCAATCTCAGCAAAATACAATTGTGATCCACCTGTGTTTTCACATCCTTTGCTAAGACAATTCCTAAGGGGGATAAAGAATATCAAACCTCCCAGGAAACCGCCAGTACCTGCATGGGACCTCAACCGTCTTGGAAAAATTAACTCTTCCTCCCTTTGAACCAGCAGCAACTTCAGAAATGCAATTTCTCTCATGGAAAACGGTTTTCCTATTGGCAATTACATCAGCAAGAAGAGTCTCGGAGATACAGGCACTCATGGCAGTACCTCCTTTTCTCATTTTTCATCAGGACAGAGTCTCTCTAAGAACCAATCCTTCATTCATGCCAAAAGTAATTTCCAGGGTGTCTCTAAATCAAGCCATTCACCTGCCTACTTTCTTCCCCAATCTTCAAAACAGGGGGGAAGCACTGCTGCATACTTTGGACATACACAGGCAACTACGCTACTACTTGGACAGAACTAAGGCCACCAGAAAGTCTGACCAACTGCTTGTAGCCTATGCTGCTGGAGTACAAGGAAAAGCAATCTCCAAACAAACAATTTCCAAATGGACTGGACACTGCATCAGATTCTGCTATTCCTTTCATGGAAAAGGTGTGCCAGCCAATATTAGGCCACATTCCACCAGAGCTATAGCCACATCCACAGCTTTCCTAAGAGGAGTGGCTACAAAGGACATTCTAGAGGCTGCTACATGGAGCTCCGTGCATACATTTACCAAGCACTACAACCTGCCTTTATACTCCAGATCCCGAGCAGGCTTTGCTTCGGCAGTCCTGCAGGGCATTTTAGCTACACCATCACTTTCTTAGTTCCAACCACCCCAGCTTGGCTATGGTATTCAACCCATATGTTATGACTGCAGTTGCATTCTTGAAGGACATAGTACAGTTTTGTACCTACCATAAATGTAGATGTCCGATAGATATGCGACTGCAGTCGATTCTCCACCCTCCTACCCCTCTGCAACCTTCTTTATGGGTCCACTACCCCTATTCCTATTAGCTGGGGGTATCTCTATGGTGTATCTGTTTATTACTGTTGTGCATGTCTGGAATTCTTTATCCATTCACCAAATTTAGCCTTCCTAGGAGGGCACCTGGCATCTGGGGCAAGAAACACTGAAGAAGATGGCGTCGGCCGATGCCTTTATACTCCAGCTGTTCTGACGTCGGAGAGGAGGCGACACCAGCCGATGCTGGACCCAGACTTTGGAATCCGGCCGACCGAGGGCTGCCTGAGGCAGGACAACCCATATGTTATGACTGCAGTTGCATATCTATCGGACATCTACATTTATGGTAGGTACAAAACTGTACTTTCTGATCTATGCTGGGGAACAATACACAGCTCCAAGAGTCTGTTTAAACAGGAATAAGTCAGTTCTGATCTATGCTGGGGAAAAGTACACACCTCCAAGAGTCAGTTTAAACAGGAATAACTAAATTCTGATCTATGGTGGGGAAATGTACACAGCTCCAAGAGTCAGTTTAAACAGGAATAGCTCAGTTATTATCAGTTCTGGGGAACAGTACATAGCTCCAAGAGTCAGTTTAAACAGGAAAAAATCATTTCTGATAAGTTCTGGGGAACAGTACACAGCTACAAGAGTCAAAATAAACAAGAATATCTCAGTTCTGACCTATGCTGGGGAACAGTGCACAGCTCCAAGAGTCAATTTAAACAGGAATAACTCAGTTCCGATCTATGCTGGGGAACAGAACACAGCTCCAAGAGTCAGTTTAAACAGGAACAACTCTTTTCTTTTCTATGCTGGGGAACAGTACACAGTTCCAAGAGTCAAGTTAAACAGGAATAACTCAGTTGTAATCTATGCTGGGGAACAGTACACAGCTCCAAGAGTCAGTTTAAATAGAAATAACTCACTTCTTTTCTGTGCTGTGCTGGGGAAGAGTACACAGCTCCAAGAATCAATTTAAACAGGAATATATCAGTTCTGACCTGTGCTGGTGAAAAGTATACAGCTCCAAGAGTCAGTTTAAGCAGGAATAAATCAGTTCTAATCAGTTTTGGGAAATGGTACACAGCTCCAAGAGTCAGTTTAAACAGGATTAACTCAGTTCTGATCAGTTTTGGGGAACAGTACACAGCTCCAAGAGTCAGTTTAAGCAGAAGTAACTCAGTTCTGATCTATGCTGGGGGAACAGTACACAGCTCCAAGAGTCAGTTTAAGCAGGAGTAAATCAGTTCTGATCTATGCTGGGGAACAATACACAGCTCCAAGAGTCTGTTTAAACAGGAATAAGTCAGATCTGATCTATGATGGGGAAAAGTACACACCTCCAAGAGTCAGTTTAAACAGGAATATCTCTGTTCTTTTCTATGCTGGGGAACAATACACAACTCCAAGAGTCAGTTTAAGCAGGAATAACTAAATTCTGATCCATGGTGGGGAAAAGTACACAGCTCCAAGAGTCAGTTTAAACAGAAATAACTCAGTTCTGAACAGTTCTGGGGAACAGTACACAGCTCCAAGAGTCAGTTTAAACAGGAAAAAAAAATCATTTCTGATCAGTTCTGGGGAACAGTACACAGCTACAAGAGTCAAATTAAACAAGAATAACTCAGTTCCGATCTATGCTGGGGAACAGTGCACAGCTCCAAGAGTCAAGTTAAACAGGAATAACTCACTTGTAATCTATGCTGGGGAACAGTACACAGCTCAAAGAGTCAGTTTAAACAGGAATAACTCAGTTGTAATCTATTCTGGAAAACAGTACACAGCACCAAGAGTCAGTTTAAACAGGAAACACTCAGTTCTGATCAGTTCTGGGGAACAGTACACAGCTCCAAGAATCAATTTAAACAGGAATATATCAGTTCTGACCTGTGCTGGTGAAAAGTACACAGCTCCAAGAGTCAGTTTAAGCAGGAATAACTCAGTTCTAATCAGTTTTGGGGAATGGTACACAGCTCCAAGAGTCAGTTTAAACAGGATTAACTCAGTTCTGATCAGTTCCGGGGAACAGTACACAGCTCCAAGAGTCAGTTTAAGCAGAAGTAACTCAGTTCTGATCTATGCTGGGAAAAGTACACACCTCCAAGAGTCAGTTTAAACAGGAATAGCTCAGTTCTGATCAGTTCTGGGGAACAGTACACAACTACAAGAGTCAAATTAAACAAGAATATCTCAGTTCTGACCTATGCTGGGGAACAGTGCACAGCTCCAAGAGTCAGTTTAAACAGGGATAAGTCAGTTCTTTTCTATGCTGGGGAACAGTACACAACTCCAAGGGCCAGTTTAAGCAAGAATAATTCAGTTCTGATCAGTTCTGGGAGACAGTACACACTTCCAAGAGTCAGTCTAAACAGGAATATATCAGTTCTGATCTATGCTGGGGAACAGTACACAGCTCAAAGAGTCATTTTAAACAGGAATAGCTCAGTTCTGATCAGATCTGGGGAAGAGTACACAGCTCCAAGAGTCAGTTTAAACAAGAGTAGCTCAGTTCTGATCGGTTCTGGGGAACAATACACAGCTCCAAGCGTCAACTTAAAAAGCAATAGCTCAGTTCTTTTCTATGCTGGGGAACAATGCACAGCTCCAAGTGTCAGTTTAAGCAGGAATAGCTAAATTCTGATCTATGCTTGGGAACAGTACACAGCTCCAAGAGTCTGTTTAAATAGGAATAAATCAGTTCTGATTTATGCTGGAGAAAAGTACACACTACCAAGAGTCAATTTAAACAGGAATAGCTCTGTTCATTTCTATGCTGGGTAACAGTACACAGCTCTACGAGTCAATTTAAAGAGGAATAGCTTAGTTCTCATCACTTCTGGGGAACAGTGCACAGCTCCAAGAGTCAGTATAAGCAGGAATAGCTTACTTCGTTTCTATGCTGGGGAACAGTACACAGCTCCAAGAGTCAGTTTAAATAGGAATAGCTTAGTTCTGATCAGTTCTGGGGAACAGTACACAGCTCCAAGAGTCAGTTTAAACAGGAATAGCTTAGTTCTGATCAGTTCTGGGGAACACTACACAGCTCCATGAGTCAATTTAAACAGGAATATATCAGTTCTGACCTGTTGTGGGGAACAGTACACAGCTCCAAGAGTCAGTTTAAGCAGGTAAAAATCAATTCTGATCTATGCTGGTGAACAGTACACAACTCCATGAGTCAATTTAAACAGGAATAGCTTAGTTCTGATCAGTTTTGGGGAACAGTACACAGCTCCAAGAGTAGGTTTCAATAGAAATAGCACAGTTTTGTCAGTTCTGGGGAACAGTACACAGCTCCAACAGTCAGTTTAAACAGGAATAACTCACTTCTTTTCTATGCTGTGCTGGGGAACAGTACACAGCTCCAAGAGTCAGTTTAAACAGGAATATATCAGTTCTGATCTGTGCTGGTGAACAGTACACAGCACCAAGAGTCAGTTTAAACAGGAATAGCCTAGTTCTGATCTATACTGGGGAACAGTACACAGCTCCAAGAGTCAGTTTAAACAGGAATAGCTTAGCTCTGATCTGTTCGGGGGATCAGTACACAGCTCCAAGATTCAATTTAAACAGGAATAGCATAGTTCTGATCAGTTCTGGGGAACAGTACACAGCTCCAAGAGTTAGTTTAAACAGTAATAGCTTAGTTCTGATCAGTTCTGGGGAACTGGTCCAAGAGTCAGTTTAAACAAATATAGCTCAGTTCTGAATAGTTCTGGGGAACAGTACCCAGCTCCAAGAATCAGTTTAAACAGGAATAACTCATTTATTTTATTTTTTTTTTTTTTATTTTACATTTGTTTACCAGGATAGTCCGATTAGACAAGGTCCACTTACAGCAGAGGCCCAGGGAGAAAAGTTCCACATCAAATAATGTGTACACTGGTAATTTTACAATTAAAAGAATAAAATCTTACTATTGGTATAAAATTTATATATTTTTTCCAAGCAAATGTAATTTAAACATAGCAGACCCTGGATGGCAGAAATTGGGAGAGAAAAACTCCAGTTTTACGAATGCTATCAAAAGATACATCACAGAAGACATAATTTACATATAGTAGGCCGTGTATGGCCATGTTTGGCAACAGTATTAGAGAGAAAGTGAGCAGTGAGGAGAGGAATGTAGGAAGAATTGGTGGAGGGCAGGAAAGCATTATGTGATGCAAGGACAGAGCCAGGATTGCAAGAGGTGTGACTTAAGTAACTTTTGAACATTAAGATAGATGATGCAGAAGAGATATTTTGAGGGAGGTTATTCCATTTCCGATCAATTGTATTAGGGATAAGAGCTTTCCCTGCAGTATTGTTGGCTTTGGATATGCAGAGCAGGGTTTTGTTAGATGAGCATAGTGGACAATTTGCTGAATATTGGTTTAGGGCTGGAGTTTTGTGGGGATTGTTTAGTATGTTAAAGGCGAGCACTAGTTGGTGGTAACTGATCACTTGAGGGAGTTCTAACCACTGTAACTCCTTTAGGGCAAGACAGTGGTGGCTTCTAAAAGTGGAGTTATTTGCGAATTTTGCAATCTTATTGTAACAAGATTCTAGTTTGTCTAGGTCAGTTTTCCTTATGTGGGTTAGGATTGGTGATGCATACAATAGGATAGACAAAAGGTGGGTTTGGGCTAGGGTGATTTGTGCTTGGTCTGATAGGAAGTTTTTGTGTTTGTATAAAGTTCCTAGTTTTTTATGTACTTTTTTAATGGTTTGAGAGATATGGACATCAAAATGTAGGTCCTTATCTATTTCAACACCAAGTAGCTTAGTATGGGGGAGGGAGAGATTGTGGTTCCATTTTTGGAGGTGATAGTGAAGGAAGGAGGTGTTTTTCTGGATTTGTTGGGGGTGAATAGAAGTAATTTGGTCTTGTTGTGGTTTAGAATTAGTTGGATATCAGTAATCCATTTTTCCACAGAGCAGAAGGACTCTTGGAGTAGTTATAGATGGGGCTGAGCAGATTAGGGTTGAGTCATCTGCATATTGTATCAGTGAAGCATGCAGGGTGGAGGTATGTAGTTTGTTGGTGAAAATGGTGAATAGTAGAGGCCCCAGTATTGATCCTTGTGGAACACCTATGGTAGAGGGTAGTAGGGGTGATAGTACACCTTGCCATTTGACTGACTGTTTTCTGTCAGAGAGGTAGTTTTTGAACCAGGCAGCAATGGAGGGGGCAAAGAACATGGTGGATAGTTTCTAAAAGTAGGTTATGTGGGATCATGTCAAATGCCTTAGAGAGATCTAAGAATATGGCTAATACGAAGTTGTTGTCGTTTCTTTTTTTTTTAACATTCTCTTTATTAGTTTTAGAAAAATAACATACAAACATCTCTACTAGATCATAGACATAAGTACATACTACACACTAATAACAACTATATACAAATCTCATCTATATCTTACTGAATAAAACTCATACATTTTCAATAATATAATGTCAGAATATAATCCAATAAAAATTTCCAAAAATCCTTCTGTAAGGGTTGCTGCTTCATGGAATACCATAGATATTTGTGCGCAAATACTTGCTTTCTAGCTACTTGCCTAAAACCTTCCCATGACAGTGTAATCCTATTTTTCCAATTTAATGTGATATAGTATTTTATTAACATAAATATTGTTATTAGAAGATATATTTGCTTCTTTCTAAATCCTGTTGGGGGAATATGTAGGAGAGCAAATTTCCATGATAAAGTTGTTTTTTCGTATCCCATTTTTTCTAACTTGACCCTTAAGGCACACCAGAGCTTGTATGAGCATTTACAGCTCCAAAATATGTGAATGATATCTGCCTCTTGCGAAGGGCAGAATTGGCAGTTTGTTGGTGTATCATGGTACAACTTATTTAGAATTTGGGGTGTATATTAGGCGTTATTTAGAATCATAAGTTGTGTATATCTTAGTTTTTGAAGGGGAATACATTTGGAGAACTTCTGAATAGCCTGGGCAATTTTGTTGGATGTAATGGTAGAATCCTGTTTGGTCCAGTAGCTAGAATGTACAGCTTCTCTGTTTCATTTAATAGAGATAATAACTTTATACACATTTGAGATCTTTTTTTTTTACGTTTCAACAAATCCCATAAGGTTTTACATGTAGATATATCTGAATCTGAAATATTAATACCATCCCAAAATTTGCAACACATCTCTTTTAATTGTCTTAAAATAATTGTATATTTGGGCGGTAGATTTAATTTGTTCCTCATGTTAATTACTGAATCATGTTTAAATGGAAGAAAATCTACTACAGCTTTATCCCTCAGTAGTGGGTAGGAATTCAAGTTAATCAACCTATCATTTAATTTAATGTTGGGGTTAATGTGAATCGGTTGAAGTGTCATATAAGCAGAATATAAATTCAAAGAATCAAAAAGATTCTGAATAATTGTAATTTGCTCCTTTAAATTGTTATGTAATCTATACATCCTCCTGGTGTTTTTATCTAAAAATGGGATTGCCTTGGGGTTAAACTGTAATGATTTAACATAGTTATAATATAATTTCACCCAGATTGGGTACCACTTAGTGGGATAATTCTTATATTAAGCAATATTGATTATTCTGCTACACTTGTTAATTTCGTAATATAGTCTAAGGTCTGGGAGTCCCACTCCACCTTTATCCTTAGGATATATAAGTTTCTGATAACTTATCCTGATGGGTTTTGGGTACCATAAAAATTCTGATAATGCTGTTTGGGTGTCCTTGAAGAATTTATTATGTATCAATGTATTAGATGCGTTGAATATATAAAGTAATCTCGGGAGTACATTCATTTTTATGATGGCAACTTTGGATAAGAAAGGGAGCTTAAGTTGTGCCCATCTATCCAAATCTTTTTGTATAGTTGACCATATATTACCTACATTTTCTTGATAATATTTATATGCGTCCTTATAAAATGAGATTCCAAGATAGTGTAATTGGTCTTTAATTTTGATATTTTGTGGGGTAAATACACTGGGGTATTGCGAATAGTTATTTAAGGGAAAGATTATTGATTTATCCATATTCATCTTATAGTTCAAGAACCTAGAGAAAATATCTATTGATTTTATTATCTTATTGAAATCTGAACTAGGAAGGGAGTTAATATATGTTTAAATCATCTGCATATGCCGAAAATGAAATTTCTGTATTAAATAAGACTGGGATATTGTGAAAAGTTTTCTGCTTTATTAGTAAAAATAATGGTTCAATAAATATATTAAATAAAAGAAGTGATAAAGGACATCCCTGTCTTATCCCATTATTCATTTCTAGTCTCTTTGAGCTATATTTATTTATTTGTAAAGTGGTATAAGCCCTCATATGAAGAGTATTAATATAATGGATGAATTGTGTAGGAATGTTAAATTTTGGAAGAATGGCTGCTAAGAACTCCTTGTTAATTCGGTCAAATGCTTTAGACGCATCAATAGCTAATGTGTATATGGGTGTTTGTTTCACCAGAGATAAAGATATCATTGCATCAAGAGTAAGTGTTTGGTCTACTGTTTGCCTATGATTAATAAACCCCGATTGTTCTGGAGATATAATTTTTATAATAACAGATTTAAGTCTAGTAGCTAGTATTGTCGCCATAATTCTCATATCTAAACTGATAATAGAAATGGGCCTATAATTATGGGGATTAGTCATGTCCATATTCGGTTTAGGAAGTAAAATAGTTCTAGATGCATTCAGATGCAGATCAGTGATACCAAAATGTATAATGTATACAAAAAGGTGATACAATATAGTTGAGATTTTGGAAATAAAACATTTGTAAAATTCAGCTGAAAAACCATCTGGGCCCGGTGCCTTATTACATTTCAAACTGTTAATTGCTGTATTAATTTCCGCTTGTGTGAACTCAGCCGATAGGATATCTTGTTGTTGTTCATTAATTTTGTGGAATATTAATTGTTTGAAGAATAAGTGCAATTCCTGTCCATGATATGATGAAGGAATGGGATTATAAACATCTTCATATATCTCCTCAGATTATATCTTATGTATTACTATATTTTTTATTTTGGAAAATAATTTCCGGAATATTAGGGATAGGTTTATGGTGCTTAAGTAATCTTGCTAAAAATCTGGAGGGGAGTTGAGCCCATTGTGAGTAGTTGGCTATGTTTTTGATTTCCTGATACGACAGGTTCTCTGCTTGCAGTGATAATAGATTTCCTTGTAGTTGAGATATGGTATTCTCCAAGTTCAATGAGTAATTCTGTTGAAGTTCTAGCTCAAGTTTGGATATTTCTTCCTTAATACTATTTTCTTTATTGAAAGTAGTTTTCCTATGAAACAAAGATTTATTAATTAACACGCCTCTGATCATTGCTTTTGTGGTAGCCCATATTACATCAATCGGCCTGTTATCCTCTGAAATGGATAGTATACATTTGTCAAGAAGAGTGTCAATTTCTTGCCTAATATCATTTTTATTAAGTAAATTAGGGTTAAAGTGCCACCATAATGTACTGTTTTTCGGGGAATTATTATGTACCCAATCTATAACCAATGTAATTCTAGAATGATCTGAGAAAAACCTAGGTTCTGTATAAACTGAAAGAGCATAATGTAAAAAAATGTCAGAAATTAAGAAAAAATCCAGTCTGGACCAGCTCTTATAACATTGAGAGAAGAAAGTAAACCCTTTATTGGGTGTATGTGAAGAAAGGTTAGAATAGGGGTCAAATAATTTGAAATCATTTTTAATTTCAAAGATTGCTGTAGAGGCTTGCGTATTATATCTAGATTTAGTGTTGGTTCTATCTGTCTTTGGATCCTGAATGGAGTTCTAGTCGCCCCCTAAAATGTAGTAATGATTAGGGAAGGACTTTAGCAAGTTATAAATAATCATCAAAAAATTCTGTTGAAAGGTGCACGGAGCATAAATGTTGACAACTAAAATTGGTTTATTTAAATGATTAACTTTAGTTACAAAGTAACATCATCTACCTTCTGGGTCTGAATCCTGTCTTATAATATCATGTTGAAAGGAGTTTTTAATGATGATGGCAACTCCTGCCTTATTAGTTTTATTTCCTGCCGCTATAATAGTTTTAATCCATTTTTTCTTCAAAGTGAGATTCCACTGTTCATTTACTAAGTGGGTTTCCTGTAGCATAATAAAGTCCAGTTTAGTTTTAAAAACTAAATGAAGAAAAAGTTTTCTTTTATTCTCTGCTTGCAACCCCTTAACATTCCATGAAGCTAATGTCCACATACAGTCATTAAAAAATGTAACCTTATCTTGTGTTTAATAGATGTGTTGGTAAATAAACTCAGTACAGAAGGCTACCATAAATGACATGCATTTCTTGGATATAGATGAGAAACTCTTCCAGTCTTAAACCTGTGCCTATCCACTAAATCGCCTAACCTGGAAGAGTGTGGGATACATCTGTCCGTTTCAAAAATAATTGTTAAGTTAAAAAAATAACAAATCTTTTTTAAACTTATTAACTTGACTTCACAGTTTGAGAAGTATCCCAATCCCAAAAGTCTATCACTATAGAGCATAGAAAACTGAACTATCTTTAATAACCAACCCTGAACCACAGGTCATAGCACAGAAGGAAGGTATTGTGAGATTTCCATAATATTCACACACAACTATGCTAACAAACCATTAAAAAGGATCTGTCATAGTTGTAATTCTATTACATAACATTAATGTTCGATATCAACATTCTCTAAGCATGAATTTACATATTAATTTTGAAAAAGCTTTTGAGCAGAATGTTATAGAGTCGACCACATCTTCTCAGTCGGAAACTATAAAGCATTACTATAAAATGAGCATTCTGATATTTTAAATACTGTATTCTTTTGATCATATTTAGTATATGAGACAACCTAAGTCAAACATAAATTTAATACATTTCCCCCATTGTACAGTAAGGGTATAGTAACATTGAGAAAATCATATATGTATAACTGAAAATCATACGGACATTTCTTGCCAGAGTCATAGTATATTCAACTATTTAATCACACATTCAAGAATGTTGTTTTTACCTCAGTACAAAAAAAAAAAGGGGGGGGGGGCTTTATAATATTGAGTCTGTTACCAAGAAGTTATCATATGGTTAAAGCCACACAATCATGTTTTTACACCATTTTTCCTTCCACCCAAACAGATACAGTCCCAGGTAGTCAAAACGATACATTAAGTCCATCAACAGGCAAGTATACCCCATCTGGATATTCTACAAGTATTGAATTAATTTTGTCTAAATTGCTGTTAACTTAGCAGAAAATTTAGTTATTGCGCTGCAACGCTGTGAGTACAGTACCTTATAGACAATACAAATTGTGAGGTATACCCAGAACAGTGGAACAACTGCAGATTCAAATTCTCAGTGCATTTATGTGGAAGCCATTACTCACCAGAAGTCCTTAAACTGGAAAAAGAAGCATAGATTAGGTCATCCACATCACAAACTTCTTGGATTAGCGATATAATTATATCCTTTGTCCTTATTAGTTATCTTCTGTTCCCTTAATGCGTTTTCCCCCTATCTGTTCCTTCCTTTCTTCTCTAGTGCTATTTTCTGCACTAAAAGCAGCTGTGACTTTAACAATCCGGTGATCCTGGGAAATAAGGTCACGATGCACGTAAAGGATCAACTGCAGCTCTGGACTGTTGGAAATTGTAGTCCATCAACGACACAGCCGACCACAAAGAAACTAGGCCTAGAAATCCAGCAATTCTGTCAGGTTAGGAACTCAAAATCAACCCAGAAAAGAGAAAAAAAAAAAAAAACAATGCAGGTAAGTGTACTCATCGCAAAAAATACTTTGAAATGTGTAACTCGCCTTGTTTACGATGTGTGACTGCAATTATTTTCCATGTCGCTATTCAAGCCTTCTGAGTAACTTTCTCCGGATTTATTTTGAATATTTTAAGAAATATTGACGTTGCTTCGTTATTATTATTAATTGAGTACTTAGTTCCCTGATATGAGAACTGAAGCGTATTGGGATATTTCATTTGAAATTTGATTTGTTTGTTAATCAAAAAGGCGCAGAAGGGGGATAGTTTCTGTCTTTCTAATTTTATTTGAGGTGGCAGGTCTTGTGAAATGCTTATCTTGGAACCATTCCATTCAACAGCTTTTTTGGTTTTAGCAGCAAATAAAAGTTTATTCACAAGTTGATAGTTCAATATTTTAGCATAGATGTTTCTTGGTTTATTTAAAACTGGAGATCGTCTAAGAGCCCTGTGAGCTCTTTCGATAGTAATTTGTTTAGCTTCTAAGTCACTTCCTAAGAAAAGAGAGAATATTGTAGTTATAGTTTCCAAAATCTTGTTTTGTTCTATATTCTCTGGGATGCCCCTTAAAACAATGTTATTGCATCTGGATCTAGCTTCAAGATCCATTATTTTTTTTTTTGCAGATCCTGGATAGAATTTATGCTGGATTCAGATACTTTTTGTATGCTTTCTATTTTAATATCCTGATCCATAATTTTAGACTCTATTTTGTCCATCCTTGTAAGAATTTTATCTATTGATGATCCGACTGTTTGTATCTGAGTAGAAAGATTTTGTATAGCCTCATGAATAGGCTGAAGTGCTGTTTTTAGATCCTCTAAGTTGGAAGTTTCTGATTTATTTTTATTTGTGTTTTTATTAGCATCCTGAGGTTTATTTGTCCTGGCTCTTTTAGAAGTAGTATCCTTTTCAGGTGAAGCTAATGAAGAAAATTTTGTTTTGGTAACTTCACTCTCCATTGAATCCGGATTGGGTGACATTTTATTTATCCTCCTTGGAGATATTCCAGTAGTTCTTTTTCTGTGTTGTATTTTAGATCTAATCTGGCCTATATGCTGTCAAAATTTCCTCTAATCTGCAGCAATCTTATAACTCTGTTGAAGTTTTGATGGTTTTCTCCCCTCAGGTAAGTAAAGCAGAATATGTACTACCAGATTTGGGTAAATTTAGTTGAAGAATATCTTTTCTCACTTATATTTGGTAAAAAAATTTTAGGTAGGATGCTCCTCTGTGGTTCAGCACTACCTACAGGACAGCAGCCATCTTGAACTCTAAGTTGTTGTCATTTCTAAGTTGGTTTACCTGGTTGGTAAAGGAGAGAAGAGCAGTAGCTGTACTATGGTTTGGATGGAAGCCATGCTTTGTGAAGGAGAGGAGATTATGTGAGGTTAAGAAGTGCATCACTTGGGAGTGAATACATTTCTCCAGGAGCTTGGAAAGGGGGGATAGGATAGCAATGGAGCAGTAGTTTGATAGAGCATAGAAGTTGCCGCCTTGTGTAGGGGAATAACATATGACACATTCCATAGTTGGGGGATGTAGGCTTCTTGTATGGAGCGGTTTATTAGAATTGAGACAGGGTAGGCTAGGGACTCTGCAGCTAATTTTAAGAAATTTGTGGGTAGACCATTTGCTGCGAGAGTGGTAGGTTTCAGTTTTGAGAGTAGTTTTTTAACTGTGGAGGTTGGTACAAGTGAGAGTGAAAAGGAAGGTATATTATTGTTATCTATAATGGGGGTGATTGTAGAGTCATTGTTAGATAGCTGGGTGGATAATGACCAAATAGATTCTGTGAAGTGATAGTTAAACTGGGAAGCTATGCTGTCATTGTCAGTATTGGTGCTGGGAGATGGGGTGGTAGTTTTTCTGTGTTTCAGAAGGGAATTGATAGCTTGCCAGAACTTTTGAGGGTTTTTGGGATGTTTGTTTTGGATATGTAGGAAGTAGTTTTGTGTATCCATTTTTGTTTGTTTTTTGGCCTGATTCAGAAGTAGTTGATACTTTTGTCTTTATTGTATGGTGTTATTCATTTTTCCAGATTTTCCAGGCATTGTCTCTAGCTTTTAGTAAGGCTTTTGTGGTTTTATTTAGCCGAGGGGCATAATTAACTTTAGTTTTAAGTTTCCTAATTGGAGCTACTGTATTTAGAACATTCATAAAAGTACTATTGAAGAACTCCACTGCCTGGTCTAATGCTAGAGTTTGTAGTGGGTGCCAGTTGCTTTGTTGTAGTATGCTGTTAAGAATTTGTGGATTTAACTTGTGGTCATCTCTAGTTTCTTTATATAGTATGGGTTTGGGTATGTTTACCTGTTTACAAAGGAGGAATGTGGGGTAGTGGTCACTGAGTTCATCAGGTAGGCAGCCCAGATGATAATTTTCTTTGGGGAAATTAACTAAAGTCCAATCGAGTATGGAATGTTTTTTTGGATTTTTTGTCAACCCTGGTGGGTTTTTTGATTAATTGTGAGAATCCAAATAAGCTAATATGGTTTGAGGGATTGTTGGAGTTGCAAGCTAGCCAGTCTAGGTTCAGGTTGCCTAACAGGATAGTGTCTTGGGGAAGGTTGGTTGTAGCCCATTGTAAAATTTCCTCTACTGTGGGAGATTTATTTCCTGGTGGAATATAACTGCAGAGGATGTTGATTCTCTTTTTGTTTTTGAGGGCTATAATGGAGCCTAATATTTCAGTATTCAGAAATTTGGGCATTGGGGTTCTCAGAGGCTGGAGTTTAAGTGTGTTTTTAAATACAATTGAAACTCTGCCTCCCTTTTTGGCCTCTCTGTCTAGTCTTAGGATATTATATCCTGGGAGGAGTATTTCTTCATTTTGGGTGGTGGGTTTTACCTAGGTTTCAGTAATGGTTAGTACATCAGGGGAGTAGTGAGCTATGAATGTGTGTAGGTCATGTAGTTTGTTGGATATACTTCTTGAGTTTAGATTAATAATAATTAGGTCTAAGTTCTGTTTGTGTGGGAGACTTTTGTTGTCTGGACCTGGGTTGGGGTGTATGTCTCCTGAGATTAGTAGATGTTTTTTAAGGAACAGACTGAGTTTTATGGCATATGCTGGGTCTGTATGTACTCTAGTTACTGTTTGTTTATTGAAAGGAAGTGTGGTGTGTGGTTTGTATATATAAAATAATGAGCAATCAATAAATAGTGTGGAACAGATTTCAATATCATTGTGTGTAGGTGTGTGCGTGTAAATATGTGTTATGTGGAAGGTATTGTTTAATGGTATGTTAGTGAATGTAGATGTGGTGTAGGCAAGAGTAGTGAGAGATACTAGTAGCACTGGTAGTATTCCCTGCATGATTTGTTTGGGTGGAGGTATTGTGTTTAGCAGTAGTGTGATTTAGGTAAATAGGTTAGGTGTGGTAGGGGTTGGATAGTAGGTTCAAGATTGGGTAATTGGGTAGGGAGTTTAGCCTAGGTGTGGTTGGGTGTAATTATAGGAGGATGCTGATTGGAGGGGAGATTGGTCAGGTGAGCAGGGGATAGTATAATGTAGATGCACTGGGGGTGGGTGGGAACTGGGGGTAGGGGAGGAGAGCGCAGTGAGCCTGCAGGGCAAACGGAGCAGGGTAGAGCCTAGAAGAAGTAAGGACTGTGAAAAACTATCAGTAGCTGCAGCTCAGACACTTAAATTAGGGTTGAGTTGGAGCTATGTAGTATAGGCAATATTTATATTTGGGTAGGCCAGTCCAGGAGTGTAGAGGGAGTTAGTATAGAACGGATAAGGAGAATCTGTCGAAATAACTAATATAGTTGGGTAGAAAGTTTGGGAGAATAATACTGTGCAATCAGTCTCCCATGGACTGTGCTGCCACCTAGTGGCAAGAAGGAGATGGCAGACTGAAGTATAGAGTAGTGCACATATATTAATAAGATATTGTAAAACTAGGGGGAGAATGTTCAGCGAATTGCGGTAGGCTGCTAACGTACACACGGGAAGTCAGACTAACAACTGTTAGTACTATTTGTAGGATACAAGTAGATTTTTCAAGGCTACATTCATTCACACCTCTTTAGAGTGCAGATGCACTTTATTACTGCAGTTCAGTGATGCAATGGTAGCAGATAAATCAAGAGTGTCTTCTGGATGAGGCAGGGAGGTAGTCCTTGTGCTTTAAGGCAGAGAGGGAGCACCCAAGGTGGTAGATTGTAAAATAGAGAGAAAGACACACAGAGTTAGGTAGTGTGGATGGCAAAGTTGGGGAGGTAGAAGGATAGGGCAAGGGAATATCAGGATATGAAGAGGTGTACTAGCTTGTACAGTAAGTAGAGAGAGGCTAAAAAAAGTGAGAAAGATTAGAAGGGGAGTGATAGAGTAGGATTAGAAGGCAGCATTATAAAACAGTACATATAGGTAATACATTCAACACAGTTAGCCAATGGAGCCACAATCTAACAATTACCCTCAGACCAAGGAGGAGGAAATGCCCCGGGGCTATTTGGGAGGGTAGGGTTAACAAGAAAATGTCACAAATGTAAGCAGCAGAGCAGAGTTGTAGTCAAACAGTACAAATGGTCAGGCAGTATTCGTATAGACACATACATTAGCTAAAAAGCAGTTATATAAAGAAATAGTGATAATGCGTTAGCTTGGGGAGTTATATCTTTCACTGTGACGCATTAACATGAGAACGAGCTTTCCACTTTCTTTCTATGCTGTGCTGGGTAACAGTACACAGCTCCAAGAGTCAGCTTAAACAGGAATAGCTTAGTTCTGATCAGATCTGGGGAACAGTACACAGCTCCAAGAGCCAGTTTAAACAGGAATAGCCTAGTTTTGATCAGATGTGGGGAACAGTACACAGCTCCAAGAGTCAGTTTAAACAGGAACAACTCAGTTCTGATCAATGCTGGGGAACAGTACACAGCTCCAAGAGTCAATTTAAACAGGAATAGGTGAGTTCTGATCTATGCTGAGGAACAGTACACAGCTCCAAGGTAATTTTAAGCAGGAATAGCTCAGTTCTTTTCTATGCTGGGTAACAGTACACAGCTCTAAGCATCAAATTAAGCAGGAATAGCTTAGTTCTGATCAGTTCTGGGTAACAGTACACACCTCCACTAGTCAGGTTAAAAAAGGAATAACTCAGTTCTGATCTATGCTGGGGAACAGTACTCAGCTCCAAGAGTCAATTTAAACAGGAATAGGTGAGTTCTGATTTATGCTGGGGAACAGTACACAGCTCCAAGGTCATTTTAAGTAAGGATAGCTCAGTTCTGATCTACGCTGGGGAACAGTACAGAGCTCCACGAGTCAGTTTAAATAGGAATAACTCAGTTCTGAGCAGTTCTGTAGGGGAAAAGTACATAGCTACAAGAGTCAGATTAAGCAGGAATAACTCTGTTCTTTTCTATGCTGGGTAACAGTACACAGCACTAAGAGTCAATTTAAACAGGAATAGCTTAGTTCTGATCAGTTCTGGGTAACAGTACATAGCTCCACGAGTCAGTTTAAACAGGAATAACTGTTCTTTTCTGTGCTGGGGAACAGTACACAGCTCCAAGAGTCAATTTAAACAGGAATAACACAGTTCGGATCTGTGTTAGGGAAAAGTACGCATCTCCAAGAGTCAGTTTAAACAGGAATAGCTTAGTTCTGATCTACGCTGGGGAATAGTACACAGCTGGAAGAATCAGTTTAAGCAGGAATAACTCAGTTCTAATCTATGCTGGGGAAGAGTACACAGCTCAAAGAGTCAGTTTAAACAGAAATAGCGCAGTTCTGATCACTTCTTGGGAACAGTACACAGCTCCAAGTGTCTGTTTAAACAGGAATAGCTCAGGTCTGATCAGTTCTGGGGAACAGTACACAGTTCCAAGAGTCAATATAAACAGTAATAACTCAGTTCTTATATAAGCTGGGGAACAGTATGCAGCTCCAAGAGTCAATTTAAACAGGAATAGCTCAGTTCTGATCTATGCTGGGGAACAGTACACAGCTCAAAGAGTCAGTTTAAACAGGAAAAAAATCAATTCTGATCTAGGCTGGGGAACAGTACACAGCTCCATGAGTCAATTTAAGCAGGAATTTATCAGTTCTGACCTGTTGTGAGGAACAGTACACAGCTCCAAGAGTAAGTTTAAATAGAAATAGCTCAGTTTTGATCAGTTCTGGGGAACAGTACACAGCTCCAACAGTCAGTTTGAACAGGAATAACTCACTTCTTTTCTATGCTGTGCTGGGGAACAGTACACAGCTCCAAGAGTTAATTTAAACAGGAATATATCAGCTCTGACCTGTGCTGGTGAACAGTACACAGCTCCAACGGTAGGTTTAAATAGGCATATCTTAGTTCTGAACTATGCTGGGGAACAGTACACAGCTCCAAGAGTCAATTTAAACAGGAATAGCTTAGTTCTGATCAGTTTGGGGGAACAGTACACAGCTCCAAGATTCAATTTAAACAGAAATAGCTTAGTTCTGATCAGTTCTGGGGAATAGTACACAGCTCCAAGAATCAGTTTAAACAAATATAGCTCAATTCTGAATAGTTCTGGGGAACAGTACCCAGCTCCAAGAGTCCGTTTAAACAGGAATAATTCACTTTTTTCTGTGCTGTGCTGGGGAACAATACAGAGCTCCAAGAGTCAGTTTAAACAGGTATAGCTTAGTACTTATCAGTTCTGGGGAACAGTACACAGCTCCAAGATTGAATTTAAATAGGAATAGCTTAGTTCTGATCAGATCTGGGGAGCAGTACACAGCTCCAACAGTCAGTTTAAACAGGAATAGCCTAGTTTTGATCAGATGTGGGGAACAATACACAGCTCCAAGTCAGTTTAAGCAGGAAAAAGTCAATTCTGATCTATGCTGGGGAACAGTACACAGCTCCATGAGTCAATTTAAACAGGAATATATCAGTTCTGACCTGAGCTGGGGAACAGTACACAGCTCCGCGAGTAGGTTTAAATAGAAATAGCCCAGTTTTGTTCAGTTCTGGGAAACAGTACAAAGCTCCAACAGTCAGTTTAAACAGGAATAACACTTCTTTTCTATGCTGTGCTGGGGAACAGTACACAGCTCCAAGAGTCAATTTAAACAGGAATATATCAGTTCTGACCTCTGCTGGTGAACAGTACAGAGCTCCAAGAGTCAGTTTAAGCAGGAATTACTTTGTTCTAATCTAGCTGTGGAACAGTACACAGCTCCAAGTGTCAGATTAAACAGGAATAGCTTAGTTCTGACAAGTTCTGGGGAACAGTACACAGCTCCAAGATTCAATTTAAACAGAAATAGCACAGTTCTGATCAGTTCTGTGGAAGAGTACACAGCTCCAAGATTTCAGTTTAAACAGGAATATCTTAGTTCTTATCAGTTCTGGGGAACAGTACACAGGTCCAAGAGTCAGTTTAAACAAATATAGCTCAGTTTTGGATAGTTTTGGGGAACAGTACCCAGCTCCAAGAGTCAGTTTAAACAGGAATACTTTTTTTTCTATGCTGTGCTGGAGAACAGTACACAGCCCCAAGAGTCAGTCTAAACAGGAATAGCTCAGTTCTGATCAGTTCTGGGGAACAGTACACAGGTCCAAGAGTCAATTTAAAAAGCAATAGCTCAGTTCTGATCTATGCTGGGGAACAGTACACAGCTCCAAGAGTCAGTTTAAACAGCAATAACTCACTTCTTTTCTATGCTGTGCTGGGGAACAGTACACAGCTCCAAGAGTCAATTTAAACAGGAATATATCAGTTCTGACCTGTGCTGGTGAACAGTACACAGCTCCAAGAGTCAGTTTAAACAGGAATTGCTTACTTCTAATCTATGCTGTGGAACAGTACATAGCTCCAGGAGTCAGTTTAAACAAGAATAGCTCAGTTCTGATCAGTTCTGGGGAACAGTACACAGCTCCAAGAGTCAATTTAAAAAGCAATAGCTCAGTTCTGAGCTATGCTGGGGAACAGTACACAGCTCCAAGAGTCAGTTTAAACAGGAATAACCTAGTCCTGATCTATGCTGGGGAACAGTACACAGCTCCAAGAGTCATTTAAGCAGGAATAGCTTAGTTCTGAGCAGTTCGGGGGAACAGTACACAGCTCCAAGATTTAATTTAGACAGGAAGAGCATAGTTCTGATCAGTTCTGGGGAACGGTACACAGGTTCAAGGACATTTTATGCAGGAATAGCTCATTTCTGATCTAGGCTTTGGAACAGTACAGAGCTCCTCGAGTCAGTTTAAATAGAAATAACTCACTTCTTTTCTATGCTGTGCTGGGGAACAGTACACAGCTCCAAGAGTCAATTTAAACAGGAATATATCAGTTCTGACCAGTGCTGGGGAACAGTACACAGCTCTGAGAGTCAATTTAAACAGGAATATATCAGATCTGACCTGTGCTGGGGAAGAGTACACAGCTCCAAGAGTCAGTTTAAACAGGAACAACTCAGTTCTGATCTATGCTAGGGAACAGTACACAGCTCCAAGAGTCAGTTTAAGCAGGAATAGCTTAGTTCTGATCAGTTCAGGGGAACAGTACACAGCTCCAAGATTCTATTTAAACAGGAATAGCATAGTTCTGGTCAGTTCTGGGGAACAGTACACAGGTCCAAGAGTCAGTTTAAACAAATACAGCTCAGTTCTGAATAGTTTTGGGAACAGTTCCCAGCTCCAAGAGTCAGTTTAAACAGGAATAACTCACTTTCTTTCTATGCTGTGCTGGGTAACAGTACACAGCTCCAAGAGTCAGTTTAAACAGGAATAGGTGAGTTCTGATCTATGCTGGGGAACAGTACTCAGCTCCAAGGTCATTTTAAGCAGGAATAGCTCAATTCTGATCTATGCTGGGGAACTGTACAGAGTTCCATGAGTCAGTTTAAATAGAAATAACTCAGTTCTGATCAGTTCTGTGTAACAGTACACAGCTCCACAGGTCAGTTTAAACAGGAATAACACAGTTCTAATCTGTGTTGGGGAAAAGTACATAGCTCCAAGAGTCAGTTTAAACAGGAATAGCTTAGTTCTGATCAGATCTGGGGAACAGTACACAGCTCCAAGAGTCAGTTTAAACAGGAACAGCTTAGTTCTGATCAGTTCTGGGTAATAGTACATAGCTCCACAAGTCAGTTTAAATAGGAATAAATCAGTTCTGATCTATGCTGGGGAACAGTATACACCTCTAAAGGTCAGTTTAAACAGGAATAACTCTGTTCTTTTCTATGCTGGGGAACAGTAGACAGCTCCAAGATTGAATTTAAACAGGATTAGCCTAGTTCTGATCAGATCTGGGGAACAGTACACACAGGGGCGGCTTGTGCTATAGGACTGTAGCCCTCCCACCTAGAATCAAAAGAAATATAAAATGTGAAACATAAAATTAAAAAAAAACATAAAATTAAAAAAAAAAGTGCATGTGTAATGCCCCTGTTAACACATAGTGGTGGGTAGAGATACTCAGGCTTGAACTCTGTACCTTGGATGCAGGTGGCAAGGACCTGAAATCCCTACCCACCACTATTTGTAAAAAAAAAAAAAAAAAAAATTGCAGATTTTTGCCTCATATTTGTTCTGTTCCTCATAAAATCTGTGGTTTCCATAATTTTTCCTTGCAAAGGTTTGTAGTGCAGTGGTGCACTGGTAGCATTGTTGCCTGACAGCTACAGGTTCTCTGCTTTGATTCTTGGCTGGGGTGCCCTCTGTGTGGAGTCTGCATGTCCTTCCATCTCTTACAAAGATGTGTTTCGCTCTGCTGAAAATTGGCTTTGTTTTGTTCCAAGTCAGACTAGTTTCCTGGTTAACAAATGTTTAAAAATAACAGGCATTTGAATTTCAGACTTCATATTCTTCAGAAAGTACATGGTAACACAAAACCTTTTATTCTAGCAATTGTCTAAGTTTATAACATGGATATTTGAAATTTGCCTATATTTTTGGAACTGCATTTCCCCATTATTGGCCTTGTCCAGGTATTTTGTGCTAAGGTTGAGAGCAATGGTGAGAACTGAAGTTACTGAATATTTGGGGGCTGTACTCCCCCCATTACTGGCTTTGTCCACATGTTTTTTGCTAAGAGGTTGAGAGCTATGCTGAGAAGTGAATTCACTGAATATGTTTGGCAGCTGTATTTCCACATTATTGGCTTTTTTCAGGTGTTTTTTGCTAAGAGGTTGACAGCTATGGTGAGAACTGAACTCACTAAATGGTAACCATTTAAGCTTGTCTTTCTCTGTTTCAGTTGATTTGGCATAGTGGTATGTTTCTCTGACTGTTTTGCACAGGGTCCCCTGGGTTCATGATGTGGCACTGAAATGTATGGTGGTAACACATCATTTTATTCTAGCAACTTTCCAACATTATACAAGCAATGTTTAAAATGTGTCCCTGTTTTTTGGCCTTTTGTCCCCCCCCCAATACATTTTGGCTTTTTCCCGATTTCTTGTGCTGCAAAGTTCAGAGATACAGCTGAGTGTCGAGTAGATTTTACAAAGAGCTGAGAGCTGCAGGGGAACAAAAGTTTAGTGCTGCTTATGCCAAGTCTGCTTGCATTGTTAATAGTGCAACAGGTAGAGTAATTGCTTTTGGTGCAGAAGGCTGATGGGTTCTACTCCCACAGTAGGTAGATGTATTGCTGATACTGTACTGTGTTGTAAAGGGGGTGGATGCTGCAGTCCTTTTTGGCAAAGATACCTAGTAACTATGAACCTTTTATCAGTTTGCCACCCATTCCCTATGGCGGTATTAGTAGCTTATCATTTTTTTAAAGGATGCAACATAGGCAATTTATTCTTCAAGGACAACAGGCACTTTATTTCTAGATGAAACAATGACATATAAAGTTGTTTGCTAGCAGCAACCTTTTTATTAGTTACAGATTTATTTAATGTGGATTTTACTACTTCAGAGATTGTGCATATTTACTGATACTGGTGGACTATAGAAGGTTGAGTAGACTTTTTATGATGGAAATGTTCTGAATTGGGCAGTTTTGTCATTGGTGCATGCATTTTGTTTCATTGTTTACTGGAAAAATGTTCAAAACAATAAATTTAAAATGCCCTCTGACAACTGTACTGTATTGTACAAGGAATATAATGTAATACATTCAGGAAGGTGTATCAAAGAGCATGTGTATGTTTCATGTTCAAGGGGTCTATGATTTTGAGAACAGCTCAAATTAATCTTTATCTGCCACTGGCAAAATGTATTTTCTTTGAATGTGGGTTTCAATGCTGTTTCAATGCATGTAAGTTTCAAGGGCAGAGAAGTTTTAATGCTAAGTCTATTTTCGTTGTAAGACTGCATTGCTTTGTTTAACAGATATCTATTAGGATTTGTGCTGTAAAATGCAAAATAAATTTTTCAAATGAAATCTAAATCATCGCAGAAGTAAAGCAGTATGCACATTACAGTGATTATGGTACATGGGGCAAAATAACCAAGGAATGGGACATTGGAATGGCTGCAGGGGGGAGGCTCCATTCAACCATGATTTTGTGTGGGGGGGGTAGCAAACTCAGACAGCCCTGGTTGAACTATACCTCTCAGTTGTCCATATTTTTGCAGAATGAATAGATATTTGCTTCTTATTTTTGGTTTGTTCCTCATAAAATGTGTGGTTTTCTAGCAAATCATTTAGGAATGAAGTCACTAAATGACAGACATTGAGTTTCAGACATCATAACCTTCAGAAAAATGCATGCTAATGCAAGACCTGTTATCCTATCAACTGTCTTAAGTTTATACAAGAGAAGTTTTTAGTAGTGCTTGTATGTTCCCCCAATATATTTGGCCTTTTCCAGATTTCCTGCATTAAGAGGTTGAGAGGTACGTGCAAATCGCTTTGTAGAATTAGGAATATCCAAACTTCTCAACTGTCCCCAATTTTGGCTCAAAATGTTGCTCTCCCCTAAAAATCCTGCCTCAAAATGGCAATTTTGGAAGAAAACGTCGGAGGGTTTACAATTATATATAACTGTAAAGGTCAGAGTTATAAATTACTTTTATTTCAGAAATGCATGTAGATGCTCTTATTTTATTAGCTGCTCAAGTTAACAGTGTTAATATTAAAAAGGTGTCCCTTTTTTGACAGGTTCCCAGCTGTATTGTGTGGCAACTTTATATTTTTGCATCACATTTTTGGTCTGTTTTTCATAAAATTGTGGTTTTCTGGGACATTAGTGGCAAGTCATTAAAAAGTGAAGTTAGAAAGTAATGGCAGACATTTGAGTTTTAGATTTCATACCCTTCAGAAAATTTGTGCTAATGCAAGACCTACTACTGTTCTATTATCTAAGTTAATAAGAACAATATTTAAAAATTGTCCTTATTTTTGGGCCTGTGTCCCACTTCTAGTTCTATGTATGGCTTTGTCCAGATTTCTTGCTCTGAAGTTGAGAGGTATGAGTGTCAGAGCCATCACCGTCAGCCAGAGATATTTCAAATTGTGACATACTTGTTGCACCCCACTCCCCATTGTAGTCACTCTGGATGTGTCCAATGAAGGCAAGGAGCAGTTATGCAGTGTAAGTGTGCAGAGTATTCCCCCATTCAAGGTAGACCACAAGTACGACCGTGGCTTTTCATCTGTCCTTGATTTTGCAGAATGTTCTGATTTTCTGTCATATTTTTATACTGTTGATTTATGCTTCTTATTATTCAGGAAATGCATGCTGTCACAGTGCCCTGTTGCTCTGTTTAAGTAGCAATGATTTATTGACCATCAGGTAAACTTGTCGGAGATTGTAAGATGCAAGCAAGATTTAATAAGCATACTGTTAAAGAATTACCAGCATTGAAATCCTTTTCATTGTTGCCATGCAGAGAATATTTACATAACTAGATAATGTATAAGCCTTGGGTATTGAAATGTATATGACAGTATTTGTAATAAAAGGACAGGATTACAGTATTTTCAGAAGCTCATTACATTTGTTGGAGACTTGCAGTTATCTTTTGTTGGTGACTTGCAGTCATCTTTGCAGGCTTTACCCGTAAACTAAACAGAATGCCAGTCTATCATGTGTGGTCCATAACTTGTGCAGGAATCCTTTAAGCAATTTATCTTGAGCTTGTTTCTTGTTTGCTGTTCATTTTTTACTTTGATCTTGTCTTCCCCATGAAACAAGTAGATAGTTATGTCAGGCAGCAGGTCTTTTTTGGATAAGAAACATTTTTACAAGAGGAGGTATCACCGAGATTGCTACTTTCAGCATGTTACTTGATAATTTTATAAAGCTGAATATAAATTATAATTAGAACTGCAGTGCAAGGAGTAGTGGTTTGAGTTGAGTGCTGCTTGTTTTTTTTAGACTTGATTTTGACTGGCATTCCAGTAATGTATTTAAAAAGTAATTTATTTTTTCATGCCTGACAATCTGTTTCCATCTGGATATTAAGTAAGTGGTCAGTTAGCCAATGCATTGAAATATTTTTTTCTTCTACACTTTATTTTGTCTTGATTGGACTCTCATAATGACTGTTTACCACCCAGGGCAGATTATTTAATTAAAGTTCCAGTTGTTGTGGTTTTGAGCATAGCTCCACCCCTTTCTAGTTGGCCACAGCACTTCCCATTGGCCCCACCCATTCAGCTGTCTCCTGCAGCCCTCCTTTAATTTGAAGTCACCAGCCGCCACTGAGTACACAGCTCCAAGAGTCAGTTTAAACAGGAATACCCTAGTTCTGATCAGATGTGGGGAACAGTACACAGCTCCAAGAGTCAGTTTAAACAGGAATAACTCAGATCTGATCTATGCTGGAGAACACTACACAGCTCTATGAGTCAGTTTAAACAGGAATAGCTCAGTTCTGATCAGTGTTGGGGAACAGTACACAGCTCCAAGGTCAATTTAAACAGGGATATATCAGTTCTGACCTGTACTGGTAAACAGTACACAGCTCCAAGAGTCAGTTTAAAGAGGAATACCTCAGTTCTGTCAGTTCTGGGGAACAGTACACAGCTCCAAGAGTCAGTTTAAACAGGAATAACTTTGTTTTGATCTATGCTGGGGAACAGTACACAGCTCTATGAGTCAGTTTAAACAGGAATAGCTCAGTTCTGATCTGTGTTGGGGAACAGTACACAGCTCCACGAGTCAGTTTAAACAGGAATAACTATGTTCTTTCCTATGCTGGGGAACAGTACACAGCTATAAGAGTCAATTTAAACAGGAATAGCTTAGTTCTGATCAGTTCTGGGGAACAGTACACAGCTCCAAGAGTCAGTTTAATCAAGAATAACTCACTTGTTTTCTATGCTATGCTGGGGAACAGAACACAGCTCCAAGAGTCAATTTAAACAGGAATAGGTCAGTTCTGATCACATCTGGGAAAAAGTACACAGCTCCAAGTGTTACTTTAAACAGGAATAGCTCAGTTCTGTTCTGGGTAACAGTACACAGCTCCAAGTTCATTTTAAACAGGAATATATCAGTTCTGACCTGTGCTGGTGAATAGTACACAGCTCCATGAGTCAGTATAACAGGAATAACTCTGTTTTTTCTATGCTGGGGAACAGTGTACAGGTCCAAGAGTCAATTTAAACAGGAATTACTCATTTATGATCTGTGCTGGGTAACACTGCACAGCTCCAAGAGTCAGTTTAAACATAGTTTTAATGATTTTGCATTTATTAAAAGTGGCTTTTATAATGAGTCCCTGGATCAGGAATTAGCACCAAACAGGGGTCCTTACTAATTTAAATTGTTGGTAGAATTGTACTGATACCCCCATGATTTTTATGTTTGCTTCCGCATTTTGTTTAATTAAAGCTTCAGGAGTGTTGTGCAAAGGTCATGTAAGACTATTTCACTGATAGGAATGGGCTGAGATATGTATAATCTCTGTAAAATCTTTAAAACACTACTGGAGTAGCTTTGATATTACTCCTTGAAGTTCTTATTTTTTTTCTTCTCTGTTCCCTTTAATTAAGGCTTCAGGTGTCTTAAGCAGAGACTTTTTAAGATTATGCCTATGCCAGGAATGATCTAGGAGATGTGTAATCTTGGTAAGAACTCTACTACCTAAAGATTTGCACTCCACCCCCACCATAGATCTGTCCTCTTCGCCCAATGGAACTCATTTGTTATGCTGTTCACATTAACAGATATAAGGGAATCATTATCCAGCCACCAAACTTTGAAGCTTCTTACTCGTTCTCATTTTTCTTTTTATGTCAGTGTGCCTTTGTACCCACAGACCTCTCATCAGCCCCTGCATTCATATCACATGAATAAGCACTCGCCGCCATTTCCTTCAGTTTCTGATGCATCGTATTTATACATTCCTACTCGCTTCAAAATTTTATTCATCTCTTCTAGTATACTCCCATGCACATTTTTCATCTGCATTAACTCGAACTTCAAGCATATCCATTCATATTCAGAACATTGAGCATCATCCTTAGTATTTGCAATGTCTTTTCTTAATCTTTCATAACAAAACCATAAATAGCCATCTTTTTCACATTTACAATATACAAATTCACACTTTTGCCATATGCCCTTTTACCTCTTATTGACTGTCACTTATAAAGACATTTATTAATTATATCATCCAACTTACTGCACTGTTTGTTTATTCTTGTCTGGCAGATTTAAGCTCATTTCTATACTCAGTAAATAAACAGACACTAGGCAAATAACATATTTATTATTCCATTAATATTCAAAGTAACGCATGCTTCCAATTCCCCTGTCCATATTCCCTTGCTTTACCAGCCTTACTAATTCCATTCATGGCTCTGTAAGCCCCTTTTGAAAACAGTTGAATTTCTTCATTAAGAAATAATATCAGTATGGAATTCTAACATCAATTTCTTTTTGAGCTGCAAAGTTATACCATAAGAAAAGTGCTTTTCCACAACACCCTCTATTGCTAGCAAATAAATCCACAAACCGAAAATCTAACTATACCTCTCAACTTCTTAGCCCCCCAAAAAAAATCTGGACAAAGCCTAAAATAATGGGGGACAAAGATCCAAAACAGGGACAGACTTTAAAAATTGCTTTTATAAGTTACAAGAATAACATGATTTGTGCTAGCATGCATTTCACTGAAGGATATGAAGTCTGGAACTCAAATGTATGTTTTTATTTAGTGATTTTGATTTTCAATGATTTTCCCCAAAACCACAAATTTTATGAGGAAGAGACCAGAACTATGAGGCAAAACTCTAGACATTCTGCAAAAATATTTAAACAGTGAGAGGTCCGAAGCCAACTGAGTCTCAGCAGTTATATGTGCATGATTTTCAGACCCCAGATGTACAAGAAACCCAATATAAATTACTTTAAAGCCTAACACCTTAACCATAGTGTCTCACACGTTATACTTGCCCATTGAAAGTTCTCCATTAACACAAATGTATATGCCAGTAATAATCATGTGCCACTTCTACATCCATCCAGATGAGAATCTTGCATATTTTTTCTCATAATCTTGTGTCTGTAACTCTGGAATGCTACTGCCAGTCTTGGCATATCAAGACGTAGATTTATTAATGCAATATCATTATTATCATCCTCTGTTTCCAGTGGGATTGTTTTCTTACATTTTCTGTGATCATTTGTTTAGTTTGTTTATTTATTTATTCTTTATTGCCTAGGTTAGTCCCACTAGGCCAGTTGCCTCTTTTCTGAGGAGACCCAAGATGGTATTTATACTAGTAGAAGAAATTTCACAAATGTAGCAGGACACTTCCATTACTCTTTTCAGTAGGTGACGTAGGATCTTTACATCCACCTGAGCTACCACCAACTCAGGCAAATGGGGCCTCAGTTTAATGTCTCATCCAAAGGACAAGACACTCAAGAGTGCAACAAGCACTTTATATTACACTGCAGGGTCATCAGTCCATCCATGTGACATGGGAATAGAACCCATAGCCTTCTCCACCAAAGGTGAGTGTGCTGCCTGTTGAGTGACATCATCTAGCCCACCACTGAAAATTTTTGTAACTAGAATAACTGATACAGTCTTAGTTCCTTCATATCTCAATCTTGTACTCAGTCCTCCCATTCTTCCTTGGCTTCTGCCACCTTAGGCTCATCCTCTGCATATATTTGACAGGAAGGACTCCATAGTATCTCCTCTTACAGAGTAGGAGGATTTCACCAGTGTTGTGACTAAATTGCCCCTAGCCACTATGAATTCACATCAGATCTCACCTGAAAAAAGTGATGCGCAGTGGAACTAAAACCAGTCAGCAAAAATCAATGAACTAAAACGTATGGCTTGTGGCCCTTTTTACCACATATATCTTTCCACATTTAATATTTTTCTAAGGAATCTGTCTGCCCTGGTGATATCCCTATCCCGATTGTCATCTTGACTGTCCACAAACCTGTGGCCTCTTTTTTCCACATACTGCTTGCCTTGTTTAATATTCCCCTAATGAATCTGATTCTTCAATGATGTCCCAATCATTCCTGTCCTCCTGACTGTCCACAAGTATGTGGCCACTTTTTCTACATACTGCTTTCCATGTTTAATATTCCCTAAAGACTCTGACTGCCCAGCTGGTGTGCTTATCCAACCTGTCCTACTGACTGTCCATAAGTATGTGGCCACTTTTTCCACATATCACCTTCCGTGTTTAATATTCCCATAAAGAATCTGACTGCCTAGATGATGGCCTTATCCATCCTGTCCTCCTGACTGTCCACAAACCTTCCCTAGTTGGGTAACACATCACTTAGCAAATCTTGTTTAAAACAATGCTTTTATTGTGATATATCTATCCGGATATAGTGCCAGGAGCTACTGACAGTGAGGAATCAGCAAGATGGTACTGGCACAGTGAGGCAGTCCCAATGCTGTGTTATCCAGCACAACTATGTTTGTCAGATTTCTTAATCTCCAAATGTCAGTATCATGCTTTTGTGATTAAATAACATCAGGCACTAATGAAACAAGTCCATAAAATGCAAATTAGTGTAATATAAATTTTAATGTTCCTTAACTTTTCCTGGTAATATAAATTGGTAACAATGATGTACTATCTGGAGCATTAATGGATGATGTCATGACTTCTTTGAACAACATATATTGAGGGCTGTATTGCCTGTTAAAGAGTTCTGCTTCTGGTGATTATTCTTCACTAGTTTTGGAGTTACCTTCTCTGTGGTTTACACTAAGTGGTTCTACCAGAACTGCTACCTTCTGGAAGAACCTAAATAACACATTCTAATAAGGGGAGTGATTGCATTATTACTGGAATATGAAGGTAGCTAAAGTGCTGCTTTGCTTTTAAATTGAGGCAACTTTCTTTTACTTAGGAAATGCAATTTATGTTTTTCTGAAACAAAAAAGGCGGAGGGCAACCATCTCTTTTCAAATTCATAAATGTAAAACCATGGGCCCACTGAATTGTAAATAGTATCCCCTATTGAGAAAATGTGTCTTATTTATTTTCACACCAAAATTGATAATGTACTATACAGCAGCAAAACATTTACTAGCTTTGAATTGTAGTCATCAAGTGCACCAAACAATTCTGCCTCAATTAATGAACTGCATATTGGTAGTCATGAAAATTGTGCTTATGAATGCATTTCCATGTATTGGAGGATTACAGCCTAGTAACCAGAGTTAGACACGCTGGACACCTCTTTGCAAAGTATATCACCAAGATGCTGATTTGTGTGGATGATGGCAAAGTATTAGTGCAGGCATGATTTGAATTTCAGGAACTAAATTTGGACTTGTGAAGTAATAGTGTCCATTGGTGCTCATTGCCAAACTGTGTACAAATAGGGGCATACAGTAACTGACCTGATTGGGGTTAACTGCAAAATATTTCTGTTTGGTGTTAATATTTCAGGTGTCAGGCTTGCAGGATTTGTTATCAGATAAATTGCTGGCAGATAGTATGATGTGCATGTTGCAGTCTATCTGTGAAATGTCGAGGCCAATGTTTTATCACATAAATAACTGCTGGCCTTGCCTTCCTCATACGCAGAATGTTAAGAGCCAAGCAAACAGTGTTCTCTGCTTAATGAAAACTGTGAAAAGTGTAATGTAGTCCATCTTCCTTCATGCAAACAGACTCAGCAGTGATGCATGGCCTTCAAATCTCCAGACAGTACTTTGTGTGCAAATTAAACCTTGAATAGCTTTCTCTGTAGCACAGGGTGTAAGACCAGTGAGCTCCTGGTCAGAGCATAAGTGAGCTATAGTTCAACTACAGGTGATTTTTTTTTTTTTTTTTTACAAATGGTTTCAGAAAGAATGTCATCAACTAAGTAAATGTGATCAGCAGTGCAAAACATGACTATCAATAATTACACTAAAGTATATGTCTTTCCCATATTGTAACAGTAATGTCTACCTCAATACAGTTCTACAACTAGTAGCTATTTTGCAGGCCTCACTGCAAATCACAACTTAATTGTGTGTACAGCTTGCTACAAATGACAAGGGGTGGTACATCTTTTGAAATGATTAGTATGACTCAGCAGATATGCCATTTGTGAAGGGCTGGATATCCTGAAAACTGTGTGCTGCATGCAGACCTCTCAATTGTACCAAATTCTTCAGTATTTACCGGTTTTGAGGGCAAAATAATGGGGTGCCACGAATTTAAGGATGACCCGTTTAATTTCCATTTTTTTTTTTTGCTTATATGTTTTGTGTGTGTGTGTTATAACTTTAAATTTATGGCTAATATCACTGTGCATCAGCAGACTCCAGTGGCGTCCATGATGACATCAGCTTCTTTGGACTCAGATTGGAGGGAATATAGAAGCTGCACAAATTTAAGTTTCAGTCTACAAAGCACTCACCCACCCACATGCCAGGGTGAGGAATGGACTTCCCCAGCCTCCCAGGTAAGAAAAAAAAAAAAGGAAAGAAAACAGGTCCAGGCCACTCTGATTCAAATGTGCTATCTAATACACTAGTTTACTCTTGGTATGCATGTGGTTCGTTATTGGCAACAGCTCGCAGACTCCTTGTATCTGTTTTATTGTGTGTGTATTTATTTTATTTAAGCAGATGATTGCTCAGTGTATCATTCTAATTCAAATGTGCTAAGGTATATCTGATACACACTACTAGTTTTAAGCTGTATGATCACTAGTTTATGGTCGGTGTGTGTGGTTATTTTACTTAAGCAGTTAAGCAGATAGCCGGCCAGTTCATTATTGGCGACAGCTATTATTTAAGCAGATTGCCGGTTTGTTATTGGCAGCAGCTGTAATTTATTTAAGAAAGCAGGGTGTTTGATTTAAGCAGATGTATTTTATTTAAGCAAGCAGGGTGTTCCCAGATGTATTTTATTTAAGCAAGCAGGGTTTTCACATGTATTTTATCAGATGGCTAGTTCATTATTGGCAGCAGTTATTTTATTTATTTAAGCAGGCAGTATGCTATTTTATTTAAGCAGTTGAAGGTTCATTATTGGCAGCAGCTATATTTATTTAAGCCCGAAGCAGGGTGCTATTTTATTTAAGAGCAGATGGCCAGTTTGTTATTGGCAGCAGCTATTATTTAAGCAGATGGCCAGTTCATTATTGGCTTTAAGCAAGCTGGGTGTTCATATATATTTTATCAGATGGAGATGGCCGGTTCATTATTGACAGCAGCTATTTTATTTATTTAACCAGGCAGGATGCTATTTTATTTAAGCAGCTGAAGATTTGTTATTGGCAGCAGCTATATTTATTCAAGTAGGGTGCTATTCTATTTAAGAGCAGATGGCAGGGTGCTATTTTATTTAAGACCATATGGCTGGTTTGTTATTGACAGCAGATATTTTATTTAAGCAGTTGAAGGTTCGTTATTGGCAGCAGCTATTTTATTTATTTAAGCAGACAGAATGCTATTTTATTTAAGCAGTTGAAGAACCGTTATTAGCAGTAGCTATTTTATTTAAGCAGTTGAATGTTCATTATTGGCAGCAGCTATTAGTCAAGTGAATGGTTAGCAGCAGCTATTTTATTTAAGCAGTTGAAGGTTCATTATTGGCAGCCGCTATTAGTCAAGTGTGCGGTTAGCAGCAGCTATTTTATTTAAGCAGTTGAAGGTTCATTATTGGCAGCATGTATTATTTAAGTGTGTGTGTGTGTGTGTGTGTGTGTGTGTGTGTGTGTGTGTGTGTGTGTGTGTGTGTGTGTGTGTGTGTGTGTGTGTGTGTGTGTGTTTGTGTGTGTGAGTGTGTGTGTGTGTGTGTGTGTGTGTGTGTGTGTGTGTGTGTGTGTGTGTGTGTGTGTGTGTGTGTGTGTGTGTGTGGTCTATTCCTCTTAAAATTTGTGGTTTTCTACCAAATCTTGAGAACTGAATTCACTAACTAATGATAGCCATTTAAATTTCCATCTTCCAGGAAAGACATAGCAACACAAAACATGTTATTCTAACAACTTTTCTAAGATTATAAGCAATGATTAAAATGTGTCCCTGATTTTGGGCCTTTGTCCCCCCCAATACATTTTGGCCTTTTCCAGATTTCTTGCACTGTTTAGTTCTTCAGGGGGGGAGAGAAGTTTAGTGCTGCTTGTGCTACTGACAATGCAAACAGACTTGTCATGGCAGGTAGAATACTTGGTTTTGATGCAGAAGGCAGAAGGTTCTACTCCCACAGCATGTAGATGGATTGCTGATACTGTATTGTGTTGTACTTTTAAAGAGGGTGGATGCTGTAGTCCTGAGGATCTCCTCCTTGGCGGAAATACCTAGTGACTATGAACCTGTTATCAGTTTGCCATCCATTCCCTATTGCAATATTCCTAGCTTATCATTTTTTTTTAATGTAACATAGGTAGTTTATTCCTCAAGGGCAACAGGCACTTTATTTGTAGATGAAACAATGAAATATAAATTTGTTTGCTAGTAGCAACCTCTTCATTAGTTACAGATCTCTTTAATGTGGAATTATTTAGATGACTTTTACTTCTGTAGAAATTGTGCATATTTACTGACACTGGTGGATTGTAGAAGATTGAGTGGACTTTTATGATGGAAATATTCTGAACTGGGCAGTTTTGTCATTATTGGTTCATGAATTATGTTTCATTTCTTACTAAAGAAATGTTCAAAACAACAAATTTAAAACACGCTCTAACAAAGTGTGCTTTATTATACAAGAAATACAGTTTAATACAATCAGGAAGGTGTATCAAAGAACACGTGTGTTTTATGTGCAAGGGGACTATGATTTGAAAACAGCCCAAAGGTAATCTTTATCCGCCACTGTCCAGATGCATTTTCTTTGAATGTGGGTTTCAGTGCTGTTTCAATAAATGTGAGTTTCAAGGACAGAGAAGTTTTAATGTTAAGCCTGTTTTCATTGTGAGACTGCATTGCTTTGTTTAGCAGATGTCTATTAGTGTTTGTGCTGTAAAATGTAAAATAAAAGTTTTAAATGAAATCTAAATAATCACTGTAGAAGTAAAGCAGCAAGCACATTGTGTTTATGGTACATGGGATGAAATAGCCAAGTAATGGGACACTGGAATGGCTGCAGGGGGAGGGCTGTGTATGGGGGGCCTCATTTGACTATGATTTTGTGAGGGAGAAGGGCAGCAAACACAAAGACAGCCCTGGGTGGCACAAACTCTACCTATGCCACTGATCAGTAGGCCATGGAGAATGACATTTGGAGGTCCTAGCAAACTATAATATTCTTTTGCTAAGATTAGAATATTGCCTCCCATTAAATGCCCTACTTTTACCACAAAGCCCACATACTGCAAGTCACCAAAAACAAAATCAGAACGTTCATAATGTTCTTCTTTCCCAGTGAACATCATTGCTACACATTTAAAAAAATGGTTACCATTTACTATAGGCTTTCAGGCCATATTTTGATTGTCTGTTCTTTAGTTTGCATTTGAAAGTTTATATCCCATAAGTCCATTGGAGTGGGTGGGGTTATATAATTATGCATGCAAATTTTATTCTAATCAGCATATAGATTTGTACCTATTTTTCATGGGCATTTGTCTAGATTGTTGATGTTTCCAGGTTGAGATGTATGGCTGTATGCTTCTTTACAGTAAGGACAGTTTCCACATCATATTAGATGAACATTTTATCCATCATCACATGAACATGACATAAAGGAAATCCTACACTAGATTTTGAAAACTTTGCACACTATAGGAGCACTAATCCCTTATTGAATCAAATTAACATTTTTGTATTCTCCATCAGCAGAGTCATGTCATGATACAGAAAACATGATATGACCTGTTCATCCATCAATCTAATAGATGCACACCTGTAATGAGGGGTGGGGGTGAAAGGCTGAATACAAGGAGAGATGGACATACACATAACAATGTTTGGTGTCATGTAACATTCATGGACATGTCTGTTCTGTTCTCATTATTAAGCTGCCATGCTTTACTGTATGAAGTGACTGACATAGGGTTAAAGAAGGGTTAGGAGAGGGACAACAAGCTTATAACAAGCAGAACAAGGTTGGATAAATATGTGATAATTGTGGGGATGGATGTCAATGCAAATATATCTCCATGAGATCTAACAAATGTGGCAAATGTTAAGATGTGGTTGATTAAACTTTCCGTAGACATATAACATCAGACTAAGAAATTATGTGAGATGCATCTGGGATTGAACCCTTGATGCTATAAGCAAAAATGATCTTCAGTCAAGTGATTTATGTCAACACTCTACAATGGAGGTGATACCTTATTACATCCAGCAGTGTACAGAATTGTAAGAGTAACTGTTTAAAATAGTGGCTTTACTCTGCATTAACTCTGTATTCCTATAATGGAGCATGTTTAAGCACCTTTGCATGGAGATAACTGGACTAATGTAGCCAATGGCAAAAACTCACCACATTTTTCCATAAGACATGAACAGCCGTTCACTGCCACTTGGCACTGGTGCATGATTTCAAACTCTGTGCAAATGCAGAGGATAAAAACTGAAGGCTTTTTATTTGCCATTCCTGGCCATGTGTATTGAGTGTTATTCTATTTTTTGACCAGATTAAACATGAAAATGGGGTTGATAGACAAGTGATGAAATGGGGAGGGGAGGTGCAAGCATAGGAAGGACAAATGGGAAGTAATACAGTAATTTGCAGGACAGAATTAAAAAAGAAACATAGATATCCATTTCTTCAACACAGCAATGTGCACCTAATAGAAAAAAAATGATGAATTTGGACTTTCACCACAACATGGATGGGTGACAACAATGCAATGATGTTGTACAGCCAATTGGACCAAATCAAGTGTGTCAAGAAGACACATATATGAAGTGGAGAGCTATGTATGGAACATTTTTTTGTGGGACAGGTATTAATTTTTGATTTTTGCATCTCAAAAAGAGATGAATATTTGGGAAGGGATCTAGGTGTGTAAAAGTCAGGTAGGTAGGATAGATGAGGAAGGAGGTACAGACAAACAGAACATACAAGACAGACACAGGGATGGTGATGAACACAAAAGTTTGGGGGAACACCATGATTGGGATAGGTAGGGGACATTGGAGGCACATGCCTGTCAAGTGTGGGAACAGTGAGAATCTTATCCTCACCCTCAGAACTGTCATAATTGTCCCTTTCCTCAATTCTGCATGAGACTGCTTGATGTAGAAGTCTCTTTTCTATTTCAATGAGCAATCTCTCCATGCAGCTGATGTGGGCATCAGAGTCAGTCTCTATTTGATCATGCACTATCCCTGGCAGCTCTTGGCTGGTGATTCAATCATCACCTCCTCCAACAATCTCAGGGGGTAACAATTCACCAGCAACTGGAGCAATGCTGCCTGATGTGGATGAACCAGGTAGCGCAGGGGGTGTGGAGACAGTACTGCCATGTTAGGTCCCAGAGGTGCTAGGAAGCTGTGATTATTTGCCCTGCAGCAATGCATTTGCAAATATGCTGGGTGTTTTTGTGGTAGCAGTTAGCCCACCTTCCTGTGCAGAAATGCATTTGGTTTGTTGGCAGAAAGGTATGACATCAACATGCTGTGATTCCAGATAACCCACAGAGAAAAAAAGAGAGACAGAGATAAGGGGTGGAGTGAGACAATAAAGAAAATAGATGATTAGAACCATGAAATGTCACATTAATGGTTTACTACAATAAATATACTTTTTTTATTATAGTAGCTATAGAGCTTTCACTATCACAAAAAATGATTGTGAATTGTTACAAATAATCATTGGAATATGCAGACATTCTATATACACATTTAAAGATACTACAGATTAATATAACCATATGGCATTAAAGCCAATATTGCTGCACTTCAAATTTCAAAATGATACTTGTTGAATGTGAATCTATAGGTTATGAGTGGGAACTTGAACACACATAATCTGAATATGCCATTACACTTGCCTAATGTAATTGCCAAGAGCTACAAAAGAAGGCATGCATGTTTGTTGTTACAGTTAACATATGCAAGTGGAAGATGATTGATACTGATCTATGGAATCACAATATATTTAGTACAGTTAGGGTCAGTTGTATTGTAGACACACCCATTGCCTCTCTAAGTTGCTCCATTCTCTCAGGATGTGCTTCCCTGTTTGCTGCCATTTCATCTACAGCTATAAAATAAAAAATAGGTTCATAGGTAGGTACTAGGCTATCGGCCCTGGGGCCTATACAAGCCCAACCAAAAAGGTACCCTGGCTTTTTCCACCCAAGAAAATTATTCTCCTGTGCCACCATCGAGCAGAGCCACAGAGGTGATCCCTGGGGTGAATTTCCTATTTTCCATCCAATCATCAAGATTTTTCTTGAAGAGTGCTAATGAGGAGCTTTGTTTGATATAGATAGGTAGTTTATTTCAGAGTATGGGAAGTCTCTGGGACAGGAATCTATCCCTCCAGCATGTTCTGTTTATTGTGGTAACAAGGTTTAGGTCCCTAGAGCGTGTAGCTCAGAGGAATTGGGATTTCTTTAAGTGGAGTATGTCCAACAGTGCTGGGTTTGTATAGCTTTGTATGTTAGACAGAGACCACCTCTGAGTAGGCGATATGCGATGGAGTAAAGCTGGAGTTTTTTGAGATGGTCTGCGTAGGGCATCTGTTTGAGGCTGGTAATCCCCTTTGTGAGGTATTTCTGCGGCCTTTGCAGTTGTTGTAGATGTCTTGTGATGTACATACAATGGGTCTAATGAGTGATGAGTAGAGGGGAACAATGACCTCTTTTTTTCTGGATGAGAAACCTTTTGTGATGAGGTGTGCCATGTAGAAGGATTTCCTGACTACTGTGCCGATGTGATTATCAAGGGAGAGACTACTGTCCACCTGTGTCCCAAGGTCTCTTATCACACTTTCAGTGTTAAGTATACTACCGCTTATGTTGTAGTTCATGGGTACAGAGTTTTTACCAAAGGGGATGACAATGCAGTTTTTGGCATTGAGATTGAGGCCATGGCTTTGACACCAGGCATCTGTCTCAGTGATGCCCTTTTGTAGGATGTCCACATCGTTAGGAGTTTCAATTATGGCTCCTAGTTTGCAGTAATCTGCGAACTGCGTTAGCCAAAGACCTTCTGTGTTATCCTGTACTTCAGAGAAGTAGATACCAAACAAGAGAGGACCCAGGACTGAACCCTGTGGTACTCCACTTGTCACTGGTCTGAAGTCGGATTTGGAGTCTGCTACTTTCACAGTGTGGGTTCTGTCAGTGAGCCAGTTGGCAACCCATCTTGTGACATAGGGATTTATACCTAGTTTAGTGAGTTTATCTATAATTCCAGAGTGGGGGATGGTGTCGAAAGCCTTGGCAAGATCTAGATAGGCTGTGTGAACCACCTTACCCTTGTCTACTGCTTTGGTGACTGCTTCAAAGAAGTCTATCATGTATAGGAGACATGATCTGCCTTTTACAAACCCGAACTGGGTGGGATCCAGAGTTTGAAGATTACCAATGTCTTTGTTTATAAGTTCCACAATGATACGTTCCATGGCCTTGCAGAACAGGCTCGTCAGGCTAATGGGGCGGTAGTTGCCGGGGTCCATGGTGGCTCCTCCCTTGTGGAGTGGGATAACCGTTGCTGTGCACCATTCAGCAGGCACAAAGCCTGAGGTGAGGCTATGATTGAACATGGTACTTAGGTGGGGTGCCAGTTCGTTTTGTAGTTCATGTAGAATGCAGCCTGGGATGTTGTCTGGTCCCATGGATGCTGTGTTCTTGGCTTTGGAGAGTGTAGTTTTTACATGTGCAGCCTTGATTACAGGAACTTTGCATTCTTCCGGTATAGAGATGTGCTCTTTACGGGGTGAGAGGGGGGGGGGTAAAGTTAGCACTGAACCTATCTGCCAGGATGTTGGCAATATCAGTTGGGTCTGTATATTTAGTGCCATTGTGCTGTAACTCAGAGCAGATCTGAGTGTTGCCATTGAGATTCTTGACATAGCTATAGAATGCTTTTTGGTTGTCTTTAGAATCAGTGGCGATTTTGTTTTCGTAACTAGCTTTGGAGGATTTTATCAGGGATCACAGCTTCTTACTGAAGCTGACCAGGGAGCTCCTCCACTTGTGGGATTTTACTCTGTTTTTCAAGAGTTTCTTCCATCTGTTGTACAATTTATTTATGGCAGGGGACCACCAGATTGGCTTCCTTTTTTTGGAGGATAGCATCTTGGTTCTGTTGGGGATAGCATGATCCATGCATTCATGTAAGTGCTTATAAAGTGCAATTGTGTAGGATTCAGTAGTCGTAACTGTATTGTCCATCTGCATGGGTGTCATGAAGTTCACCACTTCCATCTCAAGAAGCATGAAGTTGGCTTTGGAGAATTTTTTTACCATGGTTTCCTTAATGGGGGGGGGGTGGAGGCAGGATGTGGATATCTAGGGTAATTAGCTTATGGTCGGATCGGACCAATGAGGCGTTGACTTGAGGTGTGGAACACCGTTCACTCATATTGGTAATGACTAGATCTAGGATATTGTTGCCCCTGGTGGGGGTGTGGATAAGTTGATCCAGGGCATTGGAGTTTATGAATTCCAGAAAGAGTTGAGCGAAGGAGTTGGTACATGAGTAGTTTTCCCAGTTAATGGTGGGGTAGTTGAAATCTCCCATTATTAGGGTGTTTATTTGAACCCTAATATTTTCCAGTACATCAAGAAAAGAGGAGTGAGAATCCTGGGGCATGGTGGGTGATCTGTAGCAAGCTACAATTTGGATTGCAGTTTTGTCCAGAGTTAGTTGCACTTGGATAACCTCGGCTGCATTATGCTGAGCAACTAGCCTGGAGGTGTGGATATCCTTAATGAATATGGACACACCTCCACCTTTGGTGTTCTTGTCCAGGTTACATTGCCGAAAAGTGTGGTATGAGTTATAGCCTGGTAGTGCAGGGGTTCTCTCTGGAGCCTTGAACCAGGTCTCAGTCACTGCACAGATATCGATGTTCTCCATTTTAAGGAGTGCCTCAAGTGAGTGCATTTTGAGATTTAGACTTCTAGCATTGAGTAGCATCACCCTCAGTTTTTGCTTGCCTGTTCCTGTTACGGTGGTAAATTTGTCATTTGAACCTTGCCTAAAAAAGGCACTATAGGGGAGGCAAGAACCTTAGCCAGTATCCGGAATCCCAGGGGCGATAGGTGCAGGCCATCTCTGGCAAAGCATCATGGTCTGTCGACCATGTCATCCCAGGCAGACAGATACTGGATCCCTTTAGAATGGCACCAGAAGCTTAGCCAATTGTTGAAGTCGATCATTTTGTCCTTGTACTGCAGCATCATTCTGGGTGATGGCAGAATGCTACTCAGGGCTAGGGTCATACCTGCCTGGGCTACAAGATCGGAGAGCTCTTCCATGTCTCTTTTCATGTAGTCCAGGGAGGTACATCTCAGGTCGTTCACACCAACATGGACAATGACAGAGTCATATTTGTACTTGTTGTGGAGTGACCTGAGTGTGTGTATTATGTGGCGGATCCTGGCACCTGACAGGCAGCTGACAGTAACCTTCTCCTTGTTTAGCCTGGTGAGTGGGACATCAGTGTGCCTGACTATAGTGTCGCCTATGACTAGTGTGTTGGGTATGTTGTTTTGCCTTATTGGCTGTGGTTGAGTGGCACACTGAGTCTGCTGGCTATGTGTCATTTGGGTTGTGTTGGGGTGGAGTTTGCTTGCATTTCTGCTTTGGAGGTCTCTGCTGCTTGAGCAGATTATTACTGAAAGCCTCTGCAAATGTTTTTGTGTTTCTATGTGTGGATTTTGGTGGTGTAGATTTAGTGAGACTATGTAATGAATGTGGTGTGGTGCAATTGTTTACCTTCTCCGCTTGATTGTCAAGTTCAGTCTTGATTGAAAACAGCTTTACTTCCAGTTTGGCTAGATAAGTGCATCTCTCACAGGTTGTAGTGTTGGGTGGTAGGAGGAGAGGGTTGTCTGTGTACATGAGGCAATTTCTACATTGCCCCAAGAAGCCCAGATTCATCAGATAGACAGGAAAAAACACTGGGAGCTGACCCTTGGACATGCCTGAATAAAAAAAAAAAACTATTTTAACATTGTATAAGTCCCCACAAAATATCTACCAGTTCATCCCATTGATTCCTCCAAAGTCATGGCTTAAAAGCCAAGTCAATTATCACTTCAGTGATGAAGTGGAAAGGAGACATGAAAGCATTATGCATACCAGTCTTGGCTATGCATAGCTTTCCATTTCATTTCAAGTTGCTTGATCTGTATACTTACACAACTGATGGGGTGTCAGCAGTTTGAAACTCATCCAACCACTGGTTGAGTTGCAGCTGCTTGCACCTCTTAAGGTCACTGTAAAGGAGTCTACACTGTTTCCCTGTACATGGTATGCCAGTCACACTAAAGACAGCCTTGACTAGGCTGCTCCAAGCCTCAGCCTTGTACTGAGACCCAGTATAGACTCCCTCCAGCAGCCCATGGCTATAGTGCTTTACAAGGAGTGCAACAAAGTTTTTAGACTTCTACACATCCCACCTCTGTGGCCTGAATTTTGTGCAATCCTTCCAATCTCCTGCCTTGTCTGTAAAGGTCCTCAAACAACAGCTGCAATGGTTTCTGACAGATTGTGATATCGCATTTGACAACCAGTGGGCAAACACACACAACGTTGCCAACCATGTTTGCCCAATGGTAGGCAAAGAGAAGCATTGCCAAACAAAGAGGAAGTGAGTTTATGAAACAGAAGTGATAATGTGAGATCTGACATTGATTTATGGCATGCATGCTGCTTTACCTAGTCACACTTTGTCCAATGGTCATCACTGAAGTGATAATTGACTTGGCTTTTAAGCCATGACTTTGGAGGAATCAATGGGATGAATTGGTAGATATTTTGTGGGGACTTATACACTGTTAAAAGTAAAAGTAATTTGCACGATGTGAGATTCAAACATATGTAAAATGGAATACACATATTTCCACATAGCTGATTATTCCTCATTGCCACAGAAGAATTGCTCATCAACCATGGTCTATTCAGATATATAACTTAAAGAGTAACAGGTGCTATACTTCAATTAGATCTGTATGTATGTGACATTAAAAGGGCCTGGCTTATCCATTCTCAGGTGAGATGTAGAACTAATGTCTGAAAATATACTGGAAATGGATAGACTTGCATGACTTTAGTAACAGATTTTGGCATTATGATACATACCTCGCAATATATTCTGTTTTACAGTTATACTTGGGTTATAGGATGGGTGAAGATGATTGTCAGTAAACTATTGTGTCCATCAGAGATACACAACTGCATTTTTACATAATCATCATTGCCATGCTAAATCAGTTGCATATGTAATACACATGATACATACAAAAGTTTTTATTTGCAAGCAGTAATGATACCCTTCGGTCAATCGATCTAGTATACATAGCTATTGATATGCAGTATTACTTTTATAATCAAAGTTTTGTGAATAAATTACTATGAGCATACGTGTCAACCTCTTAGAGCAAGAAATCTAGGCAAAGTAATAAATAAAAGTGGCATAAAGCCCCCAAAATAGGGACAATTTTTAAATATTGCTCTTACAGACTTAGAACATTGACAGAATAACAGGTTTTCCATCAGCAAGAATTTTCTGAAGGGCATTAAGTCTGAAACTCAAATGTCTGTCATTATTTTCTAACTTCAGTCTTTAATGATTTGCTGGTAATTTGCCAGAAAACAGCAATTTTATGAAAAAATGGGCCAAAAATATGAGACAAAAATCTGGACATTCTGTGAAAATCTGTACAGTTGAGAGGTATGACTGTGAGAAACCTTTACCAAAAAATAGACTGTGCTGAATTTGAACACTGGCTCACCTGTGTTCTGACATGAACTCACTGCACTTATACCTGGTTCCGCAGGAAAATAGGCAGCAGATGTGTTTTCCACACTCAGTACTGTCCAGAGTGCTGATGGCCGCACATCACCACTGAGCCTGTTTGTGTGAAGCAAGCTGAACCAAATTAAATTTTCATTTTTTTTCCTTAACTAGTAACTTCTGTTAGTGCATAGGTAAGCAATGTGAAATGTAAATGGCAATAGTGAACATATATCACTTGTGTAAATATTCATTATGACCCTTCCTGAGTAAAAATAATTACTGTGGGACTCCAACTATGCTTTACCTATGGTCTATTTTTAGATCAATGGATTTGCACCTTGTGCCACAGAGACAGTTGGGTAACAGGTGGAATTTCATAACCATCCATGTTTTTGACTGCTGCCAATGCTGCTAAGCATGATTGCGCTCTATACGGTGACTGAAATTAAATTTCACTTTTTAAGAAGCTAACCATGTTTGCACTATACCACATGTAGTGAACATAGAAAAAAAGAATAAAAAAATGGGAAACCAAGGTTAAACTTTAAGACAGCCCTGGATTTGAAAAATCAGACTACTGTACTCTCAACATAGTTGCAGTGGGTTACCCCTCTTTGTCACTGACACAACTTTGCAATACAAATCAAATCATGTGCATACAAGGAATTCATATATCATATACAGTATTAACAGGTCATACAGGTGGGCATGCTCAGTTGGTCATACATATATGGCAAGCATATTTAGTGCTATGAGTGATCACACAAGTTATTTATGGATATGTTTGCAAAATGCAGCTCCAACTTCCCTTCATATACTGACCATTCGTCCCTTATCTCTGCTATACTATCTGTCATGCAATCTATAGTGCATTTCCTATAATTTTTCTTTCAGGGTGTGATACAAATACATAACAGTGAACAATAATTTTCAGCAAAGGCAGGAGACGTGCTACTATGACCAAAATATTATACATGTGTGGTGTTTGATTTTATTTAAAAGCTCACTGCAGTAAATTCTACAACTTGTAAGTATATCTTCACTGACACATGCAGTGCAAGGCAAGGCTTCTGAATTGCTGTTATGTTTTCCTTCACTCAGACTATTCATTTACCATTGCCAGCCATTAGCACCTAACAATGATGTAGATGCTACACTCTGTCTAATTCTGTCTCACAAAGTCAAACATTTTGTATTCAACAGTTCTAATGAGTTCACAGCACATTACCATCTTCATAGAGCTGAATCTACACAATAAAGATGTAACCATGTAGCTCGGAAACTTGAAGGTGAGGAGACTTGCTTTAGACAAAATAGAAGACTGGTATTTCTTTGAAGGAGATTTCTCTATAGTAAAACACTTATTTGCTAGCGTACAGTTCTATTATTCAAAGACATTTAAATTGTATTGTCTTAAAAATGTATTTATATAGCCAGTAGAAAAATGAAGGTTGATCTGTATGCACTTCTTATATTTCACTTAGTTTTGGTAGGGCTCTGTCTGTGAAATATGCAGGTTATGCTTACAGCACAAGTATGAACATAGCATTTGCATTTGCAAGTTCCCACGGGATTGCAGTGAACTGCAGTATGTTCTTCATCCAATGCAAGTGGTTGTACATGTGGATGATGATGGTGTTATGCTTCTCAGATGCCTCAGGGCAACCTCCACAGCAGTGGTGGCCACAGTTTGGAAAATGACTGGCATTCCTAATTTGCATCCTTTACAATTTAGCAATGCTAATTGTCATGCAGTAATCAATGAGATAACTGCATTCTGCAATATAGGAATGTTGACAGATTGAAGGTGTTTGTCCAGACCTTTACATTTGTGATGGTGGGTTGTGGGTGGGAGGGGCACCTAATATTCTGTTATCCTAAATGAGAAGTGTTTTTCAAGTACTTTATGTTGACAATGTGTATGCAGCATGATTAATTTTTTGGAAATAATTCATTAGTTATGTGCTGTTAATCGGTTTTCTCCTTCTCTGTTTTATATCGCGTAGGATTATACCACCCAAGCCAGCAAATCCATGAAAGCCCCTTTTAGTGAGGCTGAGAATGAGGTCATTATCCTGACTTGGAGGTTCCATAGAGCCTTGCCACTTGAGAGATGCTCGGGAATATGACTGCCAGAAAGGACACGTAAACAGGTAGTTGCTGATGTCAATGCAGTTGGTGTTTATGGCTGCAATTATGATCAGGTGTGGCATCGGGCCACTGATATATGAGTCCTGCTACCGAGCTACAACTGACACCAAATGAAGACTTCCTGTCCACTGTCAGAGAGCCACACAGCTCAGAGGAGCCTTCACACCGTGTGATCGATGTTGGTGCTGATGTGGCTGGGAGGCCAAATGTGTCCCAGAAGCAGATTCCAAGAAGGCTTACATATGGCAACATTATATTGTCTTGTAGACTAATATATTATTTGGCTGCTACTGCTTGTGATACATGTTTGGTATCTGTACCTATTGATCACTCATAGTTATACAAGAGAGTGGGGCAATAAACATGGGGTGGGGAAGGCTCAGACAAGTTTCAGTTACAGCTGTGTCTTACAGGGCATATAGCCCATTTTTTATCCACTGTCCCTGTTTTATTCATACTGATGCTTAATAACCATCCCTTCATTGCTTCATTTCTTGCATGCTCATCCTCCCAGCAAAGTGTTGAGACAGATGCTCATGATAAGCAACTATTTCTTTTCTTATTACTAAGTGTTATTTAGATGTATTATTGGTATGCATGAGGAGGGTGTAATAAGTGTCTGCATTGCTGTAGCATCTGCAATTGTTTATTTATTTATTTATTTTATTTATTTATTTTCAGTTTGATTACCGGGGAAGTCCACTGGGCTGAGAAGTGCCCATTTTTAGTGGAGGCCCGGGGAGAAAAGCTCCAATAGCAATACAATACTATGAAGGTTACAAAATACAATAAAGGTTACATAATGTAGAGGTAAAATACAAGAGTGAGATTCATACATTCAGGAAATTGCAAAATACATCACAGTACAGTATAAAACAGGCACATTTTTTTGTGTGACCAGTGTTACTTTTTTCAAATATTTTGGCTTAATATTAAGGGGAGTAGCAATTTCATACCTGTGTTTGTTGCTTATTATCACAGGTGATCCTAACAGTGGAAGTGTAGGACTCCTACCACTTGATGTCAGAGCATTAGTAGGCTCTGATGATGATTCTGGCCAAATGGAGACACAGTCAGGGATGCAGAGGTTCAGTCTGACACTGAGGTTGTAACTCACACATCCCAAGGATTTCCTTCAGACACAGATAGCATGCCTGTGCATAACCATTCCACTGACCCGTCAGACAGTGGACAGTCAAAGATGACACAATTTATCAGGATAATATGATCACTGCAGTTTCAGTTCTGGTTGACTCTGGCTGTAGCCAAAGTGTGGGTGAGGTGCCACACAGGAGGGTTGGTAGAGGAGCTCAGAGGAGACCTGTTGTCCACCCTCCACCTAATGTTGATGTGTCATTACATGCTGTCAAGGGGGTACAGACACTTTCCACTGGATTTGCTGAGGACATGCATGGACAGGCTTAGATGTGGCACAATCTAATGTGTGTGACTGCCTCCACTGTGTGACCACATCAATGGATCAGAAAAATGCCACACTGGAATGGACAGTGTCTGTGATGGAATGTCTGCTGGGAAGGGGGACAGCATCCACGTGGCCATAGGGCCACAATATCATCTGGTATTAGCCAATGTGGTCATGCTCAATCCCACTCCTGTAGTACCACTACTTCCATTGCTCCATCAGTGGTTGATGTGTCCACACCCAGATGTGGTAGGCCATGGGGTCATGGACTTGGACATAGTCATGAAGAGAGCTCATCCAGTGGACATCACTCACTTTCAGGTAGCACTAGTACATCTTGCCATGGCTGTGGATATGCCAGTAAAATGCCTTGTACAGCCAGTTTACATGGTGGGGGGCAACAACACTGAACTGATGCACCGACCATGCACAATTCACACCTGTCCAACATGTCAGGATGTAGTGTTAATATAGAGCTTAGATGTATTCATGCAGACACTCACACATACAGTTCACATAGAGTGCCCATACAAGCCCCACACATACCAGCTACTTGAGGCATTAATAAGGGTTGCAGGTAATCCTGTCTCAGTGGCCCCTTGATATTATCTACATTCCTGCCTGACTGTGTTTCTTACCCACACACACTCACTACTTTGTGTCAGCCTTGACCTCCTGCAACCCACCCCCCCCCTTTTGCAATTGATGATAAATGTGGCATCGCCTTGTTTCTATCTTTTGGATTCAGAGTTACATATGCATATGTCTGATGCACACGTTGGATAACGAATTGAGTGCTTATGAGTCCTTAGGACATGTATTGGTGATGTAATCTGGAATTTTATCTTAATTATTACAAAATTTTTTACCTTGAAATCATTGATATGGCATTCATACTTATAGCTCCAGTTGTGTGAATGCAGGGATAAGTAGACTTTGGACTGTTTTTTCTCATGGTATTTTAGATGCATGAGGCATGTTAGTCATTAAACTGCATAAGTATCTATTACAGAAGTCAGTCATATCACATATTGATGTCATTGCTGGACAACTCTTACACATTCTACTTAGGTACATTTAATAGTGCCAGTATTTAGGTTCATAGGTTCATAGGTGCGTACTAGGCTATCTGCCCGAAGGCATTTATAAGCCTAGCCAGAATGTGTTGGCTTTCGCCGTCCCATTAGATTAGTTCCCTGTGCCTCTGTCCAGCAGAGCCACTGAAGTGATCCCCAAGGTAAACTTTCTGTTTCTCATCCACTTGTCAAGGTTTCTTTTGAAGAGTGTTATCGAGGAATTCTGCCTAATGTAGATTGGGATCTTGTTCCAAAGCATGGGAAGTCTCTGGGGCAGGAATCTATCCCTCCAGCACGTCCTATTTATTGTTGTGGTAAGGTTTAAATCCCTACAGCGTGTGGCTCGAGGGGATAAGGTTTTCTTTAGGTGGAGCATGTCCATCAATTCTGGGTTGGACATGGCCTTATATGTCAGGCAGAGATGACCTCTGAGTAGGCGGCATGCAACCGAGTACAACTGGAGTTTCTTCAGTTGAGCTGCATAGGGCATCTGTTTGAGGCCATTGATCCTCTTGGTGAGGTACTTCTGTGGTCTTTCCAGCTGTTGCAGGTGTCTTGTAAGGTACATCCCAAATGGGGCGTTGTACTCTAAGATGGGTCTGATGAGTGATGAGCAGAGTGGCACAATGACCTCTTTTGATCTGGATGCGAATCCTTTTGTGATTAGGTGGGCTACATAGAAGGATTTTCTAACCACTTTGGCAATGTGATTATCAAAAGTGGGATTACAATCTACTTGGGTCCCCAAATCCCTTATTACGTCTTCCATATTTAGGGGACTACCACCTATGTGGTAGTTTGTGGGTACTTTGTTTTTTTCCAAAGGGGATGACTATGCACTTTTTAGCATTTAGCTTGAGGTCATGATTTTGACACCAGGTATCCGTCTCAGCGAGACCCTTTTGGAGGATGTCTGTGTCAGCCAGAGAGTCAATTATAGCCCCTAGTTTGCAGTCATCTGCGAACATGGTCAGCCATAGTCCTCCTGTGCTTACCTGTACTTCTGAGAAGTATATGCCGAACAGGAGGAGTCCTAGGACTGAGCCCTGGGGAACACCACTTGTAACCGGTTTAGAAACAGACCTAGCTCTTTCAACTCTCACCATGTGGGTTCTGTCTGTGAGCCAGTTGGCAACCCATCTTGTGATGTAGGGGTTTATGTTCATGCTGGTGAGCTTGTTTATAATACCACAAAAAACGGTAGAAATCTGGTAGGTAGAATCAATGGTAAACCAGAAGTTCTCAATAGTAGTGAAGCAGGATGAATTTATTAACAACTCGCTGCGTTTGCCAGTAGCTCATCAGGTAGCTTCTGAAAGAGGAAAGAAGCGGTCCGCTGAGAGGACGCTGAGCAGAGATTTTTGATAAATGTTAGCTCTAAGCAAGTCAGTGGCTCAATTCTGGCATTTGTTGGAGACTTTTCTTTGTTTATAATACCAGAATGTGGAATGGTGTTGAAGGCCTTAGTGAGGTCTAGGTAGGCTGTGTGTACCACCTTTCCCTCGTCTATAGCCTTGATAACTGTCTCAAAGAAGTCCACCAGGTTTAGGAGGCATGATCTGCCCTTAACAAAACCAAACTGGGTAGGGTCCAGTGTTTGGAGGTTCCCAATGTCTCTGTTAATGAGTTCTATGATGATGTGCTCCATAGCCTTGCAGACCAAGCTAGTCAGGCTTATAGGGCGATAGTTCCCAGGTTCTGTTGTGGCTCCACCTTTGTGGAGCGGAATAACCATTTCTGTGCGCCCCTCTATGGGTATGTAGCTTGTGGAGAGGATGAGTTTGAACAGTGTGTTTAGGTGAGGGGTTAGTTCATCTTTGAGCTCATGTAGGATGCAGCCTGGGACACCGTCCAGTCCCACTGATGCTGAGTTTTTGGCTTTGGAGAGGGCTGCTTTAACCTGAGTGTCTGTGATTTCAGGGACTCTACATTCTTCTGGTATGGTTATGGGCCCTTTTGGGGATGAGAGGGGGTGAAGTTTGCACTGAACCTGTCTGCCAGGATGTTGGCGATATCGGTTGGTTCACTGTATTTTGTGCCATTCTGCACTAACTTCGAGCAGATCTGAGCATTGCCATTTAGATTCTTCACATAGCTAAAGAATGCCTTGTGGTTATCTTTGGAGTCCTTGGCAATTTTTCTTTCAAAGCTCGCCTTGGATGATTTTATGAGGGATTGTAGTTTCTTGCTGATACTGATCAGGGATGTCTTCCCTTCTTGGGATTTTACTCTTTTCTGTACTAGTTTCCTCCTTCTATTGTATAGCTTGTTTATGGCAGGAGTCCACGAGACTGGTTTCCTTTTCTTGGAGGAATGAGTCTTGGTTTCGCTTGGGATGGCACGATCCATGCATTCTTGTAGCTGCCCGTAGAATGCATTAGTAAAGGATTTTGCAGCTTGGACAGTGTTATCCTTCAGCATGGGGGCTTTGAAACTTTCCCCCTCGGTCTTAAGTAACGGGAAGTTTGCTTTTGAAAAGTTTTTCATGGTGGCTTTCTTGTCCAGGGGTGGGGATGGAATATGTATATTCAAAGTGATTTGTTTATGGTCAGATCTAACCAGTGAGGGGTTGACTTCTGGTGTGAAACACCGGTCGCCCAAGTTGGTGATGACCAGGTCCAATATGTTGTCACCTCTGGTGGGAGTGTTGACCGGTTGAACCAGGGCATTTGAGTTTATAAATTCTAGGAAATGTTGGGCAAGGGAGTTAGTACTTGAGTAGTTCTCTCAGTTAATGTTTGGGTGATTGAAATCACCCAATATTAGGGTGGTTGGTACGACCTTTATGTTTCCCAGTGTTTCCAGAAACGCGGAATGGGGGTCATGGGACATTGTGGGTGATCTGTAGCAAGCTACAATTTGAATTGCAGTTTTGCCCATTGTTTGTTGCACGTGGGTGATCTCTGAAACATCGTGATGTGCCACTAACCTGGAGGTGTGGTTATCCTTTATGAATATTGATACGCCCCCACCTTTTGTATTTCGGTCCGGGTTCTGTAGCCGAAATGTATGGTATGAGTTGGTAGCCTGGTAGTGCTGGGGTGCTCTCTGGAGCCTTAAACAAGGTTTCTGTTACTGCATATATATTGATTTTCTCCATACTGAGGAGTGCCTCGAGTACGTGCATTTTGAGGTTTAGACTTCTGGCATTGAGTAGCGTTACCCTCAGTTTTTTGTTACTTGTGCTATTTATGGTGGTGGGTTTGTCTTTTGAGCCTTGCCTAAAAAAGGCACTATAGGGGTGGCAAGAGCCTTGGCAAGTATTCAAAAGCCTAAGGGTGACAGGAGCAAGCCATCTCTAGTGAAGCACCGTGGCTTGTCAAGCATGTCATCCCAGGCGGACAGACACTGGATCCCCTTTGAATGACATCAAAAACTTAGACAATTGTTGAAATCGAGAATATTTTCTTTATACTGTGGTAACATTCTTGGTGAGGGCAGGATGCTACTCAGGATCAGGGTCATGCCGGCCTGGGCTACATGATCAGAGAGCTCTTCCATGTCTCTTTTCATATAGTCCAGGGAGGTACGGCTCAGGTCATTCACACCAACATGGACAATGACAGAGTCATATTTGTACTTGTTCTGGAATGACCTGAGTGCTTGTGTTATGTGGAGGATCCTGGCACCTGACAGGCAGCTAACAGTAACGTTCTCCTTATTCAGCCTAGTGAGTGGGACTTCAGTGTGCCTGAATATAGAGTCACCTATTACTAGCATGTTGGGTATGTTATTTTGCCTTAAGGGCTGTGATTGCATTGCACACTGGTTTTGTGAAGTATGTGTTTCATGGATTGTGTTGGGGGGTGGAGGTTGCTTGGATGTTTGCTTTGAAGGTCTCTGTTGGTTTTGCAGATTTTTATTTTGCGCCTCTGAGTATGTTTCCATGTATTTATGTTTGTTTTTTGCCAGTGCTGGTTTAATGGGTCTATGTAAGACTGGTGGTGTGATGCAAGTATTTCCCTTCTCCTCTTGACTGTCTGATCCAGTCTTGGGTTGAGAGAGCTTAGCCTCTAGTTTGGCTGTATAAACTGCATCTCTCGCATGTATTAGTGTTGGGTGGTATGAGGAGGGGGGTTGTCTGTGTACATGAGGCAGTTTTAACATTGCCTCAAAATGTCCAGATTCATCAGTTGAACTGGAGAGTACACCTGAAACTGCCCTGTGGACATGCCTGGATAGGTACAATCAACTGTTTTACTGGATGGCTGGTAAGGTCGAATAGAGAGCCTTGTCCTTCTGTACAGTACAGGAGGGTCTAGTGCTAGGGTATATAAGTGCTTGCTATAAGTTTTGAGCAAGTGCCAGGCGGAGAAATAAATGGCTTGAGTGCTTAAGTTGAAAGTTTGTCTAGTTCCAAGGGAAAAATTGAAGAGGAGACTTTGTGGAGCCGGGAATAATTTTACCCTAGCTAACTGGTGCTGCCCGGCGTGCAAAACCGGGCAAATATGTTATTTATAGCAGGGAAATGAAAGAGATAGAAATTAGCCCAAAATGGCCAATAAACTTCTAATTTCTGGGCTGAAACCACTCATCCAGGGACAGATAGGCTGCTCAAAGCTCCCCTCTCTCACAGGTGAACAGACACTTCCTTCTATCCAAGTAAGGTATGGGCAAACACAAAGATTTGTAACACAGCCCTGAATTCAGCACTAAGCTGAAAACTGGACTATACTAGCTTAGAAAGGCAGGAAACAAATATATATGTGTGTATATATATATATATATATATATATATATATATATATATATGTGTGTGTGTGTATATATATATATATATATATATATATATATATATATATATATATCTGTGTGTGTGTGTGTATACATATATATATATATATATATATATATATATATATATATATATATATATTTAGAAAATAAAGCAGATACACTAAAAAAAACAGTTTAAAAGCACAGAAAAAGGATAATTATTGTTATATATCGCAGATCAGAGTTGTAGTCAATGCCCCCAGTAATAAAGGAGGAAGAAACACAAATACAGTAAAAGCAGATGAATAAAGTGCAATAAATATATATATATATATATATATATATATATATATATATATATATATATATATAAACAACAGAAAACAACAAACTGATTTAAACAAGTTACTCAATTAAACAGAAAAAAGCTCATAATTGAGCCTTGTTCCAGCAGTCTTCAATCAGATAAGTTCTAACTGCACACCCCTGCTTACTGGGGTGCAGGGGAACCTTCTCCAAAAAACAATGGCCTGGATCAGTGCCTCAAGTTATGCAAACAAAGCTAGATTCAGCAGGCCTGAATCTGGTCTATGCTACAGCAACAAGCCACACCAATTTCAGAAAGAAACAGTTCAAATAAGCAGTCACAATATGCCTGTGACCAGAAATTCCCAGCTCAGAATGGCAGAATCCAGCCTCTCCTACCACAAGAGTACAGACCACAAACCTTCTTAATGTAGAATAACTGGCCTGAAGCCCAAGTGCTTAAGCCAGAACTAATACACTTTTAGAATAGCAGACACTGGACCTTCATTCAGCAGTTCACAGCTTAGAAGGATGTAAGATACCTGTCCTGCCACAACAGTGCAGACCACAAACCTTAATGTAAAACAGCCTGTATGAAGCCGAAGTGCTTAAACCAATAGACTTAGAATAACAGTTACAATTTAATCAGGGTAGGACCAAGCTGTGAAAAATTCAGCAGAATAAATAAAATTGAGTACTTTTAAGAGCAGCAAAATAAAGTATGAGGAAACAAAAAAAAAAAACAGTAAAAGCAAATGAACAAAGTGCAAAAAATGTTTTTTTTTTTAAATGCAACAAGCGAGGGAGGAAGGAACAACCTAAGTGGGCTGGCCTTCTCAAAACTTCTCTCTGTATTAAGTAGAGTGAACACTAGACTCAGAATATGATCTCACTGTACTCAGTTGAGTGAGCAAATGAGATGGACCCAGGAGTGTTCTAATACAGACTTACAGGATGGGGCGGGCAATTCCAGAGCCATCAACACAAATACCAACAGAAGAACAGGGAGGGTGGGTAGAGAACAACAGGGAGGGTGGGTAGAGAACTAACTGCAAACACACAGCACACTGTTCAGAAACACACCATTAGAAAACAGAAAAAAATGAATATACAGCACTTTTAAAACTGCAAGGTTGTACTTAACAAAAGACTAAAATTCACTACTGCAAGTTTCACTTAGCTTGAGGCTAAGTGAAACTTAAGGTATCTGACATTCATTTATTTTTCTTTTACGAGGTCAACACATACCTTAATAGTCCTGCAGTTACGACTGTTGTCATTCAGGGCTAACTCTGTCTAATGCTAGCAGTACACAGTTGTTACATGGGTAAGTAAAGGTTATAAGCATTGCCTGGCATCAATTTTACTCTATCTATGTGCTTAGAATGAAAGGTGTACCCCTTAACTGGTAAATATGTGCACTATCCATTGTCTTTTGGCCAGGGCAAGGGCATATTGTGCATGCCTGTCTACCTACACCCACAGCAGCTGGGGGTTCCCCCTCTAACTCATCACCAGTGTGTGGATGTGGTGACTGTGCCAATGGTGGTGGAATGTTTGTTCCTAGCCCTTAGTGTTCCTGCTGCAGCTGGTTTCACAGGATAATATTGTGTAGGATAGCACAGACTGTGATATTTTAGCACAAGTACTGTGATCGTACTGCAGAGCAACCCCTTATTTATCTAAGCATTGAAACCGTGACTTCAACAGCCCAAATACACACTCTATGATATTTCTTGTTTGAGTGTGCACATCATTATAGCATTTATCTGTAGGTGTGGGTGCATTTCTGATGGGTGTCATCAACCATGGCTCAAGTATGTACCTGGCATCACCCAATAAATGGCCTTGTGGCACATCACCCATGGAAAACCTCTGACAGAGCTGTGAGGTAGTCCAACTATGAGAGCTGTGGTAACTGCCACGGTTATTTGCAGACACATTCAGGATGATTCCCCTAGCATTACACATGACCTGGCAGTTAATGGATTGGAACCCCTTTCTGTTGAT